>NC_045605.1:74640205-74940356 GCF_009762305.2 Zalophus californianus
CAAGTTTAAGGTTTTTTCCTCTTTTTTTCTAATATTTTAATTATTAAGGACCACTTATGGGTGGGGGGAGCCCTTTCCCTTTCAGTAGCATTCTGTTTGAGGGTTAATACCCATTTTAAAACCAGAAATGCCCTTTGGTTTTTTCAGAGCAAGAGTTTTCTACTTGCTTAGTTATATGAATCTTTTTGGGTTTTTGTGGATTTTTTTAAAAGATTTATTTATTTATTTTAGAGAGAGTGCAGGAGCAGGAAGGGCAGAGGGAAGGGATCTCAAGCAGACTCCATGCTGAGCGTGGAGCTCCAGACAGGGCTCGATCTCACAACCCTGAGATCACAACCCTAGCTGGAACCAAGAGTTGGTCGCTTAAACAACTGCGCCACCCAGGTGCCCCAGTTATGTGAATCTTAACTGTCTGATGAGTTGATTATCTGCACGTAATTTTTTACTGCAGGGAATTTCTTCCTAACTTCTCATGCTTCTGCTTCATATGTGCTATAGAACTGATTTTGATATTACCCTCCACCATTTATACATTTCATACTTAGATCACATTTTCTGACAATGTAAATTGTTATTATAGTAATGTTCTTATTGTGTTACAGTTGGGAAAACCTGTCATTTTTTTTTTCAAATTCATTTAGTTCCTATTACATATTAGATACTGCCCTAGCCCTTGGGGGTACAGAGATGAGTGATTTTTGGGTGTTGCTAAGGGAACTGATACAAAGGTAATAGTTAAATTGAATGTCTCTCCATGCAATACTATAGATCATTTAACTCAAGTTTTAGAAATAATGTATTATGACAGAAGCTGTTCATTTTTATGGGAAATATAAATTATAGGTAAGGATAAAGAATATGAACATTCCAAATCTATCATCCACTTTCAATAGCTTGGTGAATATCTTTTCAGATATGTACATATATATTCATATTTGCATAACATATAATAAGTACCAATAGTATATATCTTATTCTTTTTACCTAATAGTATATTGTGACTACGTTTCCAAATTGATAAATATTTACCTGTAGGATTACTTTTGATGGGCAAATGTTATTCCATCATATGGAGGTATTAAGATTTGTTAACTGGTCACCTGTTGTTGAAAATTTGGGCTAAAATTGGCATCTTATGGCTAACTCTTTGCAACCATACTTGATAAATTTCCATAGTATATTTTTTTGAAAGTTTAGATTACTGGGTCAATGAGTGTATGCATTAAATAAACATTTTGATTGAGTCCATAACATATACTTAAACAACAGAAAAGTGCACAAATCTTAAGTGTAGTTTGGTAAAATTGCACAAAGCGAGTATCCCCCATGTATCCATGCAGCAGTCAGCTGAAGAAACAGAATATTATCCACAGCCCAGGAGCGTAACCCCTTTCTAGAATCTACCACTCTTGAAGGGTAACTACTATTGTGACTTAAAACACTGTAAGTTGTGCTGTTTTGAATTTTCTATATATAGATAGAATCATAGCATGTGTACCACTTTCACTGTGACTTTTTTTAAATTTTATTTTATTATGTTATGTTAATCATCATTCATTACATCATTAGTTTTTGATGTAGTGTTCCATGATTCATTGTTTGCGTATAACACCCAGTACTCCATTCAATATGTGCCCTCTTTAATATCCGTCACCAGGCTCACCATCCCCCCACCCCCTCCCCTCTAGAACCCTCAGTTTGTTTCTCAGAGTCCATAGTCTCTCATGGTTCATCTCCCCCCCCTTCATTTTTCCTTTCCTACTATCTTCTCTCTTTTTTTTTTTTTAAACATCTAATGTATTATTTGTTTCAGAGGTACAGGTCTGTGATTCATCAGTCTTACACAATTCACAGCGCTCACCATAGCACATACCCTCCCCAATGTCCATCACCCAGCCACCCATCCCTCCCACCCCCCACCACTCCAGCAACCCTCAGTTTGTTTCCTGAGATTAAGAATTCCTCATATCAGTGAGATCATATGATACATGTCTTTCTCTGATTGACTTATTTTGCTTAGCATAATACCCTCTAGTTCCATCCACATCTTTGCAAATGGCAAGATTACGGGGGTTTTGATGGCTGCATTATATTCCACACAGCACATCTTCTTTATCCATTCATCTGTTGATGGACATCTTGGCTCTTTCCATAGTTTGGCTATTATGGACATTGCTGCTATAAACATTGGGGTGCACGTACCCCTTTGGATCACTACATTTGTATCTCTGGGGTAAATACTCAGGGAAATCCAAATCAAAACGTCACTGAGATACCACCTCACACCAGTCAGAATGGCTAAAATTAACAAGTCAGGAAACGACAGATGTTGGCGAGGATGCAGAGAAAGGTGACTTCTTTTTAATATAAATGTTTTGTCTTCTATTATGTATTGCTAAGTTCCCTCTGGAAAGGTTATTTCAGTTTATTTTCCTAGTATGCATGCTACTTTCCCCACTAACTGTGGATATTATCATTAAAAAAATGTTTTCCCCATCGTGATCAAGGAAAATTGTATCTGATTGTTTCAGTTTACTTATTTTTCTAAATAGGTCAAACATGTTTTATATATGCTCATGATTTGATTTGTCTTTTATAAATTTCCTGCTTTGTCTTCTAATTTCTTTTGACAGTTTTCTTACTAATTTGTAGTAGCTTAATGTACAAAAGACAGTGCCCCTTTGTTATATATTATATATATATAACAAATATTCTCAGATTTCTTCATCTTTTAATTTTGACACTAAAATTTTTATTTTATTAATGTTTTTATTAAAGTATAATTAACATACAGTGTCATTTTAGTTTTGGGTGTACAACACCTGCTGCTCCCTCTGCTCTCCCCCTGCTCATGCTTTCTCTCTCTCATTCTCTCTCTCTCTCTTTCAAATAAATAAAATCTTTAAAAAAATGAGTCTGGGTTTTTTTGTTTGTCTCTTTGTTTCTTTGTTTTGTTTTTTAGATTACACATATAAGTGAAATCATGTGGTATTTGTGTTTCTGTAACTAATTTCACTTAGCATAATACCTTCTTGGTCCATCCATGTTGTTGAATGGCAAGATTTCATTCTTTTTTATCCTGAGTAATATTTCATTGTGTGTATGCATGTACCACATCTTCTTTATCCATTCATCTATCTATGGGCACTTAGGTTGCTTCCATATCTTGACTATTGTAAATAATGGCTGCAATAAAAATGGGTGCATGTATCTTTTCAAATTAGTGGTTTTGTTTTCTTGGGTAAATACCGTATAGAATTAGTAGATCATATAATATTTCTATTTTTAACTTCTTGAGGAACTTCCCTATTGTTTTCCACAGTGGCTGCACCAATTTACATTCCCACCAACAGCCCAAGTGTTCCTTTTTCTTCACATCCTCGTCAATGCCTATTATTTCTTGCCTCTTTGATTCTCGCAATTCTGACGGGTGTAAGGTAATATCTTATGGTTGTGATACTAAAATTTTAAACATATTAAGTTTCTGCCTATGTGTGATGCTTAAAAAGCCTTCTTCACATCCCAGTTTTATAAACACTTGTATATGTATATGTATATATTCTTCCTCCTCCTAACCACCCACCAAACCCCCTTCACTGATCTTTGTGATTACATCTGCTTACATGGAAAACCCCACCAAATGATGTTATGTCATGTTTGCCTTAAACAATCATAAGTATTTTAAAGGAATTCAGAGGGAAAAGGTAATCTTTTGTATTTACCAAACTATTGATCATTTCTGTTGTTTTTCTGTTATTTTTGATTTTTCAGGTTTTCTCCCAGTATTATTGCTCACCAGCCTGAAGAACTACCTTTAACATCTCTTCTAAAAAGTCTTTTGGCAATGAATTCTTTTAGTTTTTCTTTACTTGAAACTTTCTTTATTTTGCCTTCATTCCTGAAGGATATTTTTGCTGGATATAGAATTTTGAAATGTTTTTCCCCTCTCCAGTGTTTTTTTCTTTTCCATCTGGACCTCCAGTTATGTGTGTGTTAGATGCACAGGTCTCTGAGACTCTTGCATTTTATTTCAATCTTTTTCCCCTGATTTTTCAAAGTAGGTACTTTCTGTTGACTTACCTTCACATTCAGTGATTTTTTTTTCTCTGTCATCTCCATTCTGCAGTTCACCACAGGGAGTTTTTTTGTTTTGGTTATTGTTTTTTAATTCTAAAATTTCCATTGGTTTTTTTTTTTGTAGTTTCTTTTTCTCTACGAGAATTCCTATTGTTCGCTTCATTTCAGTGTGTTTTCTCTAACTTCATCTCTGTCACCTCATAACGACATAGAATTCCTGTCTTAAAGTCCTTGTCTCGTAATACCAGCTTCTGGACCATCCCATAATTGGCATGTGAGCAGTAGCTCTTCTCTTGAAAGTTAAAGACATTTTCCTGGTTCTTTGTATGTTGAATAATTTTTTATTGTGTTCTGGATGTTATGCATGTTATGTTGCGTGTCCTTTCAGCCCTATTATAATCATCTGGGGAATGTTGTTGATGTTTGTGTGAGCGGGCAGTCGACCAGTTAAAGCCAAAACATTAAGTTCTGTCAACCGTGTCTGGGCAGGGGGTGGTTCGCATCTCAGTCTCGTTCTCTAAACATTTGCTATAGTGTTTTGGGCTTTCATGCACAAACGCTGTTTAGTGATTAGTCTGACTTGTAGAGGTTTTTCAAATCTCTGCTTTGTTCTTGAGATCTTTATTTGTTGGTTTTAGGTTTTTGAGGCTTGTGCCAGTGATTCAGATTTTAGTTCCATTCTCTCAGCCTTTGTTATGTTGATTTGGATCTAACCTGTAGTTCAGAGGTCAGGCTGAGACTTGTGCAGGTTCATACAAAGAAGTAGGGTTCCTCTCCTCCCCCATATGTATCACACATACTCCATTTTTTTCAGTTGAAAATTATTCTATCTAAGGTTAGTTACTCGCTGATTTCATAAAGTGTCCTGATGACATAATAAGACTAGCTGAATTTAGGAAACTGAAGACTGAAAATTTTAACTAAAATTTATTGAGAACCTGCTATCTGACAGACCTGTGCTAGGTAAGGGGCACAACAATATGAATTACACATAGGCTTTGCTCTTAGAAAACACTGCAGTCTGGTAGCACGACTAACTATAAGATAGTATGGTAAGTATTGTAATAGAATTGTATATAATCACATTCTTTTAGCAAACATTTATTGTGTACTATGGGCCAGGCACTGCTCTGGACACTGGTGAACAAGACTGGCATACAGGAATAAATTTAAGAAAACAGTTGAATTAGTCTGTGGAGGGATACCAGGAAACCAGCTGAAAGAAGTCATGTTTTAGAAATGTTCTAATTAACTAGATGGTTTTCTATAATAATCTGTATCTGAGTACCGCATTGCTTTATATTTGTCTATTTGACAGTATTATAAATAGTACTTTGAATCTCTCTTGGTATCTAAAATATAATGAACCTCAGTGTTAAATATTGAACTTGTTTTGGGCCCAATCCGTATTAACCTCACAGATCAATAAAACTTCACATTCTCAACAAAAAGCAGCAGAGTACACAAATCAGCTTTATAGTGATTTTTCAATCATCGGTGTCCTATTTTTAACACTTTATAAGCTTTTTTTATTGCCACTTTTAAAATAGATTAAGCTAATTCCATTAGTGAAAGAAAAAGGGATGGTATCATTTAAATTTTAAACAAAAAGAAATGAAAATTACATATCCTCATCTGAATATTCGTCTTTTAGAGACCTTTTTGTACTATCACAGTAATCCTTAGAGTGACCTCAGAGGTTCTCCTTTGGGTATTTGCTTAAACATAAGTTTTATTTGAGTACTACTATATATTTTTTGTTTATCTTCAGGAAAAAAAAATGTGACATTTAAAAATTCTGTTGACCTCATCACAAAAGTATTCATAGTACTCTGCTTTAAAATTAGATGCACAAGATCAGAAGAAATTAAATGAGATCTTTGTATAAAAGAGTATGTTTAAGTTAAATTTATTGCTTTGTCACAAACCACCCTAAAACTGAGTGCCTTGAAGTCACAATCATTTAGATTTATTTGTGTATGATTCTGCAGTCTGGACTGGACTTATCCTCTAGTTCTTCTGCTGGTTTCTCCCCAGGTCTCTCAGGCTGCTGCAGTTGTCTGGTTTGACTGGAGCAAAGAGCTCCAAGATGGCTCAGCTTGCACAGCGGCCTCTCTTTGGGAGAGCATGGGTTAGCTAGGGGCTGGCTGAGGCCTCTTCCTTAATGTGGTCTCTCACTCTTCAGTAGTCTACCACAGTCATTTCTCTAATAAAACACATATTGATTATTTGATTAGCCTTGTTGCTCTTATTATTATATTGTTTCTGTGGGGGAAAGCCAAATTATATTACTTTATTTTTACATGTAACATCTTTTCCAGGAAAAAATAGTGGCCTGTCATAAATTTAAGAGGTATCTAGTCTTTGAAATGGTTTCTTGTTGCCATGTCTTGAAATACTGAATAATTAATTGTTATGTCATGTAATTAGTTTAATAATTATTTATATTCCCTTTTTTTTCTTTTAACAGGCAATTGCTGGCTACTTTGATATATATTTTGAGAAGGATTGTCACAGCAGGGTAAGTATCATGAGTTTTCTCATAAGAATTAATTATGTGAAATACATTGTATTTTTTTGTGTGTGTGCCCCAAGGTGTTTGATCATGAGCATTTTGCTGTTGTAAGCAATTGGAGCTTGTATTTGATGTAGTAGATTAATGTAGCATGATATTAAAAACCAGATACTTTTGAACTCTACGAATGCAGGTCGTGTTCTCCACGGGCCCCCAGAGTGCCAGAACACACTGGAAACAAACAATATTTCTATTGGAAAAGCCATTTTCAGTTAAAGCAGGTAAGAAAGAGGGCGCTTGGGTGGCTCAGTCGCTTAAGCGTCTGCCTTTGGCTCAGGTCATGATCCCGGGGTCCTGGGATTGAGTCCCTGCATCAGGCTTCTTGCCCTGCGGGAGCCTGCTTCTCCCTCTCCTCCCCACTTGTGCTCTCTCTCACTATCTCTGTGTCTCTCTCTCAAATAAATAAAATCTAAAAAAAAATTTTTTTAATTAAAAAAAAGCAGATAAAGAAAAGGGGGAGAAATGACTTACTCATTTTGAAGTAAACAATATTCCTTCATTCTACAATGACTTTTTGTGTGTCCACTGTATTTGAAGCAATATAACATGCTAAGTAAGGTAAGATGTTCTTAGAGCTGCATAAGTTTTAGATGGCATATCATTTCATTAAAGTAGTGATTTAAAGAAAACTCTAGATTAGATTTATAATTCCTGCCAGTTAAAATGTGCTTTAGTATGTAGCTTTTGAGTACCACAAAAAAATTCTGAAAACTTTTCTTTAAGCAGTAACTAATATATACTAAGTTGCAAACATAACTAAAAATACTTTCACCTCCAAAGTGACTGAAGAGAAATATCACCCATAGAAGTGAAGTGTAAATTAAAGAGAATGCCATTCAGTACTTATGGTGTTCAGTATATATGTCTAGGGGCCTCTCCACTATCTCCACCTGCTCAAATCTTACACGGTGCTCAAGGACCGGCCCAATTCCACATTCCTCTGTCTTACACCGCATTGATTGCTCACTCTGATGAGAACCTACAGTTCTTATGTACCTACACCCTTAGCTCCAAAAGTTAGAATTTGACTATAGAACCTTTTTTTATTTAAATTGTTTATTACATATAAGTTGTTCTCCCCCACCTTCACTGAAAGCTTTCTGACTATATGAAACCTGAATGTACAACAAATTTCAATGAAAAGATACTCAACATCACTAGTAACCAGGGAGAGAGGCCAATTAAAACTATGTAAGAAACTGTTTCTTATCCATCACTACAGGAAAAAAACATAAAATTTAACAAGGCTAAGTGCCTGTAATCGTGTAGCCAGATGGAACTTTTATATTTTATACTCTTCTGCTGATAATCTTTATTGGTACAACTTGAGAGAACAGTTTGCTACCATCAAGTTAAGTATAGATGTATAAATATCCATCACTATAACCACAGTTTTTTTCTAGGCATATATTCTGAACAATCTCCCCTTCAGCCTGTCTACAACAATCTTAACAAAAGTATGGTTTGTAGAAGTGAAATATTGGAGGCAACCTGAATGTCCATTAAAAAAGATATATGGTAGTTGCATACATTAAAATCTCTGTAACAGATAAATCATATATTTGTGAATATCAGATCAGCAACATTAAGCAAAAAATGTTGCAGAATAATTCCTACAATACACTGTTTCTATGGAGTTTAAAGACATTGAAACAGTTACACCTACACATGTAGTAAAATAAGAAGCGATACTTAAAGATGATAACTGCGGAATTCAGTACAGTGGCTACCCCTGAGGAGAGAGAGAAATAGCAGGGAATGTAAAGAGGGTTCAGTGCCATAGATCTGAATTACTCCTTTTAGATTGAGGGAACTGTGGGAGAATGTTAAGATTTGACAAAACTGAGTGGTGGGTCCGGGTGGTCATTATATTGTTCTATATGTTTAAAATATTCCATAAAATTCAATTATAGTTTGATTTCACTGTTGATGCATAAATTGAATTTAGTAGATGCAGATAAACACTATTAGAGTAAAGCAGCACCTTGTTGTCATGTTTTCACTTTAAGATTGCAATGCTACGGAAATAAAACCTTGATGGTGTCATTTTCTCTTTCTCCAAAAAGCTTGAGCAATAGCAAAACTGAAGTGTGGGGAACACAAATGAAATTTTATTACATTTTCATTTGTTTTTGTTTGGTTAGTTGGTTGGGTTTTGTATAGCTTTGGTATTTGGATTGATATTTGGAAACTTGAAAATGTTGCTTTCTTCTTCATGGTAACCATTTTATTATCTTAATGCTAAATTTTAAGGGTAGTGCTAATTCATTCATGTTTTAATCTTGAGGGAGACTTAAGATAGCATTTGAATTTTCTCCTACCTAATTACAACAAAATATTATTTTATGTCTAGTGAAATTTTGAAATCCTAACTATTCATTACCCAGTAATCCTTAGAGTAACTGATTCAGCTTTTTTAGAATACTATGAAGGAGGTGTGTGATTTTAATATTGCCTTCTTGTCTACATTCTGTATTTCTTACACTGCCATTATATATGTGCTTGTATTTAAATGCAAGACCAGTACACCACAAAATTTTGGAATCTCCTAAAATATAACTGGGAAAGACTTGAAAGGGAAATTTCAAAGTAAGGAAAATGGGGTCATTCTCAGCTAGAAGGGATTATATAAGGAAATACAACACTTTTTTTTTAACCCTGCTAAATTCTGATGCTAGTACTAATGAATAGAAGCCAGAAGTTGCAAGGCAGAGTACTGAAGAAGACATGCTAATCAGAAAATGCCTCCAGAAATCTACACACAATGTCCCCTTGAGTTTTAGAGGAGAACTAAGATGTATGCATGTAGGATGAAATGCCTGAGGTCAAGCAAAGCATCCGGGGCAGCTGTGAACAAATAGTTCTGAGTTTACATGGGGCTGTGGGGTATGAGTTTCAACCAGCTAGAGTGGGAACTCCTTTTGGACTCTATTCAGTCCAGAAAGACCATAGCTTCATAGTGGGAATAAACTGTCCCTAAAGTAAAGGCTAACCTGTATGCTCCTTAACAAAGCTTAAAAACAAGCCTTAAAAAGAAAAAAAAAAAAAAAAAAACGAACCCAAGTAACTTTATTGGCAACAAAGGAAAACAAAAAACATTGAACAACATAAAATTCATCATGGCCAAAACTTCCAATAAAACATTGAATGCAGGAAGATATCAGTTGATAGAAACAGACCCAGAAATGAAATTAGCACACAAGCATGTTGAAACATATTCTAAATACTTTTATATGAGAACATATTTAAAATCCAAATAGAACTTCTAGAGATGGAAATTATAATATCTGAAGTGAAAATGTCATTCAGTGCAATCAACGGAAAAAACAGGTCAGTGTTCTTGAAGATGCAGCATAAAATGTATCCAAAATGAAGCACAGAGAGGGAAAAAAAGATTTTTTAAAGAAACATATCCACAGTATCCTGTGGGAAAATATGAAGCACTCTAATTTAAATGTGATAAAAGAAGTCCCTGAAAGAAGCAGGGGCAGAAAATATATTTGAAGATACAATAATGGCCAAATTTTTTTCATTTGATAAAAGCTATAGCCCACAGATTGAAGACACTCAGTGAACCCTAGGTAAGATCGATACACTGAAAACAGCACCGAGGCATACTGCAAACCAGCTGCCCATAAATAGTGCTAGTAATAGAGTCTTCCCGTGACCCAGAGATAAACTAAACAGAGGAACAAAGGAAGAATAATTTCAGAATCTTCTTCAGAAATTGTGTAAGCCAGATGATAAATGACATTTTCAAAGTGCTGAAAGAAACTGTCAACCTAGATTCTATATTTAGAATATATTTCAAAAATGAAGGCTAAATAAAACTTGCCCAGAAGAAAAACACTGCGAGAATTCATCTCCAGCAGACCATCAGTACAAGATAAAGTAAGTTCCTCCAGTGAAAGGAAAATATCACCAAATGGAAACTTGAATCTAAACAAAGGAATGGGAAATGTCAGAAGTAGTAAATGTGTGAGTTCCTAAAAAAGACTTTATTTTCTCACTTTTTAATTTTGTAAAAGATAATTGACTAAAGTAAAAATAATGTATTACGGGTTTCAAAACATAGCGACATAAAATGTATGGCAGTAATCAAAAAAATTGAGAAAATGGAAATATATTAAGTTCTTACACTGTACATAAAGCAATTTAATGGTAAATTATGGTAAATACGTATATTGTAAACGCTAGAGGAACAGGTAAAAAAAAGTTTAAATCAAGCCACAAAATAAAGCTGATAAGCTAGTAGTGAAGATAAAATGGAATCTCAAGCAAAAGATTTAGTTCAAAAGAAGATGCAAACATAAAGAAATAGAAAACAAATGGTATGGGGCACCTGGGTGGCTCAGTCGGTTAAGCGTCTGCCTTCAGCTCAGGTCATGATCCCAGGGTCCTGGAATCAAGCCCAGCATCAGGCTCCCTGCTTGGTGGGGACTCTGCTTCTCTCTCTCCCTCTGCCACTCCCCCTGCTTGTGCTCTCTCTCCCTCCCTATCTCTCTCTTCCTCTCTGTCAAATAATAAAATTAAAAAAAAAAAAAATGGTGTGATGGTAGACTTAAATTCAAAATGAATGGTCTGTATATCCACATAATGGAATATTATTGAGTGCTAAAACGAAATAAACTATGATGCTATGAAATGACATGGAGGAATCTTAAATTCATATTCCTGAGTGAAAGGAGCTTATTTGAAAAGGCTACACACTGTGTGATTCCAGCTATATGGCATTCTGGAAAAAGCAAAACTGCAGAATGAAAAAGTAGTGGTTGCCAAGGGCAGGGGATAGAAATAAGCAGAGCACAGAGGATTTTTAGGGCAGTGAAAATAAGCTCTCTCACCGAATGCAGCTTGAATAAACCAGAATGCAGGGAATAGCTATTTGAGATCTCTGAAAAGTAAATTGGAGAAGACCAGAATTCAAATACCCTGAACTGGTGATAAATTTATGATTTGTTTGCCTCCAGTATCCCCCAGTCTGGTCTCCAGACAGCCTGAAACCCAGAATTAAGGCATCAGCGCAGACTAGCTCCTCTAATTCTAACTTGAGGAATGGGGAAAGGATCTCCTAATGCTTAGAGAGAGAAATCCACATTTTTCTCTATTCTCTTATACCCTCGCCCCCAGATAACCCCACAGTGGCAGCAGTGGGGACCCACAAACACCTTAAACTCTGAGGGATGGTAAGTAAATGAGTGGGTGTGGCTGTGTTCCAGTTAAACTTTATTTACAAAAACAGGCAGCCAGCCTCAAAGCCTTTCATAAAACAAATCTCCAGGCACAAATTGCTTCATTGCAAATACTTCCAACCACTTCAAAAAGTAACACCAATTCTATACAGTCTCTTCCAGAAAATAGAAGAGAGCTAATTTTGTAAGGGCCTTAATACAAAAAAAGACGAAAATTAAACTACAGAACAACATCTTTCATGAATATAGATGCACAAATTGTCAACAAAATACTAGCAAACTGAGTCCAGCAATATTTTTTTAAAAAGAACAATACACTATGACCAAGTGAGGTTTAGTCCAGGAATCCAAGACTGATTCAATAATATAAAATCTAAAAATATTGTAAAATCATTTAATACAGTCAACCATGCTAACAATCTAAAGAAGAAAAACCACGTGGTCACATCAGTGGATGCACAAAGGCATTTGACAAAATTCAATATCTATTCATGATAAATACTCATAGCATACTAGAAATAAAAGAGAACTTCCTGAACCTGATAATAGGCATCCACACAAAGTCCACAGTTAGCATCATACTGAATGGAGCAAAACTGAATGCTTTTCCTCTGGGACAAGGCAAGAATGTTCACATTCACCACTCCTATTCTCTTATATTGGAGGTCTTAGCAAGTGATAGGAATGAAAAAAGAAGTAAATGTCATTGGAAAGGAAGAAATAAAACTGTCATTGTTTATAGATAACATGATTGTGTCCACAGTGAATTCTAAGGGATCTTCAAAAAAAAACTGCAGAACTAGTAAGAATTTAGAAAGGTAGAAATTGACAGGCTGGGTGCCTGGGTGGCTCAGTTGGTTAAGCAACTGCCTTCGGCTCAGGTCATGATCCTGGAGTCCCAGGATCGAGTCCTCCCCCCATCGGGCTCCCTGCTCAGCGGGGAGTCTGCTTCTCCCTCTGACCTTCCCTCCCTCTCATGCTCTCTCTCTACCATTCTCTCTCTCTCTCTCTCAATAAATAAATAAAAATCTTTAAAAAGAAACAAAGAAATTGACAGGCTGATTCTAAAATTTGAATGCAAATGCAAAAGACCTGGAGTTACCAGGCAATTTTTCAAAGAATCATATTGGAATCCTTTTACTATGTGATTTCTAAACTTACTAAAAAGTTATATTAAACCAGACAGTAAGGTTTTATACTATATATAGACATAGAGATTAATATAACAAATAGAGAATCCAGAAATAGACCCACTTTTGTATAGTTAATTATATTTTTCCAAAGGATTGGTGTAATTCAATGGGAAAATGATAGTCTTTTCAAGAAATGGTGCTTAGAACAACTAAATGTTTGTACAGGAAAATAATCTCAATGCTTACCTTATACTGTATTCAAGAACCAACTCTAAATGCGTCAAAAACCTAAATATAAATGTATAAAACTGCAAAATTTCTAGAAGATAACGTAAGAGATAAGAGACCTGGGGTAGGCAAAAGTTTACGAGGGTGAGGTAATGGTAAAAGTCATTGAACTGAACATGTAAAATATGCACGTTTTACTGTATATAAATAATGCCTTACTAAAGTTAATTAAAAAAAAAAAAACCTCACTGGACTATCAATATTTCCAGGATAAAATCCAAATTCCTTACCTTGGCCCTTTACAGTCTGACCATTTTTCATCATTTCCAATCCCACTGTGTTATATTCCACATCATAAGCCCATCATATGCTCCAGCTCATATGGACTTACACAAATTGCTCATTTTTTAGCTAACTTTCCTATCTTTTCTTACTCCTTACCTTTGTCTAAGATAGTCTACATAGAAAGCTGTTTTGACCTCTTTCACTTGATAAATTTCGATTTTTCTCTTTATTACCCAGCTTATTTCTATAAATCTTTCCTCACCTTAGAAAATTAATTGCTGTCTTCTTTGTTCTCCTAAATCAATTCATGCATACATCTATTATCACATCTCAGTATGCTGTAATAAAGGGTCTAATATATGATGAGTTGTCTTTCTCCTTTTTGATCTGATGTAGTATTTGCCATATTGTAAATATTTTGCTGAATATACAAGTAAGTATAGTAATATTCATTGTCATTGAAATCTCATTTCCTCTAATCACCTTGGGAGACATCATGCCAGAGGCGTTTACTGGCTGTTTTATTTGGTTGTCCCAGTTTGTCAACTGTGATGTTCTCAAAAATTTTATCATACTATTGAACTTCAATAGATTGGTATTCAGATTTATCTTGGCATGTTTGAAGAGCTCTCTGTAGTTGGGTTTAATTAAAACTAAAAGTAGTTTTGTACTCATTATGCTCTAAAATTATTAGATAAAATTAAATAAAGCTGAATGTCTAATCAGAATAATTTACTGTGTATATAAACCTTGTCTTAGTATTCAGAAAGTAATATAAGATTTTTTAAATAAAATATTATGCCTTTCATCATGCTGCCTAGATTGTGGGCCATGGGGGCAGGTGTGTGAATATCTTCAATAATGGTAAATCTCTTTTTCCACCCTTCAGGGTAGACTTGATATTTAGAAAGTAAGAAAAGATGTTGTGTGAATAAGGAATTTCTCAGACTAAGAATTGTACATTTGGGGGCGCCTGGGTGGCTCAGTCAGGTAAGCGGCTACCTTCGGCTTGGATCATGATCCCAACGTCCTGGGATTGAGCCCTGCGTCGGGCTCCTAGCTCGTCAGGGAGCCTGCTTCTCCCCCTCCCTCTGCCTGCCTGCCGCTCTCCCTGCTTGTGCTCTCTCTCTCACTATCTCTCTCTCTCTGTATCAAATAAATAAATGAAAATTAAATTAAATAAAAAGAAAAAGAATTGTACATTTGGCCAAAAACAAAATGGAACTATAAAATAATAAACCTAGTTTGTTTTGGTGTTTGGCTTTTTTATTATATTTTATTCACAACCTAGATCTAAAAATATTTCAGAAGAAATGCTGTCAACATTTGAGCACTTCCAGCATTCTGGGAGTAACAAACCACCCTCCCAGAATAAATACTTTAAGGTAGTGGCTTTAAAGTACTTAAAGAACACTTACTTTAAAGTTTAAATTCAATGTGTTTGTCCCCTTTCCTTTAATGTACAATTTTTTATTGTACAAACTTATATGACAGTGTTTACTGTAAAAATCCAGATCTTTTTCATGTAATTTGGCTTTGAAAATATAACTAAAATCAAGCTATTTTTCTTTATATGTATCTAGTAAGCTTTTATATAACGGAAAATCCATTTCTCTTTTTTCTTTCATTCTTTAAGCTGTAATAGTAATAATAATGATTTTTAAATTTTCCCCCTTCTGGGGAAATGAAATTTTATTGCTCGGGAAGAAATTAATTTTAAAAAGCCACTAGAACAGAATTGAAATGAAATCAGTTTTGTTCTTTGAACTGCAGCACTGCTTTGTGATACTAATGGCCGTCTGCCGATGATAAAAAACAGGGTGAAAACAGCTCAACTGCACAGACAGTGTCCTTTGCAGCTCTCACCACTGTATACACACTTAACAGCATCGGTCATTTTATATCTATTTGACACTGATTAATTACTACCATCCATTCCGTTATTACAGCCACTGCCTTGGCATTTTTGTCAGGCCTAAACAATTGACGGGAGTTCAGCAGTGTGAATTATGTATTTATTTCTGTGACCCTTCATGCTATTTAATTAACTTAGATAAGTGCTGTTTGCACCCTTACTTTGAAATTAAGATTATTACAGAAATAGTTACTTTGCTTGTATTTCAAGACATGAAAATTATACTAGCTTATAAGGTAATTACTGTTATGACTCTTTATTCAGTGTTTAATATTGATGCTTAAAATTTTTTCTTTCATGAAAATTTAACGAAAGTATCCATTACTAGTTCATCTTGACCTGTGCTATATTTCTAAGCTGAGGGCTACATAGAACTCTTAAAAGTATCCTTTAAACTTGAAATGAAGAATTTGATGACCTGCTTCATAAGCTCTATAGAACATTTCCATTTTGAGCTTTATCCTAAGGATTGAATAGAACATTTACAAACAAGCCAACTTTCATTTTTTTAACACCTCCAAGGCACTTAAACAGCAGCAACTATTAGAGGACATGCACTAAAAAGAAACATTTGCAACAATACCTCATATACCTCAACAAAATCACTAACTTGAATGCACAAAGGATTTTTTTTTTTTTTTAGGTGGTGGTTAAACATTTGAAATAATACCCATCACCACCGATAATCACTGAAATGCAATCAAAGCAGTCAGATTCTGGTGGTTGTTTAAATAACAAAAATATTTTTATTCTCTTTTACTCATTTTTTTTGTTTGGTTTCTAATAACACCCAGTGTTGAAGAAGATGGCAGGAATGTAAAACCTGGAATATACTTTATGCCTTTTTTGAAAGTATTCCACTTCTGATCATTCATCCTAAGGAATCAAATCAAAATTCGCTTTTTAAAAAATATTTGCTCTTCTCAGAAGTGAAAGTATAGTGTTTTAAGTTGCCTTTTTTTAAAAAAATTATTTATTTATTTTGGGGGGAGTGCAGAGGGAGGGAATCCCTAAGCAGACTCCCTGCTGAGTGAGTGTGCAGCCCGACAGGGGGCTTGATCCCACTACTCATAAGATCACAATAGGAGCTGAAACCAAGAGTCAGATGCCCAACGGACTGAGCCACCCAGGCGCCCCAAGTTACTTTTCTTTCTTTAGAGTATTTTGCTTTGGAGTTTTGTTTTCATTTTTGTATAACCAAGTCTTTAACCTTTTCCATTTGGTTTCTGACTTTGGTTTCATACTGAAAAAGATTGTATTACTATATTTACACATTTCTGTTGAATTCTTTCCTCAGTGACTTAAAATGCCCCACTTACATGTACTAAATCGCCATAACGGATCTTTTGGTTTCTCTACTATATTCCATTTATCTCTGAGTCAGTTTATTCCTAAGTTGCCACATTTGTTAAAGTTTTTTTCCATAATTTACATACAATAAAATTCACATATCTTCATTGTATACTTTGATGAGTTTTGACAAATGTATGCACCATCCTAATCAAGATAAAAGATTTACATCACTCTAAAAAAGTTTCCTCCTTGGGGACGCCTGAGTGGCTCAGTCAGTTAAGCGTCTGCCTTTGGCTCAGGTCATGATCTCAGGGTCCTGGGATCAGGCCCCACATCACATTGGGCTCCCTGCTCAGCGGGGAGCCTGCTCCTCCCTCGCCCTCTGCCCCTCCCCCACTTGTGCGCGCTCTGTCAAATAAATAAATAAAAACTTTAAAAAATAAATAAAAATTTAAAAAAATAAAATAAAAAGTTTCTTTGATCCCCTATGTGATTAGTCGTTCCCAGCTCCAATCCCCAGACCAAGACAACCCCTGATCTGCTTTCTGTCACTATATATTAGTATTACTTATACTAAACTATTAGTATTCTTTTAAAATGTTACACTTCTTTGCTTAACATATTTTGAGGTTCATCTGTGTATCAGTAGTTTGTTCCTTTTTATTCTTAAATAGTATTCCTTTATATGACCATACCACAGTTTACTTACCACATTCACCTGCTGCTAGACTGTTGTTTCTAGTTAGGGGCCGTTATGGATGGAGTTGCTACAAATATTCATGTAAAAACATGTCTTTGTGTGGACATACATTCTCATTTCTCTTGGGTGGATACCTAGGAAAGGACTTACTAGGTCTTATGGTAAGTGTATGTTTAACTTTATAGGAAACTAGCAAATTTTTTCAAAATCACTGCACTTTTCAATGTTCCTACCACCATAGTGGGGTCAGCTGCTCCACATCCTTGTTAACACTTATAAAAAAGGTCAGCCATTTTAATTTGTCATTCTTTTGTCTGTAAGCTGTCTTTCTAATTAGCGTTTGCCTGATGACTAATGATGTCGAGCATATTTTCATGTGTTTACTGGTCATTTGTATAATTTGTGTGTGGGAGGTGTCTCTTAAAAATACTTTGCTGAATTCTTAATTGGGGTGTTTGTCAACTTACCGAATTAAAAGAATCCTTATATACATGGGTACAAGTTCTTTGTCAGATATATGTGTTGCTAATATTTTTATCCCAAATCCCAGCATTTCTTTTCATTTTCTCAATATCTTTTGAAGTTTGTATTTTTGTGTCCTAATTAAGAAATCTTTGCTACCCTAACATCATAGAGTTTTTCATACATGTTTCTTCTAAAAATGTTGTAGTTTTGCCTTGTACATTTAGGTCTATAATGTATTTCGTGTTAATTTTAAGAGTAATAGTTTATTTTTTCCCAAACGTACATTAGGCTGTTTCTTCATCATTTCTTGAAAAGTCTGTCCTTTTCCAATTTAATTACTTGGCTCCTTAGTCAAAAATTAATTGACCATATATGGATATGTCTATTTCTGAGCTGTTTTGTTCCATTGATCTGTGTATCTGTCCTTATGCCAGTTAGACACTGTCTTCATAAGATGATAGAAGTCCTCAGGCTTTGTTCATTTTCAAAATTGTTTTCATTATTCTAGATCCTTTAAATTTCCATATAAATTTTAAAATCAAATTGTCAATTTCTTACCCAAAAAAGCCTGTTAGGATTTTGATTGGAACTGTTTTGAATCTATAGATTACCTTGCAGAGATCTGACATCTTAACTGTATTGTTTGTATCCTTCATCCACAAGCAGAACATATGTCCCCATTTACAGTTGACCCTTGAATAATGTGGTCAACCTCCTGTACAGTCGAAAATCTGCATGAAACTTCTGACTCCCCAAAGTCTTAACTACTGATAGCTTCCTGTTGACCAAAAACCTTTCCAATGACATAAACAGTCGATTAATACTTATTTTGTGTTTGTATTATATACTATATTCTTAAAGTAAGCTAGAAAAAATGTTAAGAAAATCTTAAGGAGGGGCGCCTGGGTGGCTCACTCAGTTAAGCGGCTGCCTTCAGCTCAGGGGGCGCCTTGCTTAGTGCCGGGGACCTGCTTCTCCCTCTTACTTTGCCAATCCCCCTGCTTCTGCCCTCTCTCTCTCTCTCTGTCAAATAAATAAATAAAATCTTAAAATAAAAAATCATAAGAGAAAATGCATTTATAGTACTTTACTATATTCATCAAAAAAAAAAAATACACAATTAAGTGGACCCATGCAGTTCAAATCTGTTGTTCAGGGGTCAACTGTACTTTTATGATCTTAGCACTGTTTCATAGTTTTATGTGACTAAACATTGTACATACATTGTTACATTTATCTCACATATGCTTTTTTTTTGATGCTGTTGTAAATGCTCATGGGCTTTTATTTCAATTTCAAATTCTAATTCTACATTGCTAACATGTAGAAATGCAATTTTCTACCCTAAGATTGCTAAACCATCTTACAGTTCTAGTAGCTCTTTTTGCATACTAGGATTTTCTCTAAGACCATGTGGTCTGCAAATAAAGACTGTTTTGCTTCTTTCCCCCCCCCAAACTATCCTTTTTTATTCCTTCCCCCACACCTTCATGCCCTGACTAGTACATCCAATACAATACTAATTAGAGGTGGTCAGAATGCCCGTCCTTAACCTCAGTTCCAATCTGAGGAAGAACACATTCAGTCTTTCGCCACTGAGAATGTTATCTGGAGTGGGGTGCCTGTGTGGCTCAGTTAAGTGGCCCACTCTTGATTTTGATCTCAGGGTCCTGGAGCCGAGCTCATCACTCAGTGTGGAGTCCGCTGGAGATTCTCTGTCCCTCCCCCTGCGCTCATGCACTCTCTCTCTCTAAAATAAATAATTAAAAAAAAAAAAAAACATCAGGCACCTGGGTGGCTCAGTCCGTTAAGCGTCTGCCTTCAGCTCAGGTTATGATCCCAGGGTCCTGGGATCAAGCCCCACATCAGGCTCCCTGCTCAGTGGGGAGCCTGCTTCTCCCTCTCCCTCTGCTGCTACCCATGCTTGTGCTCTCTCTCTCTCTGTCAAATAAATAGGTAAAATCTTAAAATAAATAAAATGTTATCTGGAGTTTCTCATAGATTCCTTTTATCAGCTTGAAGAAGAGTCCTTCTATTGCTAGCTTGCTGAAAGTTGTTATAAATTAATTTTGTCACATTTTTTCCTGTATCTTATGAGACAGTAATATTTTTCTAAAGGATTTTTGAATCTTTGTTTATGAGGGATATCTAATAGTGTGTTAAGTCTTCCATATTCTTTCTGGTTTTCTATCTAGTTGTTATTGCAATTATTGACAGAGGAGAGGTGAAATTTCCAATGATAATTGTGGATTATATGTGTCTTCCTGTGGTTCTGTCAGATTTGCATCATGTGTTTTGAAGCTCTGTAGTCATACAATCATACATAAAAGTCATTATGTCTCTTTATAAATTGAATGATCATTTTGAAATATGTCTATCTCTGGTTATGTATTTTTTCCTGAAGTCATCTTTGTCTGAAATTAATACTGCCATTTCAGACTCTCTATGATTAATATAAAATTACATTTTACTTTGACCCTTTATATTCAAAGTATATTAAACACATTACAGTTAATGTTATTATCTGTGATACTAGATTTAATTCTGTCATTTGCTATTTGTTTTTTCTCTATCCCCTCTATCATTTATTCCTTTTTTCCTTCTTACCTTTTTTTTTTGATTGAATATTCTTTCATTATTTCGTTTTATCTCCACCGTTAGCTAAATAACTACATGTGTTGGGTTTGTTTTTATAATTGTTGCACTCAAGTTCCAGCATGCCTCTTTAGCTTACCAGACTACCATCAAACATTAGTACACCATTTCATTTATAGTTTAAGACTCAGTAATTTTCTTCCATTTACCCCCTCCAATCCTTTGAGCTATTGTAAAAATTTCACTTCCCCAAATATAGATTATCTCCCAATACATTGTTGTTATTTATGCTTTAAATACTCTGTTTTGTTTTAAATTAATTTTAAAATTTTTCATTTTTTAGATCTACTTTGTTCAAAAATTAAACATAAAATTGCCCTAAAATTTAAATCGATTAATTTTTTCCAAAATGAGTGAAACATCTCACAACAATAAAAGAGAAATACTAGGTATACATTATTACTTTTCTGCTACACTGTATTCCTTGAATTCTGTTTTTTTTTATTTATTAACATAATAATGTATTATATTTGTTTCAGGGTACAGGTCTGTGATTCACAGCGCTCACCATAGTATCTACCCTCCCCAGTGTCCATCACCCAGCCACCCCATCCCTCCCACTCCCCTCCACTCCAGCAACCCTCAGTTTGTTTCTGTATTCCTTGAATTCTTAAACACATCTTTTACCTTTCTTCTATAGGTGAAGCCTTGAAAGGAAAGATCACAGTCCACAAGAATAAGAAAGATCCACGTTCTCTCATTGTGACCCTCACATTGAATAATTCAACTCAAACTTATGGTCTCCAGTGAAAAGACTACAAAAAGCACAACTAACTTGCGGTTTTTAGTATGGGGGTGGGTTATGGGTAGGGAGTGGAGAGAGGGGGTTTTATGTGAGCATGTGAATGGATGATGGATCCTTTCCTAATGAGTCTCCTCAATACTAGAGACACATGGTAGGAATCTGATATAATTCAGCTAAGGAAAGGAACAACAGATCCTAGTGGACCACCTACATAATCACAGTCTTGGAAGTCCAGTCAGCAAGATTTTACTAAATGTAACCATTATATTGAGTTTAGCTATACTGAAAATCATTTAAATAGGCCTAAATTTGAAACAGAGATAGTCTTTTGTTGTTTTTAATGTTTCTTGCTATAAATTTTAAACACTAGTAACTGATTAGTTATTTAGATAATGTTTTATTAAGCTAGTAACTGTACACAAGCTATTATACATTTTATTGCAGATTTCTACTCTGAGGAGGAGTTTTTAATTGTATTATTTGCTAGAATATCAGAATATAATTAAAGAACAAGTGGGAGCGACTAAAATACGGAAAAGAATGTCACACAGATCATATTTGAAAGACAGCTTAGTTGATTATCCTCTAGTTCTGAACTTCTTGTTTTGTAGCTTCTTTTCTCTTTGCAAATATTCTTTCACCATACAATTTTCTAGTACTGCCCAGGAAATCTTAACATCAATATATGTATCCTAGGTTTCATACAAGTTTTTAAAGGTTGGGCAAAATAAGTACTTATTTACAAATATGTTACCTTTTTCAAACTAGATTTATGTGCAGAGTTAAACATGTAACTGTTAGTATACCTACAGTTGTGTTATTTACAGTTATTGACTCAATTTGAAATGCAGAATAGAAAACATTCAATAAAATATGTACAACAACTATTAGCATTATAAAATGGTATTTTAACATACTAAAGCCTTTTATAAAATCAGAAGCATTTAAAACAAGTCTTAACAAAGGAATCATCGTTAAGAAAACAGATTTAAGGACAGCTAGGTCATATACTTTTTTTCAGTTAACAGCTGGTTCTTTTTCAAACTAAGACATACACAAGGCAGCATAGCGTAGTGTTGAGCAGTGTGAGCTCTGGAGTCACTGCCTAGGTGCAGGCTCTGGTGACAGCTCTTACTTGCTGTTGGATCTCAGTCATGTTCCTTAACCTCTCTCTCCCTTTGTGAATGTGCCAGTTCATGAGTTAATACATTTCAACTACTTCAATCAGTGGCTGGCACATAGAAGACACTCAGTAAATGCTAGGTGGTCTTATCATTAGGCAGTCAAGGATCCCTTTCATGGAATATGTGCTATCTACATTAGATTCGTTGGGGAATCGAATACTACCCTTAAGTACATGAATGGGTGGGAAAATTTTAACAGAAATTAATATTTAATATAGCAAAAACTATTTTGAAAATTGTCTCTTGGTCTTAGAAAACTGGACTACTAGCAATGGGAAAATTAACCCCTTCAAATGCTGTATTTCAGACCATCATCTTTTAAGTCTTGTTCTTATATAAGCATGATTTCTGTTTTCACTGGGGTTAAACCAGCCAACTTGTTTTTGATTTAGAACATTAATAGAAATATGTGGTGCTTATAATATAGCTCAAAGTACTTTAAATTTTGTCTGGAATGACTTCATGTACAAATTTGAGTGTGGAAGAGTGATGAAAATAAGGAACCCCTGTGAAAAGATTTAATGGGTTTTTAAAGTAACCAAAAACTGTCTAATTTTTTTGCTTTATTTTTCTTTCATGTAAGTGCATAACAAAATATTTTTTACTATTTAAAAAAGTATTTCTCAAAAATGATTTTTTTTTTTAAAACTCTTGTTAGATTTGCCTAGGATTTTCACCTAGTGGCTCTTTTGATTTTCTCCTGGTTATAAATAGGCCAACCATAGTTGGTAGATCTCTGTTCTTTTCAGTTTGCCTTCCCAGGCTGAAACATTCTAATGTGTGCCAAACATTTTAAGAGAACATGAGAATCCAGATGTTAGCTCTTTGATTGGAATTTCAGCCGTTAAACTGCTACAAAAAATTAAAATTTCATAGCCTATGACAATGATACACTGTCCTTTCATGCTGTGACAGATGCACATTTATGGATAGCAAACTACTCTGTGCCAAGGATTTTATTTCATTTCCATTAAAATACATTTTCCTTCCTGTTTTTCTTTGTGAAATTAACATTGTTATTTTGTAATGTGTAGGATGCATCCAACTAGTCATCTCTGTTTACTAGAACAGTATTTTCTGGAAGGAGTATTTCAACAAAACAACTCTTGAAGGTGTACAGCATTGCCCAAAGTGGTCCAATAAGGAGCCCCAAGTGCTAGGAATACATTGTGAAATAAATGAGGGAGCTGTCATTTCACTTTGAAATGATCCCTGTTTGAGAGGGAGGACAAGTAATTCTGGTCCTACAGGGTTATTTGCTTCTTACCACTTAATCTAGATTAACCAATCTGGTCCACCTGTGTTTTCCATTATTCTACCTTTCTTTCTTTTTAAAGTGGAATATCTAAAATGTATTGTGTGAAGTTACTGACTTGAGATCAGCCCATACTAATCTGACCAGTCAACTATCAAGTGGAGGGAGTGTGC
This sequence comes from Zalophus californianus, assembly GCF_009762305.2. Taxonomy (NCBI): domain Eukaryota; kingdom Metazoa; phylum Chordata; class Mammalia; order Carnivora; family Otariidae; genus Zalophus; species Zalophus californianus. Next base: position 74,664,081 of record NC_045605.1, read on the forward strand.
TAACAGTACTGCTAAAAACTCTGAATAGGAAAGATTAAAACAGGATCATCTATCACTTAGCTCCTGCCTGTCATGCCAGAAGTGATCATTTAAGCTGCTTGGCTGTAGCATAGATCCAAAACATCTAGAGATTCAGATTTTTCTGTGAAGAATATCTCAAAAACATATTAAATATACAATACTGTCACGGAATTTGGATCTATGATGAAAGGCAAGGTCAGTGAGATAGCTGAGGTCAAGCATTGCCTACTGTGGGTTGGCAAACTATAGCCTGGGGCCAGATCTACCCCATTGCTCATATTGATAAGGCTTTATTGGAGCAGAGATAAGCTAATAGTGTAAGTAGAATATTTCTTCACAAGATTCATTAATGGCTGTGGCAGAGAATATACACCCAATAGAACACATTACAAAGACTAGTTTTTACAGACTTGAAGCTAAGCAACTAGATTGTACTTCATTTATGAGACTTAGAGGATTAACCAAGACTTACCCTAATTTAAAATATATATAGATACAGTACTTACATAATTGAGACTGGTGTCTGGAATTATAACAGTACCCTGTGCAAAGGAAATTAGTACAAAACTTTGAAGCTGATTATCAACTTGATTTAGAAAGTTTTAATAAGGGCACCTGGGTGGCTCAGTTGGTTAAGCGACTGCCTTCAGCTCAGGTCATGATCCTGGACTCCCAGGATCGAGTCTCACATCGGGCTCCCTGCTTAGCAGGGAGTCTGCTTCTCCCTCTGACCCTCCCCCCTCTTGTGCTCTCTCTCTCTCTCTCTCTCTCTCATTCTCTCTCTCTCAAATAAATAAAATCTTTTTAAAAAAAAGTTTTAATAAGACCAGAGAGAGGTGCAAACAGAACTTTTCAAAGTTAGAGATGGTTGAACCCCACCCACGAGCTACAAACTAAACTAATGAAGGATTTCTGTGAATCTCACTAATCTCTGGGTGTCTTTAAAAGGGTTCTGGACCCAAAACTAACTGCCAACATTAGGAGAGACAGTTGGGGAAATTGCTTTATATCAGCACTTTCCAACATGCCTTGAGGCTCCCAATGCCTGCCTTGTTTGGTTCTCACCCTAGAATGTGGTGTTCCTGTTGTATTAATGCACAAGGCCCCATGGGATGGTATGTAAAGTCCCTGCCCAGCTATCATATGAAGCCATGTTGCCTTGGAGGCTCATGTGTTTTTAATGATTTTGTGTTTGTTTCCTTACTATAAAGTAAAGGCAAATTTTTCCAAGCAGAATGATGAATAAGCGAAGTAAAGTGTCTTAGCAATTCACTTGTCCTTTCCAATAGTTTTGGGTGCAAAAAAAAAAGCCTACCAAAGAAACAGTTTTCATATAGTGCCTTAACATCTTGGCTAATGTGGGACAGTTAGCATTTATTTAGCTCTAGAGTATAGCTAAATATAAACAAAAATAGTCTATCATTGAGTTCATTGTAATTTTTTAAAATTAAGATAACAATAGCTTAAATAGTAAAGGAAGATGAAGCCCCAGCCTCCCTTGTTCTGCATCCCAATCTCCTATCCCTGTGCAGTTCTGTATGTCTCCTCTTTTTGCGCTGAAATCCCTTGCCCTCCTGAGGACATTGCTTCCCCCGAAGGCCTCTTAAATAGGCCTCTTAAAAACTGTCCTCTCCCACACCACTTAACCTCCCTACACTTGGATGTGCAATGAGTGACTTCCTTGCTTTTGGTTGTCAGTTAAAAGACCATTCTCTCCAAAATCCTTCCTACCTCCTCCCATCTTTATCCTTTGTCATCAAGACTGTAACAAACCATCTTACCGATCAGCTCTCCACCTCCAGATTGATCTCCATTCCTTGAAAGTTTTAACTGCCACGGCTGCCCCACACTGCTCCTGCTTAATCAGTGCGATGTAAGATTTCCTGTGAATGACCCTCTTATACGCTGACCTTTTGTCTCATTGACCTCATCCAGTGATCTTGCCTTTTACCTTAACTCAGCCCCTCCTATGGTCATCCTGTAGAACTGGCCAAACCAGAACTCAAACTCCTGTATAAATCTCAACATTAAGTATCATTCTGACCACCTCTTTTCAGCACACTCTCTTTTGTAATCCATTCCAGCAATTCTTCAACTCCACCAAGACCAAAATCCATTCATTCATACCACATGTCTTCCGTCCCTCACCTCTTCATGTTTACACCTCTCTCTCGGATCAGTTTAAAATCCATAGTCCATCATTATAAACACCCCCTTTCATATAGCTGCAACTTCTTCACCTCTCCTTCACTTTTCTGTACTCTTGACTAAACCACAGTTCTGCTTCTAACCCAAACACATGACTGCACATACGCAGCTCAGTGAGGCTGGAGGAAAACACTCAACCATTCTGATGGTCTAAAATTTATGACTCCTAATCTCAGGTGTCCAATAGTCATTTCCCTGGTCTGTTTATCTCACAGACTCCTCAGTGACTATTTTATACCTTCTCTCCTCCAACCTCCAGAACATCCTCCTCATTCTTTCAGCTGAAGTCCTTGTTTCCTGTTTTACCAAGAAAGTAGGACAAATCTGAGAACTTCCACAGGTTTCCATACCACATGCCCCAGCCAATATTTATGCCTGTACATTGCCTCCCCACTAAGTGAACTTCCATTGCTTCTAGCTAAGCCAGCTTCTCTCCCTGTGTCCCACATCTCCTCTGAGTAGTTCAAAGTTAATTGCTTCAGCATGTTTCCCCTGTATCATTAGATTTTCCCTCCACCTCTCCAGTTAACATACAAATAGGTTATTATTTCACCGATGATATATTTTTTTTAAGTAAACTTCATGCTGGACATGGAGCCCAACACAGGGCTTGAACTCATGACCCTGGGATCAAGACCTGAGCTGAATTCAAGAGTGGGACGCTTAACCAACTGAGCCACCCAGGTGCTCCTATGATGAAAAAAATTTAACTCCACTTTTCCCTCTGCTATTGCCACATTTCTAGTTTTCCTTTTACATTGAGACCACTCAAAGAGTTTTCCATGTTCATGGTCTCTGCTGCTGCTCTTCCCATTTTTTGAACAACTGTATTGAGGTATAATTTATATAAAATAAAATACACGTTAAGTATACAGTATGACTTGGCAAATGTATGCATATACTCATCACCCCTGTTAATATTTAGAACACTTATTTCACACCAAAAAGTTTTCTTGTGCTACTTTGCAGTCAACATGTATCCCCACTCCCTTTTCCAAGCAAACACTATCCTGATTTCCATCAAGATAAATTTGTTTTGCCTGTTTTAGAACTTCATGTAAGTGGGGTCATACAGTATGTACTCTTTCAATCCCACCTTCTTTTAGCACAGTGTTTTTTGAGATTCATCATGGTTATGTGTGTCAACAGTGCCCTTTTATTACTGAATAGTATTCCATTTTATAAATGAAATTCTACTCGTCTGTTCATCCATTCACCTATTGGTGAACATTTGGATTGTTTCCAGGCTGAAGCCATTATGAGCATTGACATAGAAATTTTTTTAAGCCCATGCTCACCAGGATTACTGCCTCTGTCACTTCATTGAAACTACTCTTAACACGGTCACCAGTGAAGTGTGCATGTTGATAATTCCAGTAACCAATTCGCAGCCCTCATTTTATTTGAGTTACCAGTAGTATTGGATGCTGATGATCATGCTCCTGGAAACATTCATCTTGGCTTTCCCCACTCTTTTCCTTCCTCGTGGACCACTTCGGTTTCCTTTGTTGGCTTTTCCTCACTTTTCAACCTTTACATGTTGGCACCCTAGTCCTGAGATCTCTTCTGCCCATCTTCCCTCCCTTGGTGATTTTATCCAGTCTTACTGTTTTAAATACCTAGATGTTGATGATTCCTCAGCGTGTTCTCCAGCCATCTATCTCCCACTACAGACGATAGCCAACCGCCTACATGACATGTCTACTTAGATGTCTCCTGGGCATCTGAAACTTAACATGTTTCAGAACTATTTCTCATCTTCCCCAAACCCTGCTTCTGCTATCTTTCTCTACCTCACTTAATGGAATTTCTTCTTTTATTAGCTCAGGCCAGAAAACTTAAGGTCATCCTTGACCTTTATCCTCAACTCCACATCCAAGCTGGCCAACAAACTTTATCAGATCTACCTTTAAAATATATCCAGAACCAAAATAGTTCTAACTACTTCCATCACTGCTATCCTGGTCCAAACCAGCATCATCTTTCACCTCAATCATTAGTTCTCAAAATGTAGCCAGCAAGACGCCTGGTGACTCCAAAATAAAACTTGCAGAAAGTCCAGGAGATCAAAACTATTCTTGCAATAATACTGATACATTGTTTGCCTTTTTCACTGTATTGGCATTTATACTGATGATGCAAAAGCAATTGTAGGTAAAAGTGCTGGCCCTTTAGCACAGAAATCAAGGCACCAAACTAAATCATTTTATTCTTCACTACCACGTACTCTCTTTAAAATGTCCTTGGTGACATGGTAAATATTAATTTTATTAGATCTTGACCCTTGAATACATGTCTTTTAATATTCTGTATGATACTAATAAAACCGTTTTTGCTGCATGCTGAAATACAATATTTGTCTCCAGGGAAAGCACTTGTGCAATTGATTTGTGACCTAAACTAGCCACTTTTTTCATAAAATATTATTTTTACTTGAAAGAATGACTGAGAAACTATGGCAGGCATTGTCCTGCAAAAGAAAAAAAAAAAAAACTGACCTTAGCACTTCAAATAAAACAACTGGTAGAATTTGTTGCTAATGATAAAATACTAGTTTTCAAGCTAAAATTGGAATTTTTGAAAACCTGTATCTATCACTGTGAGCTTAAGGGCTTCCCAATCCTTAAAGACTTAAAAATTAGTGGTGTAGGGGAAGAAAAACAACTTTTTGCTCTACTCTTAAGTTCTCAACTATGACCTCTGTAGCAAAAGACAGACTAACAAGAGAAAAGCATACAAATTTATTTAACACCGATATGTATCATTGCACTTCACTTTATCGTGCTTTGCAGATTTTTTGCAAATGGAAGATTTGTGGCAACCACTATTAGTGCCATTTTTTCTAATAGCATTTGCTCACTTCTTGTCTCTGTAATTTTGGTAATTCCCACAATATTTCAGACTTTTTCATTGTTACTATATTTTTATAATGATCTGTGGCCCGTGATCTTTGATGTTACTTTTGTTAATTGTTTTGGGGCACCACAAACTGCACCCATATGAGACAGTGAACTTAAATTGATAAATGTTCTGATTGTTCTGACTGCTCTATGGACTAGCCATTCCCATCTATCTCCCTCTCCTTGGGCCTCCGCTATTCCCTGAAAACAACAATATTGAAATGAGGCAAATTAAAAACCCTACAGTAGCCTCTAAGTGTTGAAATGAAAGGAAAAGTCACATGTCTCTCACTTTAAATCAAAAGCTAGTTTAAGCTTAGTGAGGAAGGTCTGTCAAAGGCAGAGACAGGCGAAAAGCTAGGCCTCTTGCACCAGTTAGCCAAGTTGTGAATGCAAAGGAAAAGTTCTTGAAGGAAATTAGAAGCTCCAGTCCCGTGTACACACAAACTGTAAGAAAGTGAAACAGCCTTATTGCTGATAGGAAGTTTTTAGTGGTCTGGATAGAAGCTTCAACCAGCTACAACTTTGCCTTTAGCCAAAGCCTAATGCAGAGGAAGGCCCTAACTCTCTTCAGTTCTGTGAAGGCTGAGAGAGGTGAGGAAGCTGCAGAAGAAAAGCCTGAAGCCAGCAGAAGTTGGTTCATGAGGTTTAAGGAAAGAAACAGTCTCCGTAACAGAAAAGTGCAAGTGAGTGCTGATGTAGAAGCTGCAGCAAGTTATCCTGGGGATCTAGCTAAAATAATAAGGTGGCTGCACGAAACATTTTCAGTGCAAACAGCCTTCTATTGGAAGAAGGTGCCATCTAGGACTTTCATAGCCAGAGAGAAGTCAGTGCCAGGCTTCAAAGTTTCAGAGGATAGGTTGACTCTCTTATTAGGGGCTAATGCAGCTAGGGACTTTCAGTCAAAGCTAGGGTTCTTTGACCATTCCGAAAATCCTAGGGGCCTGAAGAATTAATGCTAAATCTACTCTGCCTGTGCTCTATAAATGGAACAACACACCCTAGATGACAACACATCTGTTTACAACATGATTTACTGCATATTTTAAGCCCACTGTTGAGATGTGCTGCTCAGGAAAAAAAAAAGCTTCCTTTCAAAAATATTACTGCTCATTGACAGTGCACCTGGTCACCCAAGAACTCTGATGGAGATGGACAACGAGATTGATGTTTTCATGCCTGCTAACACCACATCCATTCTACTGCCCATAGGTCAAGGAGTAATTTTGACGTTCAAGGTTTATTTAAGAAACACATTTTGTAAGGTTAGAGCTGCAACAGATAGTGATTCCTCTGATGGGTCCGGGCAAAGTAAACTGAAAACCTTCTGGAAAGGATTCAGCATTCTAGATGCCATTAAGAACATTTGTGATTCATGGGAAGAGGTCAAAATATCAACATGAATAGGAGTTTGGAAGAAGCTGAATTCCAACACTCATGTTTGATTTTGAGGGGTCCCAGACTTCGGAGGAAGTAAATGCAGATGTAGGGGAAATAGCAAGAGAACAAAATTAGAAGTGGAGCCAGAGATGTGACTTTCTGAAATCTCATAATAAAACTTTGAGGGCTAAGGACTTCCTTCTTCTGCTGAGCACAGAAATGGTTTCTTGAGATAGAATCTGGTCCTGGTAAAGATTGTTGAAATGACAACAGATGATTTGGAATGTTACATAAACTTAACTGATAGAGCAGTGACAGAGCTTGACAGGACTGACCTCCGTTTTGAAAGAAGTTCTACTGTAGGTAAAATGCTGTCACATAGCATCACATGCTGCAGAGAAATCATTTGTATATGAGTCAATCAATGCAGCAAACTTCATTGTTGTCTTATTTAAGAAATTGCCACAGCTACCCCAACCTTCAGCAGCCACCACCCCGATGAGTCAGCAGCCATCAACATCATGGTGAGACCCTCCAGCAAAAAGATTGCGACTCAGTACACCAAAACAAATGATGTAATATATGGTGATTAACATAACAATAAAAAAAAAAAAGGTTGCGACTCAGGGCACCTGGGTGGCTCAGTCGTTAAGCATCTGCCTTGGGCTCAGGTCACGATCCCAGGGTCCTGGTATGGAGCCCCGCATCGGGCTCCCTGCTCCACAGGGAGCCTGCTTCTCCCTCTCCCACTCCCCCTGCTGTGTTCCCTCTCTCGCTGTGTCTCTCTCTGTCAAAAAATAAATAAAAAATCTTTAAAAAAAAAAAAAAAGATTACGACGCACTGAAAGCTCAGATGATGGTTAATATTTTTTAGCAATGAAGTATCTTTAAAGTATGTACATTGTTTTTAAACATAATGCTATCGCATACTTACTAGACTACAGTACAGTGCAAACATAACTTTTACACACACACAAAAAAGAAATTCAGTTGACTGGCTTTATTGTGACATTGGCTTTATTGTGGTGGTCTGGAACTAAACCCACAATATCTCTGATGTATGCCTCTATAAGTTTTACATAACACAGAAGCCTTCACAAGGAAGTAAATGAAGACCCAAAGTAACAAACCTGAAGGTTTTATGCTAGGTTTGATGTAGAATGGAAAGTTGTGGGGGGCGCCTGGGTGGCTCAGTTGGTTAAGCGACTGCCTTCGGCTCAGGTCATGATCCTAGAGTCCCAGGATCGAGTCCTACATCGGGCTCCGTGCTCAGCTGGGAGTCTGCTTCTCCCTGTGACCCTCTTCCCTCTCGTGCTCTCTCTCATTCTCTCTCTCTCAAATAAATAAATAAAATCTTTAAAAAAAAAAGTTGTGGGAAGATGTGATAGGACAAAGGTAAGCTAAATGTAGTAAACTGGGGGAAACAGCAAGGCCTTTTCGTCTGAGACCTATCCTCTCTGTGTTCCTTCATTTTTGGAGATACTCCTCTCCTCCCAGCACAGGAGAGCCCCTCTCACATGAGGGTTTTATGGCCTGCTTCAGGGGAAAGTCCAAGAGTTTTTTCAGAAGGTGGGAGAAATCTTGAGAATGGTCAAATATATGTTCATTCTAATGACCACTGTTGAACACTGTGGGTACACCTATTTACTGAGAAGCAACAAATCAGAAGCAGAGCTAACAAAATAGAAGGGAGGGAGGAAGGGAGGAAGAACCCTTCCTGCATGTGCCATTTTCCAAATTCCTTCAGCCTGAAATATTCCTTGTGCCAAGATGCTGTATTTTGGGGTACATGTCCTGAACCTGATCAGAAGTAATAATAACATCCTTGATTTTTGGCTATATAATATGTATCAACATTTGAAAGATCTGCATAATGCAGTGAACTAATATTCTCTGCCACCCAAAATGCATAAGGTTACAAATACTCATTCTAAGGACAAGATAAGCCTTGGATTTTAATGAAACAATATAAAATTTTAGATTCCACATTGCAATTGACCTTTCTTAAAGGTTTTTTTTACTTAAAAGTAGTTTTAAGAAACTACTGCTTGTCCAGTTTGGGTTGGCTATTAAAGAAGATTATATGAGTCCATATTTTTTCATACACCTCAACCAAAACAATGTATCTTAATGGACTAAATGCAGAAGGAGCTATGAGAATCCAGCTGTACTTCTGGTAAACCAGAGAATAAAGTGATTTATAAAAATGCTAAACAATATCACTTCTTACTAAATATTTTTTGTTTTGAAAATACAGTTATTTCCATAAAAATATGTTAATTTTGTTAACATGGGCCTATTCAGTGAATTAAGCAAATATAAATGTTTCTCAGTTTTAATTTCTAATATGGTAAAATATCAATACATGTAACCCACTTGAACAAAAGCTTTTTGGGGCTCTTAATAATTTTTAAGAAGTAAAGGGGTCGTAAAACCAAGAAAGTTTGAGAACCACAGACTTAGATTGTTTTAAGACCCTCCTAACTGGTCTTTCTGCTTCTGACCCATTCTACCCTTCCCCCTTCTACCGTTAGTACATCAGCTGAGGTAATCCTTTTAAGATATAAATCAGATTGTTACTCATTTACTCAGATACTCCCAGCAGCTTCTCAACTCAAGTAAAAGCTAAAGTCCTACATTCACCTACAAAGCCCTTTGCACTACAAAGTAACATCCTGTTACTCCCTAGAACCATTTCCTACACTTTCCCACTGACTCCTCTCCAGCTGTGCTCACACTCCTTTCCATCCTCACACTTGATGGGCACAGCGTCTGTCTGAGGCTGTTCCTTCTGCCTGGAAAGCTCTTCCCACAGATGGTCACCTAACTCACGGCCTTGGCTCCTTCAGGTCTGGGCTCAAGAGTCCTTTTCTCAACAAAATTTCTCTGCCTGGCCAGAGTAAGAAAGTGTAAAACCCATGGTCACACTCCCAATTCCTTTCCCTGCTTTATTTTTCTCATAGCACTATTGCCCCTAATATACTATATGTTTTATCAATTTATTTTTTTTTTAATTTTCTTTCCCTTCCTCTAGAATGTAAGTGCCAGGAGGCCAGGGATTTTTGTCCATTTCATTAACTGCTGTATTGTGCACTGGTGCATAGTAGGAGCTCAGTAAATATCTGTTGAATGAAAAAATGAATGACCAATAATCTAGACTGGTAGTTTGCTATAATTAACCAGTGATACTATGGCAGTTTCTTCTCTTTAATCACTTTTTTTTTTAAGATTTTATTTTATTTATTTGACAGAGAGCGAGAGAGTGAACACAAGCAGGGGGAGCGGGAGAGGGAGAAGCAGACTTCCCGCGGAGCAGGGAGCCTGATGTGGGGCTCGATCCCAGGACCCTGGGATCATGACCTGAGCCGAAGGCAGATGCTTAACGACTGAGCCACCCAGGCGCCCCTAATCACTTGTTTTGTTATCTATGAATTACTTCATTTTGCCTCTCTGAATTAGACCTTTTACCTCTCATTAGTGCACAATTTATATACTTTTTTCTCAACCACAATGATGTTTTAAAACTTCAAAGCCTGGGGCACCAGGTGGCTCAGTCAGTTGAGCGTCCAACTCTTGATTTAGGCTCAGGTCATGATCTCAGGGTTGTGGGATCGAGCCCCACATCGGGCTCCACACTGGGCATTGAGCCTCTGTAAGATTCTCTCTCTTTCACCATTCCTTCCCCCAGTCATGCTCTCCACCCCCCCTCAAAAACAAAAAACAAAACTTCAAAGCCTAGGACCATCAAATGGTTCAGTAAAACCCTGAATCTGGTTTTTCATTACAGCTCCCCAGAACATGCAGACCTGCATTTTAGGGACAAGTGGTTAAAGCTACCAGTAGAGAAGATTTCTGAACCAACAAACTAGGAGTGATTTTTGGTTTTTTAGTATAGTATAGTTGACACACAATGTTATACTAGCTTCAGGGGTACGACAGTGATTCCACAAGTTTACACATTATGCTATGCTTACAAGTGTAGCTGCCCTCTGTCCTGATATATCACTATTAACAACATATCCTTTTCCTTATGCTGTGCCTTTAACTCCGGTGACTTGCTCATTCCATAACTGGAAGCCTATATCTCCCACTCACGCACTTTTAAATGGTTTTTAATTTACTTGCATGTTGATCCTTTTAAAAAAAGTAGATAATCTGGTGTATTTTAAAATTGGCAAAGGCTAATTCTGCTGTGTTGGTGTGTGAAAACTGCATGGATATAGTTTAAACTTCCTTAAGATTGAATATATTATTTCTTTTTTTTTAAAGATTTATTTATTGTTTTAGAGAGAGAGAATGCAGAGGGAAAGGGAGTGGGGGAGAGAGAGAGACTCTAGAGCAGACTCCCTGCTGAGTGGGGAGCCAAGGCAGCAGGGCCGGATCTCACAACCCTGAGATCACAACCTGAGCCTAAATCAAGAGTCAGATGCTTAACCGACTGAACCACCCAGGTGCCCCTCAAATATATTATTTCTAAAACATTTTAATATTGTTTCATTTATTAATTAATAGGGAAACAAGGAAAAATAATGAGTAAAAATCTCTTCAACACACAACTACATTAATAATATCAATAATTAGGAATAGTTTAGCTAATGAGAAATCTTGATCAGAAAACTTTGTTAAACCCTATAGATATATTGGGGCGCCTGGGTGGCTCAGTCGTTAAGCATCTTCCTTCAGCTCAGGTCATGATCCCAGGGTCCTGGGATCAAGCCCCGCATCAGGCTCCCCGCTCTGCGGGAAGCCTGCTTCTCCCTCTTCCATTCCCCCTGCTTGTGTTCCCTCTCTCGCTGTCTCTCTCTGTCAAATAAATAAAAAATCTTAAAAAAAATTTTTTTATATCCTATAGATATAGTTTTATAGCAATAGTGACAGCAAGGATTTCTTTTAAAGTGTTTTTAACCCCATTTCTTTTTTTTTTTTTTAAAGATTTTTATTTATTTGAGAGAGAAAGAATGAGAGATAGAGAGCACGAGAGGGAAGAGGGTCAGAGGGAGAAGCAGACTCCCTGCTGAGCAGGAAGCCTGATGTGGGACTCGATCCCGGGACTCCAGGATCATGACCTGAGCCGGAGGCAGTCGCTTAACCAACTGAGCCACCCAGGCGCCCTTAACCCCATTTCTATCCAAAGGTTTTGGAAAGAACAAAAGCTTTTGTATGGTTTAAGAAGTGGCTTTGAGATGTTTTCGGAAAGCAAGCAGTGTATATTTTTCCCTCTTGGAAACTGGACCTGAGACCACAGGAACATGAGTGGAGCCCCAGGTCTTTCATGACTGTGCGTCTCCAATGACTCTCCTGCTGGGACCCTAATAGGATTTATTCTCCTTACACCTTCATCTGCTCTGGCTCCTCATGCGGTTCTATGGTATTTGGTTTAATGAGATAACTCCTGTGATCCAGGGCAAAAAAAAACTATATTTTCTTTAAACAGACAAAGGATAGCTGAGGGAATTCAGAATTCTGTTCTCCGCTGTCATTTAATGTGGCCAGTATTTAATGGCAATCCTGAATATGCTGAGCCTTGAAGATGACAGTAGTCAATCTCAAAATCTCTGCCATGGCTGGGCAGACTGCATCTCAAAGAAATCTATTTAGCGCTGGTAATGTGGAAAGACAGTAGCTGGGAGGGGTCTGCAGTGGGGTACGGTAAGAACTTGAAATAATCTAGTGTCCATGGAATAAGCAATAAAAGTGTATATGTGAAATGTTTAACTAATGATGGAAATAAGAGTAATAGACACTGGGAAGGTTATGGCAGTAGAAGTAAGCACAATCCTCCTCTATCAGAGAAAAGGAACAGATGATGTCTAAAATGGATGCATCAAAATATAGAGATACATTATTTAGGAATATAAAGGTGATCACAAGAAAAATTTTAAATTATTTAATAAATTTAAAAATGTTGGTTCTTGGGAGGAGTTGCTCCAGAGGACTGGAGCAAGGGAATCTTGTTTTACTATTATTATGATCTCTTCTCTTGTAATCTGATTTTATAACCAAGTATATATAGGTAATATATATAGTAAAATATACATATATGTGTATATATATATAGTATAAAACATTTTTATATAGTATAATAATATATATAGTAAAAATAAAATATTTAGGTAGTAGATCTGATCCCCTCTGATAGTCAGGATGGGGCTGGAGAGAGAGAAGGAACAGGGTCTAGGATGGCCGGCCAGGGGGCTGATATGGTATATCTGATTTTGCTGTTGGCCATGTTCAGGTGTGAATGATGAACAAGAGGATTTGCGTGGCCTGCAGAAGTCCTGGTGCCCTAGCCTTCCTGTCCAGATGTTTTGGTTATCTCTGGAGGGTGAGAATGAGGGATTTTCTTTTCCTGCTCAGCAGGAAGCCTGAGTCTCCCTCTCCCGCTCCCCCCTGCTTGTGTTCCTGCTCTTGCTGTGTCTCTCTCTGTCAAATAAATAAATAAAATCTTTTAAAGAATACGATAATCTCGGGGCACCTGGGTGCCTCAGTTGGTTAAGCGTCTGCTTTTGGCTCAGGTCATGATCCCAGGGTCCTGAGATCGAGCCCCACATCGGGCTCCCTGCTCTGCGGGGGGGCCTGCGTCTCCCTCTCCCACTCCCCCTGCTTGTGTTCCCTCTCTCACTGTGTCTCTCTCTATCAAGTAAATAAGATCTTTAAAAAAAAAAATCTACCATTTAGATTGGCATATTGTAGTCCCTAAGAAGTGTTGGAGTGAAGAGACCTGTTAGCCTCAACCCCAAGTTTCCCTTTGCATGTAACAGTATTCATTCTCCTGCAGGATGGGTGCTCCTTCGAGTCCACTTTGGGACATGCTGTGCATCTGGGGAAATCCTAGCAAAGCCATTAAAGCACCAGCTCTGGAGCCAGACCACCTGAGTTTCAGTCCTGGCTCTACCATTTCCTCGTTGTGGGTCTTTGAGCAAATAGAAACATAGCTCAGCTACAACATAGGAATAATAGTAATTCCTATTTCCTATGGTCATGGTGAGGATTAAATGAGTTAGCATATACGTAAAGTGCTTAGAGCAATGCCCGGCCCCTGAGAAGTGCTACCCGAGTATACGCCGGGATTACCCTTGTTGTTATACCACTCGGCCTCTAGCCCAATCCTCCATCTCCCGACTCTCAGGTTTCCCAACAAGCAGTATGGAAGAAGGCAAGGGTCACTTGACATTCTTTCCTAAGTTCAAAGCATTTCTAGCCACACTAGAAGGATTTAGGATTTGTCATTTTCTTCCCAGAACCTGCCCACTCGGACTGTGATTTTAGATTTTATATTTAAATAAAAATGCCCTTAGTTAGAAACTAATTAGATAGCCCGGGACATTGATGAGAGAGGAATTTTCTCTTGCCATCAGGAAGATAATGGTGACTTTTAGCAGGCCTCTTCCTTCTGAGTCAGCATCAGCAGCAGCAGGAATCGTCACTTTTCACAGAAGACTGGCTCCAGGGCCTGGCCTTCCCAGCTCTCCTGCATCCATGGCTTCTCCCTGGCACCTGAAGGGCACAAACCCCTCCACTGCTTTGCCTTCTTGCCAACTTTGCGAACTGCATTCTGCCTGAGTAAAAGGGGTGGTGGTAAGGTGACGGCACACGGAATCCCACAAGAGCTGGGTTAAGGGAAGCGAGTTGTGACTTCACCTTAGTTTTGTGGAAATCTGACTTTGTTTGAAAAAAAGTGAGTCTAGGCAAAGGGCATGAAGAGGTCACTCAAAAAAAACACATAAAAGACCAACAGACATAAAAATATTTCTAACCTCACTAATAATAATCAAAGAAATATAATAAACTTAACATATTTCTTATATTAGGACAAAGATTTTTTTTTTCTAATTGATAAAACCTAGTAATGGCAAGAATATGAGGAAAACAGCATTCTCTGACACTATTATTAGGGAGTATAGAATCTTTTTGGAATACTATTAAATATAAATCAATATTTGAAATGCATATGTCCTTTGACACAGCAATTTGACTTTAGAAATTTATCATAAGAAGATAAAACTGGGCCAGGAAACAGAAGTATGTGTTCAAAGAGGCTCAAAATGGCTCATAAGTATTAAAAAATGGGAAACAAAACAATTATGTATGGGATAGATTAAATTATTGGTCTCAATTCTTCACCCCGATCTGCACTCACATGTCTTCATCATAAGCAAGGTCTATTTCCCCATTCTTTGACTTTGGACTTGGCTATGTGGTGTGCTTTGAATGGTGTGTGGACAGATTCTTGGCTCCAGAAGGGTGAGAGACATATGCAGGAGGGCCACCCTTGCCCCGTAGACAGAGCAGCTATAAACTGAACCTGAACTACCCAGCTGAGGACAGCCTAAGTCCACCAACTCCAGCCAGCCTGCAGACATGTGATACTTGTATAACATTATATATATCCATCTGCATCTGTATGTGGAATTTATATGGAATATGTAAAATTATATAAATTATGTATAAGTCACTACAACTGAAGGGTGATTTGTTAAGCAGCAGTTACTCACCAGTACAGTCCATTGGTAGCACATGTATGTGATACCACACTATGCAGTTTTCGGCGATGGTATGATTTATACTTACTGGCATGGAAAGGTGTCTACCCAATACGGTAAAGTGAAAGAAATCAGATTTCAGAACACAACCAATCTAGGTACAGTTACACACACACAGATACAAGAACAGATGTTTTGGTTATTTCTGGAGGGTAAGAATGAGGGATTTTCTTTTCTCTGTAGTTTTGTATATCGCTTTTATTTTTCAAAGAGCACCCATGTTTTTTAGAATTGGAAACATGGCAACAGCAACGATTGTGATCTATACTGAGAGAACAGAAAAGATGAGTCTTTCTAGAATAAAGAGAAATGCAGTTAGGAAAAGAGGAGCCCAGATTACACGCAGCCTTGAAAGGTGGACAGAGTTCAGGTGTGATATATTGAGAACTAGAATAAACCTAATAGTTAGCATTGATTAGTGCTCACTCTTGGTATGCGGATAAGTGAATGATCTCATGTAGTCCTCATAGCAACCCTATGGGGTCATAATTTCAACTTTCCTCATTTTACAGAAAAAGAAACAGGTTCAGGGAGGATGAATAACTTGCTCTGGATCACATAGCTTGGATTTGAACCCAGGTCTGTCTCCAGAACCCATCGTCCTTCCAGTATGCATGCTTATTCTCATTGCATGGCTTTGAGTGAAGGAATGGCACAGAGGGGTGACAAGGAGGCACTAGGTATGGAATCCAAACACCCGAGCTCTTACAGCTTGAGGGGCTGTGGATAAAGGATAGGTGAAGGGCATTATAGTACAGAGGGTAGGTCAGAGAATCAGCCACAATCAGAGGTCCAAACTGATCAGCACTTAGGAGCTGAGTGATTGTGCACCAGTTACCTAGGCCCTTCTAACCTTGGCTTTATCCTTCCATGAAAATGTAGAATAATTAATAAACACCTCCTTCATCGTCATGGGAATCACTTTGGTGCGTGGCACATGAGCCCCCAATCAGTGGTTGCTAATATTTTAATATAAGTAAAATACTTTGGAAAACAGAAAATGCTCAACAGATACTGATAGTTGCAAGCTACAGTTTTTTTTTTAAGATTTTTTTTTTTTTGACAGAGAGAGAGACAGTGAGAGAGGGAATGCAAGCAAGGGGAGTGGGAAAGGGAGAAGCAGGCTCCCCGCGGAGCAGGGAGCCCTATGCGGGGCTCGATCCCAGGACCCCGGGATCATGACCTGATCCGAAGGCAGACACTTAACGACTGAGCCACCCAGGCGCCCCTGCAAGCTACAATTTGAATGAACACAATATTTAAGGCAGGGAGACATTCCAATGGAAGAATCCATAGGACTTGGCAACTAGTTGGCACCTGCAGATGAATGAATGTGACAAAATTAGAAGGTCACCAAAGTTTCAAATCTGGAAAAATAGTGATGATCTTGATGAAGAAAGCTTCCTTGCTGATTTGTGAAAAATGTGTTGAAAAGTCTGTGGCAACGAAGGCTGTCTGTGAAGGATATGTTCATTCATTCATGCACAGATACCTATCGCATGCCTGGCACTGTAGGACACTCAAGCGCATCATGGTGTGAGGTGGTGGGGGGGGACAAATCTCAATCAGATGATCACACACATACATGTAAAATGCATCCTGTGATCAGTGCAGAGAGAAGAGGTACATGGGGTCATGAAAACAAAGACCCGGGAAGTGTTTCTTGAGAAAGTGATGATTCAGCTGAGATCTGAGGGATGAAGAGAAATTTAAACAATTTAGTTCAGGGGTGCCTGGGTGGTTCAGTCGTTGAGCGTCTGCCTTCGACTCGGGTCATGATCTCGGGGTCCTAGGATCGAGCCCCGCATCGGGCTCCCTGCTTGGCGGGAAGCCTGCTTATCCCTCTCCCACTCCCCCTGCTTGTGTTCCCTCTCTCGCTGCGTCTCTCTCTGTCAAATAAATAAATGGGATCTTTTTTTTTTTTTTTAAAGATTTTATTTATTTATTTGAGAGAGAGAGAATGAGAGATAGAGAGCACGAGAGGGAAGAGGGTCAGAGGGAGAAGAAGACTCCCTGCCGAGCAGGGAGCCCGATGCGGGACTCGATCCCGGGACTCCAGGATCATGACCTGAGCCGAAGGCAGTCGCTTAACCAACTGAGCCACCCAGGCACCCTAAATGGGATCTTTAAAAAAAAAAAAAAAATTAGTTCAGGTGGTCACTTTGCAGATGTGAGATCAGCTTCCTAAGAGGCAGTTTATGTTTGGTCATGTAAATCAGAGGTTCTTAAACTTGAGTGTGCACCTGAATCACAGGGAGGGCTTGCTCATATACACGCTGCTGGGCCTTACCCACCAAGTCTGATTCAGCGAGTCTGGGCTGGGGCCTGCGAGGTGATGCCGGTGCTGCCGCTGTGGGACCTGCTGTAAATGAACACCTACAGCACCTCTTGCCAACTAATAGAACTAAACACGATCAACTTCTAACAAATGTTTTCCAGGTTGCGCACCACAAAAATCAATTTCCAAAGTCTTTTGGTTGAAATGTTTTTACACCAGGTTGAATGTTAACAGTACATGTTCAACCTTTCTCTTTATTGAAAAATGAAAAAACAAAAAAACCACCACCATAATCGTACCCTTGCCCTGCAGTTAGCTCTGGGTGAACAAATGTCAGAGCACTGTAAACAAGGCTAATGGAGTCTTTGAAGGGGAAGAGGAGTGCCTGGCCCCCGAGACCGCTGTGGGTGCAGAGCCAAAAGGGGGTGGGGGGCGGCTGAGCTGGCCGGGGAGTGGGTTGGTTCGGGATGATCCTATCATTTCCGGCATGGGAATTCTGTTCCTTGGAGGCTGGGAAAAGGGAAAGCTATCAGCCATCAACCACTGATCTATTTTAATACTTTGCAACAACACCACACAAGAAATGCATGAATATATCCTCTTCTAAACAAACCAAAGCAGTAGTGATAAGGCCTTCTCAGCATTCGTTCTTCTCTTCCTTTCCCCAGAACTGATTTCTGGTGCCAGTTTGGTGTTTGTTTCCAGACTCTCTTCTATGCCGTTTCTATGGGAACAATTGATTCTGGTTTCCGGGGAAGCTATCACGCTCTGCGTCGTTCCACAACTTACCTTTTTCTCCCATTCATCGGTATGTCCTATGGATTTTCCCATGTCAGCACAGAATTCCAACCATGCTCTTCTTGTTTTTTGCATTTACTGCATAAGATAGAACTAACGAAGTTCCTTTATAGATATGCAGTTAAGCTGCTTCCTCGCCTGCCAGTTTTGCTATTTTGTTCTGTTTTTTTCAGAGCCTACAAGCCATGCTGGAAGGAACATTCTTGGATGTGCCTTCCCATAGGCAGGTGTGGGCGCTTCTTGAAAGCATATATGGAGAAAGAGAACCACGGAGGCCCAGTATTTGAGTGTTTTACGTTTTAACAGATATTGCCAGACTAGCCCCCTACTCCAGCTCACAGGGGGCACTGCTTCCTTATATGTGTGCCAATAAAATTGGTAATACCAAACATTTCAGTGCCACCACATTGGTGGGTGAAAAAACAGTATTTCATTCATGTTTTAATCTTCATTTCCCTCATTACTAATAAATTTTAGCATATTTTCATATTTCTACTGTCCGTTCAATTTTCTTAGCTGCGAATCACCTAGTTCACCGGTTTCTGAGGACTCACCGGCTCATGGGTGCCTGTTTTGGGCACCTCTTGTCTACTCCTCCAGATCCCGTCAGCCCACTTGGGACTCCAGCCACCGTGTAGTGATCGGTTCAGCACAGACTTCAGCCTGCTTTGAGCAGGGACACCTGTCAGTCCCTCCCTTTGGGCTACCTCTCATGCCCCAGGCTTTTTCTGATACCCTGGGTTGGACACCTGAGAACTTGCTGGAAGTGCTGGGCAATTAACCCCCTCGGGCCACTGTGACCAAGGGGGGACTGAGCCAGTGGACATATGCTTCCCCTTTCATCCCTGGAAACAGTCCTGAGATGCATGCCATTAGATTCCCAGAAGCTCCCACGCATCATGGGGTGGCCGACTCCACAACACATCCTCATAGTGTATGTTTCACTTCCCCTCATCCCTCCCTCCTGCTCCTTGGGATCATATTCCCAAATAAACTAACTCCATGCAGGCCTTTATCTCAGGCTCTGCCTTCAGGGAGCCCAGGCTAAGACCTAACAGGACAGAGGTATCTCATCTGTCACCTGTTGGTCTCCAGCACAGGACCTCAGGCTCAGCCCCCTAATCCACACCTTCCTCCTCCCACAGTATTTCTGGGAATCCTCAAGGCCAGCTCCCCTGTTTCCATGAGTCTTCCCCACGTGTTCTTTGCTCTGGGACCCTCACTGATCATCACTGCCTGAGGAACCGCTGAAGGTACTCTATATTGTCCCTTCAGATCCTGCCTGCACCTGATGAGGATGCATTCCTCCTCAAAGCACTGTTGGTGTTTTGGGAACACTGGTGTTCCCACACCTGCAGCCCTGAAGAATGAAGGCAGCATTGCATTCCTGGAGCATTTCCTCAGGGAAGCCTACAGGGCAGTACGAGAGCTCATGGGAAGAAGAACATGCCCTCTAACCATCTCTTGTCACCTACCCCTTTGGCAGGCTGCTTGGGTCCATCCTGCTTGGACCCAATCTCCTCCAGCTTGCCCTTCTGCTTGCCCTCTATAGGGCTCAGACACAAGTCCTTGAGTCCAGGATGGGGACCAAGAGCCTGGCAGATACCCTACCCCCTCCCCAACCTTGTCTTCTCCCCTAAACAACAGCCTTTTCAGGATTAGGAAACTGAACTCATCTGTTTATCGCATAGATATCTGAACCCCATTTTAGACTATAGTCAAGATATCTGGTGTACTTGAAAGATAAAGGGCCCCGTGCATTTTACTAGTGTGGATGTCTGCATCTCAGAGAGAATCATTTCACTGGGCCTGAGACATGCCTGGTAATTTTCATTCACTGGGACTTGGCTCAGCTGTTATGGCTCCAAAGCCTTCCTTGTACCCCTCCTCCAGGCAAGGTTGGGCATTCCTTTTGCTATCAGACAGAACCGTGTATGGGATCTAACTCCTGTCTCTGTTGCAGTCATTTCTAGTGGTGACACTCCCATCAGACTGGCCAAATCTTCTGGGGGGTAGAACTATCACTAACAGATGGATTCAGACACAGACCAGCTAGCTGAGTAAGACAGGGTAGCACAGAGGCAGCTAAATGCTTGTTGTCCCTTCCTCCAGGCTGTATGCTTCATGACAACAGAGTCCATGTTTACTGCTGTATCCTCATACCTAGAAGAGAGCTTAGAACCATATATGCCCCATCAGTAGTTATGGAATAAATGAATGAACTACAGATCTATTTCCTTATGTTTTCTCTCTGGAGACATTAACTGGCTTGATTTTCTGGTTTTCTTCCCTTCCCAGGGAGGAGGAGGGCATGGAGCAAATCTTCTTCCCCCCCTCTCCCAACCCAATGGTGTACTACAGATGCATTTTTGCAAATGTAAGCTTGAAACTCAATGTCAGGCAAGCCAAAAGTGCACCCCAGAGAGCCAGGGGGAGCAGTCATCCAGAAACACGGTACTACGGATGGGCTGAGAGCAGGTGAGAACTTGGCCACTGAACTGAAACTGTAGGGCAGAAGGTAGAGGGTACTGTGGTATATTTTTCTTTTGATTTATTGCTTTTGTAAGAAGTGGCTCATGTACCCAGAGAATTATGAAGATAATGTAAAAATCACTACACATCCTGCAGTCCTGAGGGAACCACTGTTAATATTATGAGCATCCTTGCAAGAATTTCTGGATGCATGTGTTAGGTTATGTTCACCTACAAATGACTGACAACGAAAATGATGATGATGTAAACGTGATCACAGCTCATTTCTCTCTCACGTGGACGTCTGCATAGGTGTTTCAGGATTGGCAAGGATCTCCACTGTGTCAGTCACCCCGGCTCATTCCGTCTTGTCACTGTATTGTATGTGGCCTCCATCTTATGTTCCCAAGGACAGCATCTGCATTCTAGAGGAATGGAAAAAAGGAAGGAAAGGGGGGGGGGGGAGGAGGAAAGGAAGGAAGAAAAAAAAAAGAGAGATTGCAAGAAAGGCCAAAGGAATACATATATTTCTGCTTATATCCCATTGGCCCGAACTAAGTTACATAGCTGCAAAGGACACTGGGAAATGTAGTCCTTTTTCTGGCAGCCATCTGCTCAGCTACAAATCCTATTACCATTAAGGAAGGGAGAAACGGATATCCAAGGGTATCTGGCAGTCTCTGTCATAGTGTTTATGCAATAACACGTAACAGGATCCAGAGACAGTATGATATAGATCACAAGCTCTGGAAATAACCAAGCGTTGAAATCTGGCTTTGCCACTTACTCTTCAGTTTTCTTGTCTGTAAACTTGGGGATTATAACAGAAGAAACCTGTTCCATAGGACTGTTGTGATGATTGATGAGCTAATGTATGTAAAAGGGCTTAGCACAGCGCCTGACAATAAGCTCTCAGTAAAGTAAAGCTCAGCTCTATGGTTCTACTCTTCTGTTCTTTTTTTTGTTTTTAGCACTCCCCAGTACAGCATGGATAAAGTTCTAACTCATCATCTGTAAATTTACTTATCTTATCTTTTTAACGACTTCATAGGATCCCATTCTGTGGTGAGAACATAATTTATTTAACTAGGTCCCCCCCTTGATCACCATTTTAGGTTGTTCCTAATTTTTGCCATTATCAACGATACTTGAATCAACATTATTTTGCCCTTGTATGATTATCTCCTTAGGGTAAATTTCTAGATGTGGGCTAGCTGGGTAAGGTTCATGCAAGCAATTTTGATAAGTAATGACATTTCACCAAACCTGGATATTATTAACAGCTAGCTCCTGAGGACATGGAGCATTCCATTATAACCAAGTTTTGAGCACCTACTATATGCTGAACCTTGTGCTAGTTGCTACAGAGGGTCCAGAGTTAATAGCCATGCCCTGCAATCAGGGAGGAAATAACCAATCAGGATTTGTGAATACAAAATTTGGATGCTGTGAATATTGATGACCTGGGGCTCAAGCTAGGGTGGGAGTCTGAGAAGGTCTCCCTGAGGAAGTGCTCTATCACCTGGGACCTGAGGCCCAAAACATGTATGGGTGTGGGGAAGGGGAGGATTGGAGCAGGAAAGCATTATCAAGGGGGAAAGGAAAATGTGTGTCGAACAGATAAGATAATGGCTAAGAACATATACTCTGAAGCCAGAGCTTCTTGGTCCAAGTCATGGCCCTGCTACTTATTACCTGAGAATGACTTCTTTAGGCCTCAGTTTTCTCATCTTTACAATGGGGGTGATAGTAATTACAGGATTATAATCAAGATTGAAGAAGTTAATACACAGCAGTATTTAGAAGCGTTCCTTGCACCTAGAAAGCACACTGTGTCAGCTAGTTTTAATCCTTTCATCTTCCTGCCTTTGCTTAAAAGTCAGCCCAAGACTGAGAGTTCAACAGTCAGCATCAAAGCCGCCCATTTGTTTCCCCTGTTTTCCCCAAGGGTTTCCTCTTTCATTCTTTCAACCTGCGTTACGGAACACCTCCTAGAGGGTAAGCAAAATAGTAGCAGACCCAGGCTTTGAGAAACAACTGTCTGGTGGTGAGAGATAACTTGAAATTAAAAATCTCATACAAACAGAAGCCCATTTAGCTAGGAACCAATCTGCATTGGGCAGAGCACCACAGGGTGATCTGTGAGGGCTGATCAGGGGCAGGTCCAGCGAGGACATGAGGGAGAAGCCAAGACCTAGGGGACTAGGTGACTAGGGGGTTAGGGGAGAGAGGAGACCGGCCGAGGGAGCAGCCTATGGAAGGACCCTGAGAAGGGCTCGTCTAGCACAGGGGAGGGACTGAAAGACAGCAGTGAGCTAAGTGGAGGAGTGAGTGAGGGCATAGGAGGGCTCCAGCCCCCAAACAAAGACCACCTTGGAGTCTCAGGGTGAGCGAGCCGTCTGTGTCCCATCATGAACAACCTCTGTAGCCTCTCCAAGGTCTTCACTTTTGCCACCCGAAAACTACCTTCCTTCCAGCCACTAGTTTCTCAAAACTTCCTTGTACTTGGCTGCCAAATAATCCTGAAGCTCAGGAGGAGAGTCCATAGGAGCACTTCTTCAGGAAAGAAACAGCATGTATTGAACACCTAGTATGAGCCAAGGCATGCTCTGAGCCTTTTACCCATCTTATGTCATTTACTGCCTGAGAATCTGTGCAATAAGTAGTATTTCTCCTTTTGAGAAATAATAGAGACCCAGAGAGCATATGCAATTTGCCCGAAGTCACACAGCCTCTCAGACGGTAGAGTCAGGTCTCTGAAGCCAAGGGTGAATAGTTACTCCGTATTGCTCAGGCCGTGGGGCAATCCTGGTGTTTCACATGGGCTTGTTAGAATCTCAGGAAACCACCTGGCTGTGCAGTGTGATACTTTCAGGCAGCAGCAAGCTGAAAATTACAGAAACCTCTTTTCAACCAAGTGTAGAGTTCATTAAGCTGCAGGGAGCTCTCAATATCTTCAGCATTTCCCGGCAGCTCTCTGCTCCATGAATAAAGGAAAGAACTAATACCCATCCCTAAAAAGGTGAATGAAAGCTTTTGCTAACTAAAATACTGCAGATGAGCGTCTCTCCCATTTGGCCGCAATTACCTCGGCTGGTCCCAAGTTACATCATTGCTAGTGAAATGATTAACAAAATAATGGTAATGATACCAATGGTAAATTAAATGGAAATAAAAGGAGCTTAGTGTACTATTCAATTTCCCACTTGGGGACCACTCCTAAGTTGTGTTCTTCAGCTTCCCACTGGGAATTTCCACATGTAAATAAATATGCCTGGTTGAAACTGCAAACTTAGACCTCTGTACAGGCCTAACCCTGGGATTGCCTCTCTCTCCTGCCGGGGAGAGTTCCCGAGGCTAATGTCAGTGAAGATGGATTTCCCCTCCCCCCAGAATGTTCCAGTGAATTATGTAAATAGAGACAAACACCTTATAGGACTGACCTCTGTCACAGAATTTGACATCCTCCTGCCCTAGCCAAACCAAGTGGAAAATTGGATTTACAGAAAACGAATCAGGACTTCCATTGCAGCCCAGATGCTTTGTGGTGTCTGGGTTCTTGCCACCACAAATCAACACAACCCCACCAAGAGAAATTACCAACAGATGTGACAAGGAATGGGCATGACAGTTGGGGTCCACTTTGTGTCATCAGCAGGTACCTATCTTGTCAGAAGCCCTTTTATTAGGGTTTCAGCCATAGTCATTAGTTTTTCTAATAGTTCACCCTACAAGAAGAATGAGAGCGCTGGGTTTAAAATCCAGCTCTGCCTCTTATTAACTGTGTGATTTCAGACCTGTTACTTAAAAAGCACTCTGGGAACCATTTCCTCATCTTTAAAATAAGGATAATAATAGTACCTATTGACGATGTGGCTTTGAGAAGTGGAAAGGGAATACATGTTGCAGTGCCTGACCCAGACTAATTGCTCGAGAAATGAGGTCTGTTCTTACTTTACTATTAGCCCCCAATTAAAGGTTGATTCCATTTCAGGATGAGTATAAATTTGGTTTTAGACTCTGATTTTTAACATGACTTGAGGCTGCCTTAGGTCTTGAAGCTCTATTGATATCAGCTTGTATAAAATTAAGCTGTTCTTTTAAGAATTACCTGACACTTATAAGCAACGTAATTTGGAGCAAATCGTACCTTCACGGGGCCTTAGTTTCCTTTTTTGTTCAACTGAAATTGAACAAAGATAGAATTATAAGACTCTTAGAAGATGAAATTATAAGACTCTTAGAAGAAAACATAGTAAACTTTCATGACCTTGGATTAGACAGTGAGCTCTTAGATATGACAAAAAATGGACAAGTGGTAAAAGAGAAGATTCACAAGCTGGACTCTATCAGAACTGAAACCTTTTGTGCTTCAAAGGACACCATCAAGAAAGTGAAAAGACAACCCACAGGATGGTAGAAAATATTTGCAAATCATATATATTGGATTAGACATGAATCCAGAATCTATAAAGAACACTGACAACTCAACAACAAAAAGACAAATGAAACAATTTTTGAGTGGGCAAAAGATTGAATAGACATTTCTCCAAAGAAGACAGGCAAATGGCCAATAAGCTATGAGAAGATGCCCAACATCCTTGGCCAGCAAGGAAATCCAAATGAAAACCATGAGATCGACAGTAACAAGTATTAGTGAAGCTGTGGGGAAGTTGGAACCCTCGTACATTGCCAGTATAAAAATGTGAAAAGGTAGGGGAGCGGGTGGGAGGATGGGTCAGTCTGGTGATGGGTATTAAAGAGGGCACGTTCTGCATGGAGCACTGGGTGTTATACACAAACAATCATGAAACACATCAAAAACTAATGATGTAATGTATGGTGATTAACATTAACAATAAAAAAATGGAGCAAAAAAAATAAAAATGTGAAAAGGTGTAGGAAAACAGACTGACAGTTCCTCAAAGGATAAACATAGAGTTACTTAATGACCCAGGAGCTGCACTCCTGCCAGCCAAGAGAAATGAAAACATCTGTCCACATGAAATCTTGTACAGAATATTCACAGCAGCATTATTCATAATAGCACCGAAGTGGAAACAACCCAAAGGCCTACTGACTTATGATGAAACTTGAAATCATTAGGCTAAGTGAAAGCAAAGCCAGTCACAAAAGACTACATATTATATGATTCCATTTTTATAAAATGTTCAGCATAGGCAAATCCGTAGAGACAGACTCCAAAGGGCTGGGAGGAGGAGGGTTGGGAGAAAGTAGGAAATGACTGCTGGTGGGTACAGTTTCTTTTCTTTTCTTTTTTTTTTTAATTTTTATTGTTATGTTAATTGGTGGGTACAGTTTCGTTTGGGGGGGTGATGAAAATGAATTTTTTAAAAAGATTTATTTAGGGCGCCTGGGTGGCTCAGTTGCTTAAGCGACTGCCTTCAGCTCAGGTCATGATCCTGGAGCCACGGGATCGAGTCCCGCATCGGGCTCCCTGCTCAGCAGGGAGTCTGCTTCTCCCTCTGACCCAACCCCCTCTCATGCTCTCTCTCTCTCAAATAAATAAATAAAATCTTTAAAAAAAAAAAGATTTATTTATTTATTTTAGAGAGGGCAGGGGAGGGGCAGAAAGAGTGGGAGAAAGAAACCCAAGCAAACTCCCCACTGAGCATGGAGCCCAACAGGGGGCTTGATTTCACTACACTGAGACCAGGACCTGAGCCAAAGCCAAGAGTCTGACACCTAACCGACTGCACCACCCAGGTGAGCCGGTCATGATAATTATTTAAAATTAGATTACGGTGATAGTTGGTCAACTCTGCATATATGCTGAAAACCACTGAGTTTACATTTAAAAAATTCAATGGTCTGGGGACATGATTTATTTGGACCTTGTCCAATTTAACATTTTATAGAATAAAGCGGATCTTGAAATGGTGCTGGGCCCTACAGGAAAAGAATTCATGTTTGTGCACCATGAAGGATTTAACTTAGCCTGTGTACAGCGACAAAGCCCACCTTCCTACTATAAAAATTAGCTAATTCACGGGTTAGCTGCTGCATATGCAAACTGGTGGTCAGGCACTTTATAACCACTGACGTTTGTTGGGATGCTCATCCTATGCCTGCTCCTATTCTACCCACTTTCCATGGGTCTCATTTAATCCTCACAGCAGCCCTAGGAGGGTTCAAATGAGAAACTGAGGATCGGAGGATTACAAAGATAGGAAGTTGAAGGGTTAGATGCAAATGCAAACAGCTTGACTCCAAGGCCCTTGGCCATACTTCTTTCTGTCCTGCTGGCTTCCTCTATACATCTACCTGGGTGCAAGGAAAGTGTGTGCTTAATCAGCAGTGAGCAAATAACGCAGTTAAAAATAACCTTATCATTTCTAGCTTTAGTTCTTAAAAGCACGTGGGTGGTATGATCACTCGTTTTTTTTAAAGCCGTGAATTCAGCTTCCCTGGATGCTCAGGCAGGCACTGCGATTTGCTTGCAAGGCACACACTCTCGGCTTCCCAGGGCGAGATAGGCGCCTCTTATCAAAACCAGGCTGACTGTTCTTTTTAATTTTTCCTTGGTAAATGTCTGTAATGGAGCAGCTTCCCAGAGGGCTCCTAGAGCTCCGGATTACTCCACAGCTGGGAAGTTTGCTCCAGAAGCCCTAAAAAAAGCCAGATTTCAAAGTGCCTGTCCCACAGTCCGCAATTCTCCATCATAAACACCAGAAAACGCCTCTGGGAAGGTAGCGAGCTGGAGGCGGCGGCAAATTGCGAGGCCCCGCCTTCGGCGCTGTTGGTCCTGCCGCGGGGGCGGGGGGGTTAGCTCGTGCCCCTCCCCGGCCCTCCTCTTCCTGCGCACGCTGGCGGCTGGGCCTCGCGCTACAGCAGCCTTCGGCAGCCTGGAACGTTCGCTCGCCGCGGGCTTGTACCTGAGAAAGCTCGGTGCAGCTCCATAGATAAAAGGAAGGTTGGTGCCCACCCTGGGCATGAGCTGCAGGGCTCCACATAGACAGCTGGGCCTCCAGCGTGTGGGCGGCCCTCTGGGCCAGGCGTCCTGCCCGGCCCCTGCCCGCGTGCTTGCCCCGCGCACGCGGCCCGCGGTCCCGGCAGGCCAGGCAGCCGTGTCCTAGGTGTGTGCCCCAGTCGCCAAGGCCCAGTGGACCTCCGTGGGCACCAAAGGCTCCTTTGGGACGACGCTTCCTTTGCAGATACCTAGCGCTTTTGCGGACGAATTGTCAAGGTCTGTGCTTTAAAAACAAAACAAACACCCAAGCCCTAGAAATCCAGAATTGTATGATGACATGACCCGGGGTGAAAAAAATAGCCCCAGAACATTGGATTCCCTCCTCCTCCATACCCCCACTTCCAGGAAGGGCTTCCGGGTGGGGGAGGCGGGGGTTGGTGTTGGAGGCTTGCTGAGCCCAACCTGGGGATTCCCTGTCTACAACCCACTTACAGGTGGGCCCAGAGGGTCCCAAGGCCGTGCTTGTGCCCCCTTCCTGCATGGCCTGATCTCCCAGCGTCAGATTCACTGCTCTAGTGAATGTTTCTTTAACTGGCGAGGCAGCCCTGAGAGTGGGAAGAACCTGACACCAGCAGAGCCAGATCATGGAGCAAATCAACGGTCTCCAGTCCCTGCACCGAGGGGCAAGAAAGCACCGAGGAACATAACGCGGTGGAGATCGTTTTATTTCCCAGGACTCCAGGGAGGTAAAGTAACACAGGCACATACTTCGGTGAACCAGCTGAAACGGGTGGAGGTGGTGAGACCTCCCCAACTCCCTTGCCTGATCACAACAGGTAAGTGCTGCCTACTTACCTGGACGGTAGGTCAGGTTAATTGGAAAGGAGGCAAGCCTGGGCCGGAGTTGCTTGGGCAAGCAGAAAGGAGCCTGAGGTCTGCTCTGTGTTCATCCTTTTCCCTCCCCAGGCTCAGTCTCTATAGGACCACAGAACGTCTGATTGAAGAGACATCTAGTCAGGAGGCTTTCAAGATCCCCCAAGAGCAGGTTGGGGGGGGGGGTTGCGCCTTGTGCAGACCTCCCTTTCTGCCTCTGTAGCGTGTGGGGAGGGACCTGCTGGGTCAGCCTGCAACTCTGACTCACTGTGAAACCCAGGCTGAGTAATAGAATCTGAAGCTCTTCCTGTACATTTTCAAGATGGTTCTCTTGGGTTTTTTATTCCTCTCAGTCTCTCTGCTTCTGGCCTAAAAGAGCTAAGCCATAGTCCCATGATCAAAGCAACTGGTGCGAGACAATTGCCTTGATTTGCTGTTGGCTTCACCTCTGCGTTACCCTCAGTAGCCTTTCTAATGAAGCCACTCTGAGCACAAGATTTTGAAACTCACAGGTATCAGGGCCCTTGAAGTCATCAGTCCTTCCCAATCTGTCCCAAGCCCCCCTTACTCTAAAAAATATTTTATGTACCCTCTTTACTATCCTGAAATGAAACAAATAATATAAGCAACCTGTATATATGATTTTTTAAAAAATCATCCTAATATTCTTACTATATTAAATAGGAGAAGTTAAAGTAATTTATTAGGAATATATACTTTAATATGGACGTGTTTGGGTACAACCCAACCAGAGACATAATGAAGAAGTCAGCCTCCTACGCACAAAATCATGTATACGATTCAATGTATATGTCTGTGTGAGCTGCAAATGCACAGGGATGTATTGGTGACTCAGACACTATGAGTCGTGTCAGTTTCCCAAAATGAGTTCCAGCATTGGTGGTTCAGGGGTTCATTTTGCGCTGGCCAAAATGAATTCCAAAAGAATTTAAACAACTCTTTTTTTTTTAAAGATTTTATTTATTTATTTGAGAGAGAGAATGAGAGATAGCACGAGAGGGAAGAGGGTCAGAGGGAGAAGCAGGGAGCCCGATGCGGGACTTGATCCCGGGACTCCAGGATCATGACCTGAGCCGAAGACAGTCGCTTAACCAACTGAGCCACCCAGGCCCCCAAACAACTCTTGATTAAAGTAATATTACTAATAGAGTAACCCAACAAATTCTACTCCTAAGTATATGTTCAAGAGAAACAGAAACACACGTCCATGCAAAGACTTGTACAGGAGAATTCACAGCTGCATTATTTACAGCAGCCAGAACAGGAAGACCTTCCAAATGTCTATCCGCTGGCAATGGGTTGAAAAGCAAAGGGTGGTGCACTTCAGTGGAATACTATTCAGCAGTCATAAGAAGCAAGCAAACTAATCACCCATGGCACAATGCAGCTGAACCTCAAAAAACATTACGCTAAGTAAAAAGAAACTCAAAAGGCTATGTGTTGTATGATTCTGTTTATGTGAAATTTCTAGGAAAAAAAATCTATTGAGACAGAGAACAGATCAATAGCTGCCTGGGGGTGGAGCAGGAGTTGACTACAAACAGGTGCAAGGAATGGAAATGTTCTGAGTCTGCACCATGGTGATGATGGCCTGGCTTATCCAGGCTGCTGACATCACTGAAGCGGTTAAATACTTCACTGGATTGATAATGCTTTAGAAATGAGTGAATTTTATCGGATGTAAATCACAACTCAATACAACTATTTTTAAGATGTACTCTACCCTTGATTTACATGGTAATTCCATTTTTTCAAAAATTCGACATACACCAGTTGTGCCAAAAATGAATTGTATTCATATTTAAAGCAGAGCCAGATTTTAGCATCAGATAATTATGAACAAGTTTTTCCTGTCCATGAGTGTCCAGTAGGACATGGGACAGTTGTGAGGGACAGTTCGCTGTGAGGGACTGTCCTACATATTGTAGGTTACCTACTATTCCTGTCCCCTGCCCACTGAATTCCAGAAGCAGCCTCTAATCACTGTGACACTGAGAATGTCCCTATAGAAGTCCACATCACCCCCTAAGAAGTAGTTTCATCCCCACTGACAATTCCTGATGTAGTCCAATGTCACATGGGGAGACTGAGGCCAGGTGAGGGTCAAAACTTGCCCAGGGTCCCAGAATAAGTTAGTGCTTAGCAGCATTTGACCCAGACATTCTTTTTTTTTTTAATATTTTATTTATTTATTTGACAGAGATCATAAGTAGGCAGAGAGGCAGGGAGAGGGAGAAGCAGACTTCCTGCTGAGCAGGGAGCCCGATGCGGGGCTCGATCCCAGGACCCAGGGATCATGACCTGAGCTGTAGGCAGATGCTTAACGACTGAGCCACCCAGGCGCCCCTGACCCCGACATTCTAAACCACACCTCGGATTCTCTGGCCTGTATCAGACCTATATCATTACTCTTATTTTTCTTTCTCTCCGGACTGCTCCATCCTTCTGGTACCTAACATGTAAACAGCTCAGGCTCATTCAAAGTTATATAATAGAGGAGGCAGGCAGGGATCTAGGGATTGTCAGTATTATGCTAGCCCAGGAAATTCATCATCAGGGAGCTCAAGCCATGGGGGCAGCTGTTTCTATGAGTCCCAAACATGAAGCTTCAGTGAGTGTATGGGCCCAGGGATGTCAGGTACCCTCCACGCAGGCTGCAGTTCCAACCTCTCTTCCTGGGGCAAACATTACTAACAGATTATGGCACGCCTCCCTTCTGAGACTGGATGCAGACTCCACCTCTTTCTCAAGACAGCCATTGTTAATTGAAATTTTCAGAAGAGACAGTTACTGTCCTAGAGGTGCTGGGTCCAGAGAAAGGAAATGGACTGGGTACAGGTATGAGACAAAGAGCCATCATTAGTCCAGGAGGAGGAGAAGGCTTCTGGGTGTGATAAACAAAGGAGCAGACCAAAATGAAAGACCAGACAAGGACACGGGAAACAACATTTCAGCCTTTGGTTCAGACAGATGGGTCCTCAGAGAGCAGATGCTCAGTAACTGCTTGATGAATGACCACTGAGAGAAGAACAGGGACCGTCTGTCCTGGTTTTATAGCAACATCTTGGTCGGAGCCCAAGTAGGTAGCTGTGTGTTGCTCCCCGAAGTGAGGCTGGAATCCAAAGGTCTCTGAAGCTGATCTCATAGCCTAAGCTCTCTGGAGAGTCCTTGTTTTATGTTAGAGGAGACTCATCCTAGATCCAAGGAGTTCTCCAGCACAGATGGATGTGATCACAAGAACAGGTTTCTCTTAGAGGGAACCAGAGACATGCTATGTCTAAGAGTTGGGGAATAGAGTCTAGTGGCCAAGTGCATGAGCTTTGGAGTCAGACAGACGTGGGTTGAGATCCCAACATGGCCAATTACTAGCTTTGTGATCTTGAGCAAGTTGCTTAACTTCTCAGAAGTCATTTTCTCATCTCTCCATGGGATCTAATTCACAGAGTGTTGTGAGGGTTAAATGAATGGACATTCAAATATCTCTCTGGCCATTTGAAAGTAGCCATGAAATTTAGTGAGGATGGCCTGCATCCCAAGCTTCAAGGATAGGTCACAACTGATCTAATCACTTCAGATAATCCCAGCCCTGTTGCTACACTGATTGGTTTGGGGATGAGTTACCTGGGCTGTGCCAATCAACATGTGGTTTTCTCCTGGTTAATTCAGTTTGGTTCAGTCAGTAAAATTTAGAAATGTTGTTTGGGTGTTAAGAGGAGGACTGACTCGATCTCACTCTCTTTTTTTCTCTGTCTCTCTTTCTCTTTCTAGATATGAATGAGGCATTATATGGCCTCAGCTTCTGCCAGAAGCTCTTTTGTGTCCATGAATAAAATCTGACCTGCAGAAATGCAACACATGCACTAAGTCAGAACTAGATCACAGAGAAACCAAACCAGACCCCTGATCAAACTTTACCTGACCCAGGATGATCTGTCCCTGGACTTTTTTTTTTTTTTAAGATTTATTTATTTTTATTTTGAGAGAGTGAGAATGAGAGAGAGAGAGAGTACATGAGAGGGGGGAGGGTTAGAGGGAGAAGCAGGCTCCTCGCTGAGCAGGGAGCCCAATGCGGGACTCGATCCCGGGACTCCAGGATCATGACCTGAGCCGAAGGCAGTTGCTTAACCAACTGAGCCACCCAGGCGCCCTGTCCCTGGACTTTTAACTCAAAAAATGGATTGGTCTTCCTGTTACTTAAAACGTAAAGGGTTAGCACTTGTAAGCGCTCAATAAATGCTAGCAATCAGAACTATTAGTATTTTGATCAAGAGGATTACTAACTGAAAACCAAAAAAGGGTTTGACATTTTCATCCCAAGATACAGCACAATTTTTCCAATGGCATTCAGCTATTTCACACCTTTATCAAACAAATTAATTCAACAAATAATGATTGAGTTCCTACCACGTGACCGGCCTGGTGCTAGGTGAGCAGCTATAGTGGAGAGCCAGACAGATTAGGTACTGCCAGTTGCCCAGACCCACTGGCCCGAGAGCCTCACCCCATCACCACCCCTCTGAGGGGTCTCCTTCCTACTGAGCTGAGAGGGTGAGCTGCATGCATCCCTGAAAGGAAAACCTTGCAAAATGGTAATGCATGGGGAAGCTCTGCGTGACACCCAAGCAAGCGGTTTTTAGTGTGGCGTCGGCAGGACTGACTCCTTCCTTCCTGCCTCCCCATACTCCAGCTCGGCCAGGTAGACCCTCCTCACCTTCCTCTCCTCTTGCGCCTTCATCTGCCTTCAAGACATCACCAGAAGCCCTCCAAGATGCTTCCTGGCTGAGGCAGATGCTCACTGTCCTCCTCATGGGACCTCACATCCGTTTCCCTCCCCTGGTCGCTTAGTCACTCTGGGGCTCCTGGCTTCCAGCTGCTCGTACTTCCAGCCGTGACCTTGCCCTGCCCTCCAGGCTGTGGACTCTTTCAGTTCACCTTTACCTGTGCCTTCCAGCCCACTGCGCTGTCTCAAAGGTTTGCTTTAAACCTGCCCATAGCCCCACTTGCCCACAGGTGGCTTATAGGGGTTCTGAAGATAATTCCATTATGCTGAGGTTCCTGACTTCTTTTGTAGCTCCTGGCCCCCAGCCTAGACTTGCCTCGTGCCTAAATAAATTCCAACTTTAACATAATGGGGACAGTGCCTTGTCCTGACTCAAAAGCTACATTGCAAAAAAAGGGGAAAATGCTGCATTGCTATCCCATTTTCCCCAGCCTTGCTTTTCCTTTGGTCGTATACGCTGAAAGCAAACAAGTAACACATACTTAAGGCGGGGGGCGGGGCTCACGTTATAGCATTTGATAAAGTAGAACGTTAAAGCCTTCCATCTGTTTTCCCTGAGTCCCTCTCCGAGACAACTGTGCTACCAGCTGGCTGTGTAGCTCTGACCCCAGGTAGTCCTGGATTCTAGAGGCAGGTCCCCTGGATTCAAATCCCACTCTACCACTTATTAGCTGTAGATATTGAACAATGTAGCTAACCTCCCTGAGCCTGGTATACTTATGTGTAAAACTCAAATAATAACAGGACCTACTCTTGAGGTTGCCTGGGATGGGGGTGGATGGACTAAAAATAAGAAAGGCAGGAAAGTACTTAGAACAGCAATTGGCATATGGTTAAATGCTTAATAAATGGAAATTATTATCTACCTCATTTTTAGTAACAGTCATGCAGGGTGCCATAGTTGCATGCCTTTTATTATAAGCTCATGTGGTTTATAGGTTCACTGACCAGTTACTCCAGAATTGAGATCCGATACTGAGAATGAGTATTTGAAGTTGGGGCCCCTTGGAAAACCCAGGATCTATGGTTTTGGTTTTCCTGTTTGGAATCCAGTGACATTGTTCATCCCACCTTCAGGTGTTCACATGCTGGCTAGCAGATATCGCAAGAGACCATTTTCTAGCAAGGGTCACCTTTGCATTCTTCTAGATGTGTTCTCGAACTACACACCCTTTCTTTCCTCCCAAGTTCTGTGTCCTGGGGAACCAGCAGCTTGGATGGCCACCTCTGCTCTGAGCTGAGCTTACTACCAATTAGAATCAGAGCACTTTTTCCCCCTGCTCTTCAGCATGCTAGGCTGGCAACACACTTGCTTCCTAGCAGGTTAAAGCAATCCCAAAGTATCTTTGAATAGTTCTCTTTCCTAGAGAAAAAGAAAGGAAAGAAGCAACAGACCAGATGGATCTAAATTGAACACACTTTTCTTGGCACTTAATTTCCCTTACACCGAGCACAAAAGTCATTTGGGGGCCTTCTGGGAATACTTCCCAAGCAACGCCTGGAGTTGTAACCATTTGACAGCCATAAACCATATTGAGCCTCACGGGGCTTAGCTCCCCACCACCACCCAGGAGCGCGATCAGAAACTACCATTTACCCTGGGAAAGCGTCCTGTAAGTGGCACCAACCAATCTTCCCCAATACAAGCAGACCACAAGTGGTGCTGACAACCATGCTCAGCAGAAGATGCAGGGGAGAAGGAGAAAGAGCCAAGACAGCCCCTCAGAAGCAAATGCTCCACCTTCCCCAATTAAGATGTCCATGCCTCTGTTGTCCCTTTTTGTTCATGGTGCTGTCCCATGGCCATCTCCAGATCAAAGGCAGACAAATAGGAGGTGGGATTCCTAGTCGTTGTTTCTTGTTCACCACCTGTATCCAGCCAGCTAGCTGGTTGAGTCTACTCAAGGATGGGTCTTAGATCCATCCCAACTTTTGCTTCTCTGTGGTCTGTTTTCTAGTTCAACAAAATGTACTGGAACTATTGGGGGCTTTATCGGCACTCAGCTGACAGAACACACCCCAACAGTCCTCCTTATTAATTGTGGGACCTCCAGCAAGTCACTTCACCTCTCTGAGTCTTGGTTGTCTCATCTGTGAAAGGGGAAAACAATGCCCAATGTGGTGTATTACTGTACAGATGAAACGAGAGCCGCATCATAAGTGCTGATATCCACTAGTGCTCAATAAGTATCTATTGGACGATGAAGAAGTGAACAGAGACTTGCAGTTAAATGGGATGGAATTGCTTTGTATGTTTACTTTTTTTCTCTTCCCCAAACCATATCAAAATGGAAATAGATAAATAGAAGTGTAAACTTACAGGGACGCAGAGAACAAAAACAGCATAACCTTGATCTGTGACCCCTAAAGGCACAGGAAACAAAAAAGAAACCGTCCGTGTGACACCTGCCTATCAGTCCTTGCGTCATGGAACACTCCAAACATGATGGCCGAGAACCACAATCATTTGCTCGCAATTGTGTGAGTTGGTTTGGGCTGGGCTCAGGTGGGGGTGCTTCTGCTGGTATTAACCGAGTTCACCCCTTTGCAGTCAGAGGGGAGCTGGGGTGACTGAGGGCTGGGCTCTGCTGGGTGGGTCAGCTTCTCCCTCCCTGTGGTCTCTCACTATGCAGGAGGTGGCTTTTGCTTCTTCACCCAGTGGTCTCAGAGTTCCTAGCAGCCAGAGGATATCACCCAGTGCACAAGCTTCTGCTTGACTGGTGTTTGCTAATGTCCCATTGGCAAGTCACAGATTCAGTGTGGGAGAGGATTGCAGAGAGTCAGGATGCCTTGATTCATGAGGGAACATTCTGCAACATTATTGCACAACTTCTGAAGCACATTCACCATCTTTCTCAGTTAAGAGGATCGTGTCTCCGTTGCCTCTCGATAGAGATGCTCTCCAGTGGTACTGACAGAGTCAGAGGTAGATCGAAAGAGATAAAAGCAGGTGCACAAGTGAGATTGACTTAGCCAACCAGAGAAAATGGAAACCAAAGTCTGAAGTGGGGGGACACCAAGAGGGAAACTGGTGCATGCTATGGATCTCCAGGGAGTCAGAAATTGAAGGCACCAAGTACATCTGAAATTCAGAGCACAGGTGGGCCTCAAACAGAGGAATGGGCTGAACGCCTGCATAAGAGGCACTGTCCTGCCCCTCTGCATCTTTGGTCCTGCCCCGCACAATCCAGCGAGTACCCATCCATAGCCCAGAGTTAAGATGGACCCTGGGCAAGGTGAAACCAGGATTCTTACCTCAGGAGAACAGGCACTGATGAAGGTGGGGGCACCGTACTAAAAACTGGGGGGTTACTCAGCTAACAGTAAAATAACAATAATAAGAAAATTAGATGATGCCACAGGTGATTAATAGAAACTCCAGAGAGAGAAAAAATATGTGAAGAAGTTATCAAAGACTTCAATATATTTCAGTACAATTTCACAGTTTAAGGAAATGAGTTTCCAAATTGAAAAGGCCCACTGAGCACTTTGCAGAATTAATTTTAAAAGAAAAAAAATGTAAAAAAAAAAGAAAAAACACAACTAAGGGAAATACTGTGAAAGTTCAGAATAGCGGGAATAAAGAGAAAATCCTAACAGCTTCCACAGAGAAAAGATCAAACAATCAGCAATGAAAACAAGACCCACAGAGGCTCAGAAATCCACGTGGCATCAGACTTAGTGGCTACAGCAGGTGCTAGAAGATAGTGGAGACATGCTTTCAAAATACTGAGGGCAAATGATTTTCATACTAGAATGCCATACTTAGCCAAGCTGTGATTGTGGTGGTAGGCTAATGATACTTTAGACATTAAAGACCTGAAGAAGGGCGCCTGGGTGGCTCAGTTGGTTGGGCAACTGCATTCCGCTCAGGTCATGATCCTGGAGTCCCGGAATTGAGTCCCGCATCGGGCTCCCTGCCCAGCAGGGAGTCTGCTTCTCCCTCAGACCCTCCCTCCTCTCATGTGCTCTCTCTCTCTCATTCTCTCTCTCAAATAAATAAATAAAATCTAAAAAAAAAAAAAGACCTGAAGAAATTTACCTTACATGCATCTTTTCTTAGGAAGTTACAAGAAATAAGTCACAGAAACCAGAAAACAGGACCTGCCCGTTAGTAGCATATTGTCTCTTGTCTCAGAACTGTGAACCCACACTTGTAATACTCTATCACATGATGCCGGACCGAGACTCTGAAAATCCCTTCCGCCTCGGCCAGCTGGCTCCCTGTTAACTTGTGCTCATAGGGAAGGGGTTTGCCAGAGGGGCACAGGAGGGCTGGAGAAGGAGGAGGGGACGTGCTCCCCCCTGTTTGCTTCCTATCTGCAATTCCTGAGAGGATCACGCTGGCCACCTCTTCACCCTGGCAGAAGAACCTTCTTGAAGCAACAGCTGAAGCCAGTTTGCAGTTTTCCCAACACTTGCAGAATCCACTTTACTGTGTCCTAGATCGCGATACCAGCACCAGCCCAGCCACCGCCTTCACTGCCCCACCCCCGCCTTCCCCGCACGCACATGCAGTCCAAATTACGGGTATGGTTTCTGAAACCTGAGGGTAGTGAGAGGAGACCCCAGCCCGACAGGCTGTGCATCAGACTGGTGGGTTGCTTGAACGGATAGCCCCAGTTGGTGACCTTCCTGCATCTATCTATGCTCTTTGCAGACTGACTTCCAGAATCTTTCATTGAAACATGGAATCTGTTTCTCTAGACCTTGATTCTGGATGGCCACTGTGACTTATTTGGCTGGGAGAATGAGATGGAAGTCATGGTGAACCAGTTCCAATCCTAGCCTCAGGAGGTCTTGGGTATTTCCTTTCTCTTTCTTTGGAGTCCTTGTCCCCACCATGCAATCTGAGCTAACCCGCTGGAGGAAAAGAAATCATGGGGCATGCCATCCTGCAGCCAGCTGCCCCACCCCTACCCTCCCAAGCAGGGCTGTGGTTAACTGCAGATGCCTGAGGGAGTCCAGCTGAGCCTGGGAGGACCAGGGCGAAGAGCTCAGCCCAAACTGCCAACCTGCAGGACTGTGAGCTGAATTAATTGATTGTTGTTTTTAACCACTACATTTTAGAGTGATTTGTTGTGCAGAAATAGCTAATTGATTCACAGGCTTAGTTAGAGAGCAACCAGTCCATTTTGGAGCAGGAGGCCTCAAGACTCACCAATGGATGTATTCAGGAAACAAAACATCCTTAGATAAGCTAATGTGTTTGAATATGTTGAAAGAATATTTACATTTCTAGGGGAGAGTTAAGTAATGGTTGCTTTTAGATTCATTTGTAGAAAGCTAGGCAATTTATAATGAAAAAAATTGTACAAGAAAGACAATGCATCATAATGTTTGACAGGTCTCACCTATGAATAATATTCACACAACCATAATAAAGCAAACACTGAATATTGTTTTAACCTTAGATTATGGTATAATGATATTGGGAGGCTGGGGGTGGGTGTGACTCATGCACATGTGTGATGGAAGATGAAGAGGTAAAACGGGGAGAAATCTAAATCCTATCTTCCATGATTAGAAGTTAAGAAATAGCAGAGTGAATATGTTGGAAGCATAGAGGTAGATTTCAGAAGAAACAACTAAGTTAAGTAGATGGCTCTGTGGAGTCACAGTGTTAGTGGGGTGAGTTGGGACTTACTGTAAGCTTTGTGGAACTATTTGATATGACTGTGTGTGTAATAAATAAATAAATATGTGTATGTATATGTGTGTGTGTATATATACATATATATATAATAAAATTCAAATTTACTAAAATGAATGGCCTTTGTGGTTTTCCTTCTGCAGTAATTGCCAACTCATTATTGTGAACTTGATTCCCAAGGCTTGGAATCAGCAGTTCTGTCTTTCTGTGTTTTTACTAGTGGAAATGCAGATAATATTCCTTAAAGTTCTCTTGTGTCCCATGGGCCCTTGCTCCCAAATCTAATCACCATCTTTAGTTCTCCCTCCCAAATACGGCAGCCCGCCTATCTCACCATCATGTGTGTACGAGAGCTGAGGACATCTTCCCAACCAGTTTCCCTGTCTCTTGTCTTTCTTGTTCCCTTCAAATATTCTTCACTGAGATACCAGAAATGATCTTTCTAAGCAAGTCATCTCAGGTCATGGCCCTGTCTAAAATTCTCCATCTACTCACTAAAATGGCATGCTTGGTCCTTCATGGTCTGGGCTCTCACCTTTCCAACCTCATCTCTTGCCACCTGTCAAGCTCGTCTCCAGCCGCATAGCCTCTTCCCACCCCTTGTTTTTGTCATGTTCTGGTTTTCTGCTTAGTTTTTGCACATGGGATTCCTTCTGGCAGACGCTATTGGTTACCAACTCAAAATTCACTCTTCCTTCTCTTTTTACCTACAGATTCCTAGAAATCCCTCTGTCTCAGGGAAGGCAGGCCCTAGTCTTAGTCTGGAGGTGCCCACTATATAACCCAGTTCTGGCTAATTATTTGGAAGAGTTCTGGCTATGGAACATCAGGAAAGGTTTTCCCTTCGTGATAAGAGGAAGGTATGCAAGCAAAAACTCCCAACCCCTTGGAGATGGGTTAGAGACCTGGACCTGCTGTAGAGCAGTGGGAGGAAGAAAGGGGGTGCCTCCTGGAACTCAGGCTTCCTACAGTCTCTGCACCAATGATAGAAACACCACCTGACATTTTGCTGTAGAAAAATAACTCCTCGTTTATGCCACTGCTGACTAGGACAATACTTGAAGCTGAAAGTGTTTATAGTGGATATACCTACACTTCCCAGCCTCAAGCCTGCTCATTAAAGAGCTCTGTCCCTGACCCTGTGCACCTAGAGCTGCTTTAATTATAGCACAATAGCTAACAGCACCAGCTCTGAAGCCAGACTGCCCTGGTTCTTCACCCAGCTCTACTGCCTACCAGTTGGTAATCTTGGACAAGTTATTTCTCCTCTCTGTGCCTCAGGTTCCTCATCTATTAAATGGGGATAAGAAATTATTAGCTTTATCTAATTATCATAGGGAGTAAACGAGTTAATATAGGTAATGTACTTTGTACCTGGCTCCTGATAATCATTCCCTTAAATTTTACTGTTATTAAATAGCAGTATATTAGCTTCATCATACTCAATCACAATAGCCTAATAATTCTTTTCCCTGATAGGTTGTAAAGTTAATGAGGGCAGGGATACATCTGTCTAGTTTATTATATTCTCAGGGATACTTTGTCTAGACATACTGCCCAGTCAATATTTACCAAATAAATAAACATAGATCATACGACATACAGTATACAAAAAGTAAACCAAGTCAAACATTAACCCAATTGGAAAGGTTTTGTTCACCTGAAGTCAGTGAAGGAGTTACAAATGCGTAGCTTTGTGAGTTCTAGAAGGCTACTGCAGGAAAAATTCCCATCATTGCTTCAAAAGACTAAACACCCATGTGCTCATCAGACCCCCAGTGAGCAAACTTCATTCCATCAAGGAAAAACCACAAGATCAGCCAAAAGATACTCAACAGCCAGTGTTGAGCCAGATGTCTGTAAGCAATTGCCTTGGCCTTGTCCACATTTGGCCTTCTGAAGATGGAGACTGTATCAAAGATAGGATGTGGGAAATAACAATAAATCAAAGCACACCAATTCCAGATAACTGTTTCTCCAGTATCTTTTTTATTTTATTTTGATTTATCATGCTTTTCCTTGCCATTCATACCAGTAGCAGAGGAACTCCTACTCTCTGGGCTTTCATTTTTTTATAATTTATTTATTTTGGATTATTTATGTATTTGACAGAGAGAGACACAGTGAGAGAGGGAACACAAGCAGGGGGAGTGGGAGGGGGAAAAGCAGGCTCCCCACCAAGCAGGGAGCCCGATGTGGGGCTCGATCCCAGGACCCTGAGATCATGACCTGAGCTGAAGGCAGATGCTTAACGACTGAGCCACCCAGGTGCCCCTCTCTGGGCTTTCAACTCATCCTTATCCCTCACTTGAGCTGGAATGTCATGACAAAGTTATCCTTTACAGTATGTGTGTGTGTGTGTGTGTGTGTGTGTGTGTGTGTGTGTGTGTGTGTGTGTGTGTGTGTAAATAGAGAAGAAAAATCTAGCACAGTATTTAGGATTTTCTGTTTAGTATGCAGTTTTTCCCCCTCATGTCTGCTGGTAGGTAAGACAGGGAAAAATACTCCCTGCGGCTTCAGAAAGTTTCTACCATCCATCCTCCTGATAAATCACTTTCTTATCTCTTGCTTTCCCCTTCACCTTGAGCAATTATGGCATCTTTATTTGCAAAAGCTCAGTAATTGGAAAACTGCTTTATGAATCTGCTAACCTTTTCTTCCATAAAGGTTTTTTTCCCCATCACACAGAAAGCTAAGGGAAAGAGAAGAGAAAGGGAAAAAAAAAAGTATGTATTTTGTGAGATCTAAAAGGATGAAAATTGAACTTATTTAATACTCCCACTAGTTACTTTGCAAGAACTTGAAAAAGGGGCACAAGAATTTGAACCTTTGGATAACAAGGCTGAAGGTACATGAGGGATTTTCTTTTTTAAAAAATGTATATTTTGGGGGGCACCTGGGTGGCTCAGTTGTTGAGCGTCTGTCTTTGGCTCAGGTCATGATCCCAGGGTCCTGGGATCGAGCCCCGTGTTGTGCTCTCTGCTCAGTGGGGAGCCTGCTTTTCTCTTCCACTCCCCTGCTTGTGTTCCCTCTCTAGCTGTCTCTCTGTGTCAAATAAATAAAATCTTTTTTAAAAATGTATATTTTTTGTTTTATGAGTAAGCTCTAGGTCCAAAGTGGGGCTCTTGAACTCATGACCCCAGAATCAAGAGTTGCATGCTCTAACGACTAAGCCAGCCAGGTGCCCCCATTTTAAAAAGATTTGTAGCCTCTGCATTGATCAGACTTTAAACTACCTTTGTCAGAGGGTATTAGCTCCAGAGATCACTCCATAACAAAGAGAAATAACAACAAAAGCAATAATAGCAACAGCTCACATGTGTCAAGGACTGTGCTAAGCACTTTATATATATTATTTCATTCACTCCCAACAAATCCATGAGATAGGTTCGATTATGATCTCACTTCCCAAAAGGAAATGAAAGCATAGAGAGGCTAAAAAATCACTTGCCTGAGGTCATGGAGCTAGTAGTAGAGGAGCTAACACCCCAAAGAGGTCTGACTGGAAAGTGCACCCTCTCCACCAATGTGGGAACATATATAATATGGGTTACCAGCATGGGACAGTTATCTGGAGCTGTTGTAAAACTCCCTCTGGTCTTCTCAGAGCATCTCCCTTCCAAGTACAAGGTTTTCATCAAAGAGATGGCCACACACAAAGAGGGAAGGCAGGAGGTGCAAAGTACAGTTGGCACATGTGCTTTGCTTGCTCCGGAAGTATTTTTAGGGACGCTTGGGTGGCTCAGTCAGTTAAGTGTCCAGCTCTTTGATTTCAGCTCAGGTCACGATCCCAGGGTCTGTGGGATCAAGCCCCAAGTTGGGCTCCACGCTCAGTGGGGAATCTGCTGGAGATTCTCTCCCTTTCCCTCTGCCCCTTTTGTGCTCACGCTCTCTCAAATAAATAAATCTTTTTTAAAAAAGTATTTTTAAAGACAGTGTTATTAGGCAGGTATTTTTCATTTGCAACAACAAAAATTCCCATCCCTTTCTAGGACCCTTCATAAACCCAGAGAACGTTCTATCTGCGGAG
This sequence comes from Zalophus californianus, assembly GCF_009762305.2. Lineage (NCBI taxonomy): Eukaryota > Metazoa > Chordata > Mammalia > Carnivora > Otariidae > Zalophus > Zalophus californianus. The sequence goes on from NC_045605.1 coordinate 74,706,969, forward strand.
GGAGTGCCTGCACATCACCCTCATCGGCCTCTTGCTAGCTACATGATCTTGTGCAGGGGCTCCGCCTCTTTGTGCCTCCTTTTTCTTGTCTGTGAAGTGAACATAATAATAGCACGTCCCTCAAGTCATGGACCCAGAGGGCAGAGCTCCAGCCACTGAGGATTTTTCCCAGGCCTTGAAACTTGGTGGAATTTTCATTGATGGGTTTTAAAATTTTGCAATTCTTCTTTCTTCTTTCCATCTTCTCCCTTGAGGAATGAGGATGTCTATAACTGCCTGCCCCACCATTGTATTTTGGAAGTTTTCTGATTTCTAATTTCCCAGGTTCCCAGATGGAGAGGAATTTTGCTCTAGGATGGATCATACAGAGTCTCACGCATACTTGATGTAGATGACTTAAATGGTGAGATTTGGGACTTCGGACTGGGTGATATTTAGATGAGATTTTGGACTTGAGTTGATGCTTTCATGGGTTGAAATTTGGGGGAATGTTGGGGTGGGGTGACTTTATTATACATGTGAGACAGATGTGAATCTTTGGGGGCCAGAGGGCAAATAACAGGAGGCTGAAAAATACCCCCCCAAAAGATATCCATGTCCTAATCCCCAGAACCTATGAATGTTATCCTATATGGGGGAAAAAAAAGTCTTTGCAGATGTGATGAGGTTAAGAATGTGAGATGGTGAGATTATACTGAGTTATCCAGAAGGGTCCTAAATGCAATCACATATATCCTTATAAAAGGAGGGCAGAGTGAGATTTTTCACACACAGAGAAGGTAATGTAGAGACAGACTCGGCCCTAAGCTAAGGAATGCTGGCGGTCTCTAGAAGCTGGAAGAGGCAGGAATAGATTCTCCCCAGAGCCTGTGGAGGGAGAACAGCCATACAAACACCCTCATTGTAGCTCAGGGATACAGACTGCAGTCTTCTGGCGTCCAGAACTGGGAGAAAATAAGTATCTGTTGTTTTAAACCAGCATATTTATTGGGCATTTGTTACAAAAGCATCCCACTTCCAGGTACCGGAATCTCTATTCGCTTCTTGTGGCTGCTAGGGTTATTGGAAAAATTAAATGATTGCATACATAGAAAGCCCTTAGAACAGTGCTTTAAAATAGTTGTCCTTTGTTTTTGTTAGTATTGTCATTGTTATGGGCATTGGAATGTTTTCAGGAAATAGAACTTTGTGGGGTCCTTCACCAGGGGTCCATGGATATTCTGGAGTGAAATATGAATTCCTAGAATTTATTTATAGAACTCGAGGTGTATGTGCATATGTGTAGTTGTATATCAGTTTGCCAGGACCACAGATTGGCTGGCATCAACAACAGAAATTCATTGTCCCCTAGTTCTGGAGGCTAGACACCTGAGATCAAGGTATCATTTGGCCAGACTCGTTTCTTTGAGGGCTGTGAAGGAGGACTCTGTTCTAAGCCTTCTCTGTATCCCTTCGTAAGATCTTCCCTCTAGGTGTATCTGTCTCCATGTCCGAATTTTCCCTTTTCTCATATGGATACCAGTCATACTGGATTAAGACCTACCCTCATGACCTCATTTTAACTTGATTACCTCTGTAAAGACTTACCTCCCAATAAGGTCACCTCTGAGGTCCTGGGACTTAGGACTATAAAATATTTTGGGGGGAGGACACAATTCAACCCATAACAGTGTGGATGTTTCCATGGCTTTCATCAGATCTCAGAAGTATCCAATACACATGCTCATACGTGCATAGTCACACTTGCTTACAGAGAATAAAAATCCTCTCAAAGGATAAAAGCCTAGAAGGAAGGCAGCAGTTAATGAATGGTTTTGGGGAGGGACTCATCTCAATAGGCAGATGTCAGCTTTATGTGGTTAAGCAACCTTAACCCGTACTTGGAAGTAGGCAGTTAATTTGAAGGCCATGCATGCAGTGGAAGAAGCACAGGCCTTAGATAGACACCCATCTGCTTCGACACCTTGGCTCTGTATGGCCTCACATAACTGACTCAACTTCTGAGATTGTTTCTTGGTCTGAAGAATACCGCCTGCCTTAAGGCTATGGATATGAGGCACCAAACTCATTGTCCTGATCCTAGCAGGCATGCAAAGACCTATTCTCATTATGAGTGGGGTACAGCTAATGAATGGGAGCCAGCTCCACAGCAGCACAGAATACTGGAGTAGTGGTGGTGACTCACGCTCTGCCCTCAGTCGGATGCTGCTTGCCTCTTGTAAGTGAGCTTGGCAGGCCAGGCTGACAGAAAATGGCGCTCAAGAAAAACGGCCCATTGGTCTTCCAGTCAACCAGAGTGGCAGGTAATCCTATAGTCTGCCCCCACTTGGGGCAGGCTCAGTTTCATGCTGTATGGAACATGCCCTGTGGAACATACCCTAACCTTAGACTTAGGGTAAAGTCTAAGTTTCTGTAACAAAGAAACTCCAGAGGGCAGCAGCTTAAATGAGATAAAGGTATTTGTGTTTTATGTCATAGCTAAGCCATTCTCACCACGTGGGTCTTACTTGTGGGTCCAGAGTGGTGATTGCAGCTCTCATCATCTCTCAGCCAACAGGAAGGGGGGGTATATGCTCAAGGTTTTTAAGGCAAGACCCTGAGGGCACACAGCATTTGCTCATACCCTGTTGGCCAGAACTTGGTGACAAGGGCTCACTGAGCTATAAGGAATATTTGGATATGTCATCTCTAACTGGATTGCCAGGTGCCCAGCTAAACTCAATTACTATGGAAGAAGAAGAGAACAAATGGGGGGGTCGGGGTATGGCTAGCAGATCGCCACATCTGGCTCATGGGATCCTTTCCTCATTTGAGGTTCATCAGTGGCCCTGTCCTTAGATAAGTAACCTTCTTGATCATGCTCCTATTCAGGAAACACCCTCGTTCTGCAACATACACACATACATGGACACCTGTATGATTGAGAACATATCTATGGGCCTCAAGTCCATGAACAGTGGGATAGTAGAGATTCAAGTTCTTATGATTGCATGGTATTTTGCAGTTTACTTAGTTCTCACCATTCTATTATCTTATTTGATCTTCACCTCAGCTTTGAGAGTTAGGCAAGACTTATTATCTCCATTTTAGAAATGTAGATATTTTTCCAGTGCTATGGCAACTTGCCCAGCTCAAGTGCAGCGTGCCCACAAGAGCTGGGGATTAACACCCTCAGGAACAATCCTCAGCCGGTAAGGGATGAGAGTCTGTGACAAATCGCCTCCTACATTCCTTTTCCCCTGGTGGGAGAATTCTGACAGGTGTCGCACATGGTACCTTAACTACAATTGCCCACAGTGGTAACTCACTAACGCTCCCTTTACTGACTCTTCTCCCATCCCTGTCTTACTTCCCTTGCTCCCTCAGCTGGAACCACCTCCCAAATAATCCACCTACATCAAAGGCCTTGTCTCAGGGTCTGGCCTCTTAGAGTCCTTTCCCAAAGCTTCTCAAACTGAAGTTGAGATGTAGCTATCTCTTTCTGCTTGGGTGATATTCTATAAACATGGGTACATAGAATTCTGGGTGAGTCTGAAAACATGTGGTAGAGGGATGAACAGGGTCCAGAACTCAAGAGAGAGGATCCTGATGCTGTGGGCAGCTTGGGATCCGGCCCACCTTGAAGTTGGCTGCATTTTGACCTTGACCTAGCCATTCCTTGGTACCTTGAGCTTCAGATAGTTTTGAGTTGGTTTCTATCCCTTGCAAACAAAAGAGTTGTGGTGGGATGATGTTAATTTTCTTCTTTCTGCTTATATTTTTCTATAATAAAAAATATTTTAATGCCCAAAATGACAGAATAAAATTCAAAAGGGAAAAAAAAGGTATTAGAAATGTCTTTGACAGTGTCCCCTTGAATAACCCATGTGAGGGTACAACCCACCTTTTTCTCTTAGTATCAGTGAAACCAGGCCTTCATGAAACAACAGAATCGCTGAACTGTGAGTTGTCACGGGCAATCACACTTCCCAAATGCTCCCACAGATGTGAATGACTGAGGGTCTTTCCTCTGTCAGCTCCACCAATCACCCAGACTCTTAGAATGGTTTGGATGTAGCTTCTCATTTGGCCCCAAAGCTGTGCCCAAGTTAATGACTTGGAAAAACATGCTATCATCCATATAATCCGTAAAAACCAGAGAGAGCCTGAATCAGGCATTTCCACTGCAGAAGAAGCATTCACAAATCCTGCACGTTTCAATAATGTTTGCATTATTTCTCACAACTGTTTAATTAGATCCTGTGTAAACAGATGGGCTTATGTCTTTGGTCCTAATAGTTGTAAAATTTGGATAGTATGCATCCTGACAATTACAAGTATTGGTAGTTACCAAGTAATATTCTTTCCACTTAAAAAATTTCCTTTATGCTACAGAGAAAGCTGATTTAGTCTTTATGGGAACATACTATGGCTTTTTGTTCCCATGGCTTTTTCATAGCCAGAGGTATTCACAGATTGCTGGGCAACACTGGGAAGAGGGATGGAAAAAACCACGGAGCACAGTCACCCCCTGCTCAGAGCTTGGGTGCACCTCCATGTACAGCTCTGTGTCCGTGTCTTGAGGCAGACCTCAGAAAAACCAGTCCAGGTAAGATAGATCCAATTTTCAAAAATATGCAATCCCTTTAAGTAGTAACTTATATATAATCTATAATAAATATTGGAGGGGTGCCTGGGTGGTTCAGTCAGTTCAGGGTCTGACTCTGGATTTCGGCTCAGGTCATGATCTCAGGTTGTGGGATCAAGCCCCACATCAGGCTCCGCACTGGGCATGGAGCCTGCTTAAGATTCTTTCTCTCCCTCTCCTTCCCCCTCTGTTCCTCCCCGCTCCCTCTCTAAATATACATATATATTTAGAAACAATCCAAATGTGAAATAATTGTTTATTAGTTAAATTGTGGTGTACTCATCCTATGAAATCTGTGTGGCAATTAAAAATGATAATGTAGATTTTATGGAATGGGGCAGAGGTATATCAACTATATATTATAAGTGAAAAAAAGCAGATCACAAAAGACTATGAACAGCATTATCTCAAATTTGTAAAAACAAAAACCATCTTTCTATACATGGAAATCTAGAAAGTCTTACAGCAGAATGTTAATAGGATATATTTTGGGGTGGTGGGAATATATATTTCTATGTTCTTCAAGCGTTTCCAAATTTTCTATAATGAACATGTATTGATTTTATAATGAGAGAAACAAAATAAGAACAAAAACTAATTAAAATACAAAATGATATGTTTTAGGGAAGACAGGTGACATAAGAAATCAGGAGGCTATTCTATGATTTTTTTTTAAAGATTTTATTTATTTATGAGAGACAGAGAGAGAGAGAGAGAGGAAGAGGGAGAAGCAGGTTCCCAAGGAGCAGGGAGCCTGATGCGGGACTCGATCTCAGGACCCTGGGATCATGACCTGAGCTGAAGGCAGACTCTTAACCATCTGAGCCAACCAGGCACCCTATTCTATGATTTTTAAGGCATTCATTCAAAAACACTAAGTACCTACAGGGTGTCAGTACAAGTAGAAATACAGGGCCTTGAAAAAGTCAAGCTTTTCTGCCTTTGAAGAGTTCACAGTTTAGAACAGCACTGTCTAATAGAATTTTCTGCAATGATGGAAATGTCCTCTGCACTGTCCAGTGCAAGCAGCTATTGGGTACTAAGAATGTAGTTAGTGTGACTGAAGAATGGAATTTTACACTTTATTTTATTTTCACTTAATTTAAACATAAGTAGCCACAGGTGGCTAGTGTCTTCTGTAGAAGAAAAGACACACATGGAAATAATTAGAATGCATTAAATGCTAGAGAAGCACACAGGATGGAGATATTAACTCTGCTCATTCAAAGCCTCTGAAAGGAGATACATTTTGGGGGCGCCTGGGTGGCTCAGTTGGTTAAGGGACCGCCTTCGGCTCAGGTCGTGATCCTGGAGTTCCAAGATCAAGTCCCGCATCAGGCTCCCTGCTCAGCAGGGAGTCTGCTTCTCCCTCTGACCCTCCCTCCTCTCATGTGCTCTCTCTCTCTCTCATTCTCTCTCTCTCAAATAAATAAATAAAATCTTTAAAAAAAAAAGGAGATACATTTTGGACAATGGGTCTAAAGTTATAGTTAGGAATTCATTCTGGAGGGAGAACATTTTGGGCAAAAGATACTGCAGATGCAGAGACTTAGACATGACTGGGCCTGGAACTTTTTATTTTTTTAAGATTTTATTTATTTATTTGACAGAGAGACCTCGAGAGAGGGAACACAAGCAGGGGGAGTGGGAGAGGGAGAAGCAGGCTTCCCGCTGAGCAGGGAGCCTGATGCGGGGCTCTATCCCAGGACCCTGGGATCATGACCTGAGGTGAAGGCAGAAGCTTAACCACTGAGCCACCCAGGTGCCTCTGGGCCTGGAACTTTTAAGAAAGAAAAAAACAAAAAACAAAACAAAGTCATCAGGCAAAGATCATGTCCCATCAAGAAAGATAGGAAGAGGGGTACTGGGGTGGCTCAGGCATCTGCCTTTGGCTCAGATCATGATCCTGGGTGCTTCTTCTTTGGGCTCCCTGCTCGGCAGGGAACCTGCTTCTCCCTCTCCCTCTGCCCTGCCCCCCTGCTCCTGCTCTCTCAAATACATAAATCTTAAAAAAAAAAAAAAAGAAAAGAAAGAAAGTTAGGGAGAATAATACCTAGACAACAATCCAGTAATATTAGATCTACAGAAAGGAATCATTTTGTTACTTGTCTAGGGGAATACTGTCACAATTCAGGTAGTAACTTTCAAGCCCACTAACACCTGATATCTCAAGTAGAAGGAGCTCTTTGTCTGAGCCAAACTCTATTCTAGAAGTTTTCATATACTTTATCTCATTTAATCACCACAGAAACCCCAGTTTACTGAAAAGGAAAGCAGGGCTCACAAGATAAGTAACCACCGAAAAACATTCAGGTAGTAAGCGGCTGACCTTGGATTCAAACTCTTGACTTAGGTCTAATTTTAAATTACCACAAAAAGATCAACATATACAAACATATCCTGTTACCCCCACCCAGGAAGACCATGAGATTGAAAATAGAAACACTCTGAAATAGAATGCAGACCCTAAGAGGTTATGTTAAAAGATTTCATGGATCATTTCTCAGCTCTAATGGTGATATCCCAGGAGACAACTTCCATCATGATAAATTAACTCTGGGCTGTCTTTCAAAGATCATAGACTGAGCTGGCCATTGTTTGATATGGTCTTATCCTGTATTGAGTGCTGCAGATTACTAGAGCCAACAGTACCAAATTTGGTGCCAATGTCCATCGCCCCTTAGGCCCAATTTACAAGGGTACCACCAAGTGACAAAACCATAGGGTCCTGAAACTTATCTGTGTTACTTACTGGTATAAAGAGTCTTGAGGGGCGCCTGGGTGGCTCAGTCGTTAAGCGTCTGCCTTCGGCTCAGGTCATGATCCCGGGGTCCTGGGATCGAGCCCCGCATCAGGCTCCCCGCTCGGCAGGGAGTCTGCTTCTCCCTCTCCCACTCCCCCTGCTTGGGTTCCCTCTCTCTCGCTGTCTCTCTCTCTCTGTCAAATAAATAAATAACATCTTAAAAAAATAAATAAAAAATAAAGAGTCTTGAATTTTCAAAGTCCCATGTCCTGGACCAATGTCTTCACCACTGTGCCTTTCTGAACCTCGTTCAGATTCGACTCAATAGCCTTGGTTAACTCCATCAACTGCTTTTATAGTGATTCTTCCCAACATCTGTTCCGCTCTACTTGTGGGAATTCCTGCTAGGTTTGCATGACTTTGAACTCAATTTTTTTTTTTTTTTTTTTAAATCTCACTAACTAGGACAGCAACAGAAGGCCAGGGGGAAAAGGAACATTCAAGAGAAAACAGAAAAAAAAAAAAGAAAACAGAATCTTCTTTACTAACCCTGTAGAAATAAAACAGCGATTTTCTTGTACTTCATATGTTAGAAATTTCTTATTTCCAATAATGATTATATTTGAGATTTGACCTCTGTTACAAGGCTGGTATCTCCCATTTTGGGGTTTGGGAAATTTTAGCAAATGGATAAACAGAGAAGACTTGAACTTGGAAGGAGAATACTAATTAGTGAACCAAACATATGCAACTAGTAAAGTGGGACTACTGGAAGAATGATAAGAAAAAGGAGCAGAGGAAAGAAGTGTTGTTTACCAGGAAGCATTGATGTTGTCATTAGAGAAGAATTAGAAACTGGAAATTTTCAGTTTAGTGTAATTTTAGTTTATTTCATAGTTGAATATACATTACAAGGGTGGGGGTGGGAGGCTCAGATCATCTTCATGTTTTCCAAGACCATGTCTTCTAATGGTTCCAGCCCAGCAGAGCTAGCAGATAAAAATGCCAGGACTTTAGAAGGAAGACTAGCCAAATATTAGTGGCTCGGGTTCTTAATTAACTGAATTCATTTTTCTGAGCTCTGCTCCTCAGAGGAAGACAGTAAAATAGATGGAGGCTGAATACTTTCTAATAGAAGTAGCCTGTTTGGTGACTATCCTCATTAATTAAAGTAGAGGGTGATAGGGCTGAATTTTAAAAACATTTTTTATACATTTTTTTTACATAAATTGATAAATATGCCAATTACAACCGTTTTTTAAGTATGGTCTTTCCCCTCTTTTTCCTGTTTTTCTGTTTTTGTTTTTGTTTTTTTTACCTCTTCCCCCCTCTCCTCTCCACTCCACTCACCCCAAAGCACCCTGGCCACCAGTATCAGTGTTTTCACATTGTACTGGATCTCTCTCTCTCTGTCTCTCTCTCTGTCTCTGTCTCTCTCACACACACACACTGGGATCATATTATACACCTTTTAATGCATCTTGCTTTTCTCACACAATATCTCAGGAAAATCTGAGCCAACTGTGTGACTCTAAATCATGCTTTTTTAACAGCTGCAAATCATTCCATATTTTAGCTATACTATTCATCTAATGTGGGTATTTTTTCCCTGGGCTTTCATTTGTCAACCACACTATAATCAACATTCCTGCACTGAGCTTTTGTTTTTTTTGGTAGATTCCTAAGAGTGAGATTGCTGGATCAAAGGAGAGCACAGTCCTTTCCTTTTTCTCTCCCTTTAGAAGAATAGATGCTAATAGACTTTGTTTCTAATTTGCAAGTGACCTTGAGCACTCACTTTTCCTCCCTCAACCTCTGTTTTCACACTGGTAAGGGAGACATGTGGGACTATAGATGACCTTGAATGTCCTTTGCAGCTTGTTCTAAACTTATCTGCGTCTGCGCCCACTGCCCTGTGTTTTGCTGCAGTGAAGTGAGAATCATCTCTACTGCTGACTCAGGAACAAGCGTCCTGCCTGTCTGAGTCTCAGGATTTGGAACCTACATTTTGCACACAGACTAGTCATTTAGCTGAGCCACTGATTTCCAACTTCAGACTCTACTGAAATGCCTTGGTGAAGGAAGCTGTCCTTGATTAGTTTGGTTCTCCCTGATACCCGAGGTCCAAATGAGAACTGGACAGCAAAGGTCATTGTCATTTTTCTTGAGATTTACCTTGATCCAAAAAAAGGTGTCTCAGGACATGTTCATAGCAGCCTCTGTGTTTGGGCATTTTTCCAGGATGCTCCCAATTTTCTTTTAATGAAGATAAATACTTGATTATTGCATGACCAAACCACTGAATGAGAAGGGAAAATGTTGCAAAATGATTACTTTGTAAGTAATCTTTCTACTCTGTGCATGTCTACCCATTTTAAACCTTCTGGACCAAGGAGAAGCACCTTATTTGCTAAATCAGATGGACTTCAAACAGATAATTTTTCCAGCCTGAATAATAGCAGTTGCTTATTGATAGCAAACCAGGCAGCTGACCTGTCTAGGCACTTCACATGCCTATTTTCATTTAATCCTCAAACAACCCTTGAGGTAGGTTAATATTCTCATCATCCTCATTTTACAGATGGAGAATTTACCCCCAAGGTCACAGAGGCTAGGAGGTGGTGTAGTCTGTCTGCAGGGTCCATATTCTTAGCATGAAACAACACTGTAGTGAAACTGGGCAGCAGTGGGCAAGTGGGACAAAAATACTGCAGGGCTTCTCAACTCTCTTGTTAATGCCACCTGAAGCCCACACTGAGCCCTCGCATCCACCTTCTATACAGGTTTAGGGCTCGAAATCATCCCAACGCCCTGTGCTCACATTATATCCTGAAAGGGGGGTGGACTGGAGTCAACACAGATCTGGGCTCAAGTCCTGGCTCTGCCCGCTGGCCTTCGGCAAGTTTCTTCCCCTTTCTCTCAAACTAGCCCCTCGGCTCTTTCTCACCTGCTGTCCCGAGGAGGAGAGGAGGCTGGTACCGCCAGCGCCAGCTCACCCCGGAGCTGGCACTGGTAAAAGGCAGGCTCCTCTCGCTCCTGTCTTCTTCCCTGGGGCCGCAGAGGGCAGCACCTTGAAAGCTCTGGGCCACCCTCCAGGCCCTCTCCTGCCTGGGTTCCAGTTTGTCCCCTGTGTCGTGGCACAAACACCGGGTCGGGACGGCCTCTTCTTCAGTAGACGCCACCCCCTACCCCCGCAAATGCCGGATAGACACGGATTTTCAAAAAAATAGCTATTTATTTGCTTATCTGCAAGGAGCGAGGGGCAAAGTGATCGAAGGCGAAATCAATTACTATTTTTCATCTTTGACAAAGTAATTAAGGCCATAGTGACTGGTTAATTCTGACCAAATGGCTACGCGGTGATGGATGCGGATTTACGGCCTCTTCGGCGACCGCGCGCGGGCCAGATTATCACTCCAAACAGGCGCCGCGGAGGGCGGGGGGGCGGAGGCCCGAGTCCGCAGGACTTGCATCTTTTATTCTAATTCTTTTTTTAATACTGCGGCTCCATCCCGGCGCTGCCCAAGCGCTGACACACAGCTGCACGCCCGACGAGCTGCCCCGGGCCTCCAGCTTCGCCAAGCTCGCTCCCTCCCGTCCTTGCACCCCCACCCCGCTGCCCGCGGGGACCCGCCACCCCGCATCCGCGCTGGCATCACAGCGACCCCTCTTGGCCTCCGCGCCCCAGACGCTCCCTCCACTCCGAACGCAGCCCCTCCTTTCTAGAATCTTGCGGCTGGAAGTGGGGAGAGGCGGGGAGCTCAAGTAGCGCCCCCACCCCGCAGCCTTCCCTGCGCGTCAACCGCCTCGGAAGGGCCTGACGCGTGACGGGCGCCACGCGGGAACCCAAGTGCGCACTTGGCCGGGGAGGGCCCGCAGGCGACACGTCAGGCACGGGGGTTGAGCGGGGACGGGAGCGTCACTTGTGCCCAGGGCCGCAGTACTCCCGGCTCCCGCCCCAGCCTGGGACGTCAGTGCGCCCGGGAACGTCGGGGTGCTAGTGGACGCTCCACCAGCTCCCACATACGGCGGGGGCGGCTCAGATGCACGAAGAAAGACCAGAGCTTTTCCAAGTCGTGACTGTCCGCGGTGGAAGTCTGTCCAGGGCCCGCAGAGGGGGGTGGCCTATCCGACCCAGGGGCGCGCCACGTAGTTCGGAAGTGGGGGCTGTCAGGCCTGCCCCTTACCCTTCTCGCATCCTTGAAAACTGGGGTCTGTTTCTGAAGAAGCGCCAAGCAGGCTCCCTCGGCTTTCCCCGTGGCTCCCAGAGTCTAGGGTGCTTCCCAGCGCCCAGCGAGGCAGAAACACGCGCCCCTGCGGGCTTTTGGGCCCCGCCTCGTCTGTTGACCCTCTTACTGCCAGAGTCCAGCACATTCCCACCCTGGTCTTCCTTACTCCTTCTCCCGGACCTCGCCTGGCTCCCCGAGGAGCGGGCCTCGGAAGAGAGCGCGACTGGGCCCCCGCAACGTCCCTGTAGAAGGGGTGGGGGAGATTTTCCGGGGTTTGAACGCGACTTTCTAAAGCTCAGTTTCCCGGGCTTCTCAAAGGTTGTTGCCAAAGCTAAATGTAGATAATTCGTGGAAAGCCCTTACACAATGGTTCAATATTGAGAGCTTAATAAATGTGAACGCGGAACTACAATAAAGGGCGTGAAACCCGCAAGGCGATTCTCAAGGAAGGCTTTTTCGGGGAACCTATGCTCGTTCCATCCTATTGCAGACCGCGGGTCGCAGCTGGTTGCCCTCGGAAGGGCCAGGAGGGCAAGCCAGTGAGCCACGGTACCCGAGCGCTCTAGAGCAGCTCGGAAGGAGGCGGGAGGGATCCCCGCAGTGCCCCGGGCCCTCACCGCAATCTGCCGCCGCAGCCTCCGCCTGCGGCCTCCGCGGCATTGTCCTCCTGCCGCGTGGGGACTGCCCAGCCGAGTGCGACGGAGCCGACCCCGAGGCGGTGGGGCGGGCTGCGGACGGCAGGGAAGGGACAAAGTGCCTTCTTTGGCTCCCAACCCCCGAGGCCAGGGGTTCCCCCAACAAGGCCAGCCAGAAAGGAGAGAGGAGAAGCGTTTTATTACGAATCCCCTTTTAGTCTTCTTTGTAAAGGTGTCTTCCCTTCTGATTATAGCCATTACTTTGTACTAACAGCAAAGTCCATCTTTGGGGCCACCCCTCACTCTGCCGCAGTAGGGTAGAACATCCGATCCTGTGGCTGGCTTCCGGGTTGCCCAGCCCTGCTGCCTGGTTGTTGGAGATCTCGATTTGGAGGACCTCCCAGACCTTGCGCTTCCACATCAGGCCTGGCCCTGGTGGATTTGTATTGAGAGGGCTATGAAGAAAGAATGGTTGTCCTTTGACTTTGAAAGTGACCTAAGAAGGAGGTCACTGTTGGAAATAATTTCCTCTTTATTTCAGAGGAGCCTAAACACAATGAGAACAGTCATTTTACTCAGAATTTCTTTTGTGTTAATAGAGATAAAAGAGGAAGGCAAATACTAGACCTCAATTTGTAAGCAAAACTCCTAGTTTTCTGGGAGGGCTGTCTGACAGCCCTCTAACACTAGTTGTCTGCGAGGGTAGGGCTGTGAGGATCTGAAGTCCGCATAAACGAAGGCAGGTACACCCTTATAAATGAAGGACGCGTAAGCACCGGCCATCCCAGAGCTGTGGTGCTACATGCAGACCCTCGATCTCAGGGTAATATTGTGGAATCCTCTGCCTGCAGATCCGAGAGGCAGCTATGGGATCTAGAGGAAGAGAAAGACAGAAACATGACAGTGATTTAATTCCTTCCCCCTCTCCCACCTTGTAGCCCAATCCGCTCTGTTGGCGGCTGCGCCTTGCTTTGGGTGCAGTGGGACGTGTCCCTCCCATGTTTCCCTTAATTAGGAGGAGGCAAACTTCTGTCATCCCCTCCCGCCAGCTTCGGTTTAGTAATCAGACCCACATGAGTCACGCCGAACACGCAGCCCCCTCCCGCCGGAGGGATAACTGGCCAGCGTACTCTCGGTTGTTGTCCCTTTAAAACTCGAATCCAAGGGGGTATGATTTATCAAACTTGTATTATCAAGAAAATGTCAAACGAAGGGCACCTTGCTTTGCACTGACGCAAACCTGGCCTTTCCCAAGGAGATATAGAAAGCGCCTCTCTTGCTGGAGTCAAACCCAGTCTTGTCAATAGCCGGTTTCACTCTCTACCCGTTCAATCTGTTGCCCGTGTCAGACATGGTGAGTGTTTGCTTTTGTTCTTTTAAGAGGAGAGGAAGCTGTGGGTGGAGGGAGGGTAGATTCGTTTGGAATACTTCTTTTTGAAATGTTCTGTGCATTTTGGAAGAAGAAGGGAGGGAGATTCTTGAAGACATAGGTATTTTGTTCTTCTGAGCATCACCTGAGGTCGGAAAGAGGTTTCTGAGGCTGTGGAGGTTGGAGGGGATCTCCTAACCGCGATCCCGGGCACTGTCCTCGGTGCTGAAAGCCAGGTGCCGGTACTGAGGCTAGTCGCTCAGAGTCCTAGAGGCTATTGAGATAAGAATGCTTGCTGGAGCCAAGGTATTTAGATCTAGTGCAAATTAATGAGTTCTGATCTGTGCATTTATGAAAGACGGTTAGACGAGATGCGCGTGGTTGAGGTGAAGGTTATGTGATCATTCTTACTGTATAATAGTAAATATTGGTGCTAATAATAAGGGAGCACTGAAAGATAACACGAGAGAAAGCAGACAGAAAAACCACCGCTGGTATTTCTCTTCATTTGAAACTCAATTGAGAAAAAGCAAATGGAAATTCGTCCTGAGTTTTGGCCCCCAAGCAGGTGTAGGGGCATGAAGGACATTAGACTCTTGTGAATAGTTACTGGAGGAAGAAGGAGAATCCAAAAACTTTGCATGTTGTTTTACATATCTGGGAATCTGGAAGTGTGTAGGTTGTGTAAGATAACAAATCTGGTTACTATCTTGTGTTTTACATCTGGTTTATTATGCTTGTTGTGGGGTTGTTGTTGTTCTTGTTGTGTTGGTCATGATCCTTACCCCTGCCTTTGCTACCTGGAGGGCGGGGATGGGTTTGGTGCGCTGGGATTCGCACAACCGATTTAGCTTGAAATACTCGAAGGTGCCAGGGCATCAGCTTTGTGGCCACAGCTTGCATAGCTTATTAAAAAAAAAAAAAGCAATGTGCATTATTGAATGACAAAGGAAATGGGGCGGAAAATTAAAGAATCTTTCTACAATGGTGATGGGGAGGTGGGCACCCTACAGCCGTGATGTGAAATCCAAAGAGGGTAGGGAGCTCATGGCTGTAGGGCTATTTCCACCCTCCTCTTCTCCCCCCTCCAAAACAACAACAAAAACCCCAACAAACATTACTGTCTGTTTTCTTAGTTTTCCCACCATCAAGGAGAGGGCTATTAATCGCATTATGCCATCTGGTTATTGACAAGACAGGCAAATTGAGAAATACAGTTTTTCTTGGAGAGGGAAAAAAAAATCCAGATTCCAGTTTATTCCCTAGATATTGTGTCTGGACCTGAGTGGTGAAAGTCTTTATATGTAGATAGAAGTATTTTTAAAGCAGCCGTGACTTTTTTTTCTTTTTTTTTTTTTTGTGCACAAATTTCACATTGCATTTGCAGGATTGCGGTGCTCCCAAAGAAATGAATACACAACTAGCCAACAGCCTGGGGGCGGCGATGGCCCTGGGCCACCACGACGGCCCTTGCGCGCCCAGGACGAGCCCGGAGCAGGAGTTTCCCGCGGCCGCCGCCGCGCCGACGCCGCATGTGCCCAGGTCCGCTTCCACCGGCGCCCAAACTTTCCAGTCCCCTGACGCGCGAGCCTGCGAGGCCGAGCGGCCGGGAGTGGGGGCTTGCAAACTCAGTAGCCCGCGGGCGCCGGCGGCCTCGGCGCTGAGGGACTTGAGCGAGGCGCGCAGCGCGCAGGCCGCCGCTCCTTCTGGGGCCGCCGGGCCCGGCAACGCTCTTCATTGTAAGATTCCGGCCCTGCGCGGTCCCGAGGGGGATGCTAACGTGAGTGTGGGCAAGGGCACCCTGGAGCGGAACAATGCCCCGGCTGTGGGCTGGGTGAATATGAGCCAGAGCACCGTGGTGCTGGGCACGGATGGAATCACGTCCGTGCTCTCAGGCAGCGTGGCCACCGCTGCCGCCCAGGTAAGCAGGTCGCGCTCAGCCCGCGCCGCCTCCTGCTCCCTAGGCGTGCGAGGCGAGCCGGGCTGCGGCGGGTGCACGTGTGCTGATGGGGAGACCGGTTGGCAGTGCCAGGTAATGGATGCGGGAGGCAGCTTTGGGGCTTCGGAAGCTCGCACTGCGCTGGGGTCCCCGGTTCAGGGCGCGAGGGCTGTAGTGACCCTGCCAGAGAGATTGAGAACTCAGGAGCTGCCGCTACCTGTCCTTCCCCAGCCTCGGTAGTCTCGGACATTGGGGTGCAGTCTCATTAAGCAGTTGAGGCAGATAGGTTTACGAAAACAGGACTCCCCCTTTTGCCTATGACTGAGTCTTTAAAATGTTTTCCTTTAATTAAAAAAAATTTAAAAGGGAGCACCTGGGTGGCTCAGTCAGTTGAGCCTCTGATCTATCTCAGCTCAGGTCCTCATGTCAGGGTCCTGAGTTCAAGCCCCACCCCCCTTGGGCTCCACGCTGGGCGGAGCCTACTTAAAAAAATAAAAATTAAAAAATAAATAAATACCGAGGAACACCCCCACCCCCGCACCGCGGGGAATAATAGTTTAAGTACTATATACAGCCTTTTCACTTAGAGTTACCTGTTATCACATGAGAATTCATTGATGAGAGGTGGGTTCACATGAAGGTACTTCTGAAGCTTAAGCTTCGGGACTCTTCCAAAACCCAGTAACTAATTTTGTTATCATAACTTTCTATATTTTGCTGTTTTTTTTTTAAGGGGACCTATCTCAATTGAATAAGCTCCATACCCCACAAACCTGGACCTTCCTCTGGATTTGATCCTTTATGTTCAACCAGAGGCATGAAAACCCCACAGAGCAAATCCCAATCCTGGGTTAGGGATAAGGCAACTAATACTGGTTACTATTACCCTCTCTCATGTGGGCTCTTGTCCTCTTCCATTTCCCTCCAGTCCCCCTCCTTTCTCTGTCCTGTGTCACCTACTTCAGCTCTTCCCTCCCTACCCCTTGTCTTTCTGCAGTCTCCTCCCCTTCCCTGGGCTTGGGGGCTAGGCATGCATCCAGTACTGGGTGCTGGAATCAAAACACCTGTGGGTGTGAGATTTCAGGTTTATACAGCCCTTGTGTTCAAAGTCATTCTAGTGTTTGTACACACACACACACACACACACACACACACACACTCATCCTCAGGCTCACACCACAGGAGCCCAGCTGCTAGAATAATAACTGAAAATGAACATACACATAGGCTTTCCCACTCTGCCCCTGTTTTTGGAGTCCACTTCTGGGGCGTTTGTTGGTATATATTAACTGCCTGTGACAGCATGTGCCCAACAGTGTGACCCAGGTGGAGCCAGAAGATTGTTCCAGATGCCTTGCTTAACCTCCGCACTGCGGCACCAGCAGCGCAACTCCCACCCGTTCAGCTCAGGAAGAATGGGAGGGTGGGTGGGGCTGGGGGTGGTATGCACGGGAGAGGAGTGGAGAGGGGGATGTTGTAAATGTTCAGAGTAGATGAAGCTCAGCATTTGCCTATCTTCAGCTCTGCCCATTTTTCTGTTCTTGCCTTTCTGACACCTACCTCGGCCCTCCTCTCTTCCAGAGACTTCCTCCTCTCCTGATAGCTCCTTTACCACCCACAGCCTGTGCAACAGTGTGAGGCATACCAGGTTGCTAGAATAGGAAATGAAGTATGACCGAGGAGGCGGAAGCTGGGCAGTGACTTGGGTCCCTGGAACCTTTGTGTGGTGTCCAGGTGTCCTGAACATTTTGAATTTAATTGAGGTGGCTTCACCCCCATCCTTTCCTGCTTAGTAGTGAGGCATTCCAGAACGAGGCACTGCCCCTAAGAGAGCATGTTAGGGTGAACATGAAGAGGTGAGCCTCAAGGGTCCATAGATGGCTGGAGCTGGACGGTGCCTCAGGGGATAGTTATTCTGAGCCCCTCATTTTACAGATGGGGGCACAGAGGCTCGGAGAGAGCAAGCAGCTTGCCTGGGATGATCCAGTGGTAAAGTTTAGACCAGAACTCAAGGCATTAGATGTCCTGTCTCTTACCATATCTACCTTCTCTGTTCTTCCTCTTGTTTCACACCCACATCTCCCTCCTGCCCGCTTCCCTTTCCCTGGTGTTGAGAGGTGCCTCCCTTAAATGAGCCCACCAGGCAGGTTCTGCCTGTGTAGGCTTTGGCAGAGAACGTGAGGCAGGGGCTCTGGCTGGCTTCAGGCATTGCAGCTCTATTTCTCGCCTAGCAGACTCCAGAGGGAGAAAGGGCTGAGGAAGGCGTGTGTTGAGGGTTCCGGGGAGGGTGGGGTTGGTTAGAGATCTGCTTGCTGGGGATTCTAGGCATGATATGGGGGGCTGCTTGCCAACTGAACTCTTGGTCAGGGGTTGGGGATGGAGGGACCTGCTTGCAATCAACTAACAGGTTCAAGGTTTGGGGAAAGCTGCTTGCTGGTGTGCCCTGACTGCAGGATTTGGGAAGGAGGGCTTTAGGGGTCTGTTGAAGAGGAATCTTCAGATCAGAATTGGGAACGTGCTTGCTGAAAGAGTCTCAGGGCAGGGTTGAGGGGTGAGGGCCCTGCTTGTAGATGCATCTTCTCTTCCAAATTGGGATCCTGCTTGCCAATGCATCCTCGGTTGGAAAATGGGGGCCTGCTTGCTGGGAAAGACCCTCAGCAGGGGGGAGGGGCGGAATGGGGCCTGCTTGCCGATAGACGGGGCTGTTATCCGACAATGTGCTTTTCCGCCCCCAGGAGGACGAGCAAGGGGATGAGAATAAGGCCCGAGGGAACTGGTCCAGCAAACTGGACTTCATCCTGTCCATGGTGGGGTACGCAGTGGGGCTGGGCAATGTCTGGAGGTTTCCCTACCTGGCCTTCCAGAACGGGGGAGGTATGGCTTTTCCGGTCTTTCAGCCTGCGGCACGGCGGGGGCGGGCACTTGTGGGTTGGGGAGGCGCCCAGAGCCACGGGACTGGGCTGGGAGGGGAGGCTCAGAGCAGCCTCCTCATGCTCCAGCCCCATCCCCCGTAGGCATCAGTGCTGAGCCAGAGGGCAGGAGCCACTGTAACTGGTTGGCACTAGATCCAGGAAGCTTTTATCAGGAGATGGAGCTCAGGGGAGAGGTAGGCCTCCGTGATCCCCCACCGAACCAGCTTGGGAGACTGGATGCTGAGCCAAGTGGGCACTGACAGAGGGGATTTCAAACTCTAATTTAGCTGACTAATATTCTGGTAGCAGCACACTCTATGTACCTAAACAGCAGTAGCTGTGTGGTCCTAGACACTAAATTAAGGACGGTTTAAGATTATAACCTGGAAATCTGAGCCTACCTAGGAGACTTTGGGAATGGGTATTTGAGTCATGCAGAATGCAGGCGAACCACACGGTGTGAATGGAGAGAAGCTGAGGGTTGTATTCTCGAAAACCTCTCAGAAGTTCCCACACACGTACATCCTCTTGGGCACAAGCGGGACAGATTTTGACTTTAGCCTAATTGTTTGGCAAAAAACGATTTTTGTTTCATCGGTCTTCACTGGGTGGAAGAAGCTGCTTTTGAAGGAAAACCATTTCTGAAATGGTGAGGATGTCAGGCACACACCAGCTGCCAGTCCTCTAGAATCTCCTGCCCCTCTTGTGTACCCACCAAGGAGGAGGGACCCAGCACGTTCAAGGTCCTCTTCGCTTGCCTTCGCCACCCTGAAGCGTCTTACCCAGTGGCTTGCTGGCCCCCACACATTGCCCAAACTGACAAGTTCCCCTCTAGGAATAGGAATTTACAACCAGGACTCCCTCCTAGGACCAAAGAGACCCTCACCCCATCAGGTTAGGGTTTTTGTTTTTTGTTTTCTCTTGGGCGGGCTGCAGACAGTAGACACGTGCTGCACCACGGGATGCTTAAAACAGAAAAATATGCCTTCTCCCCTCCAATTCCAAATTAGGACACATTGACAAGTACTTATGAGGACTGCAGATCCTTTGCAATCAGAGATGCCCTGGAAACAGAAGAACGTGTGCTGGCCACACAAATGTAGGCACCCCAGCTGGGTTTCCACTTGGTTTTCTGCAGGAGTTCCAGCCCAGGGTGCAAGAAGTGGGCCGGAGATGCTAAAATGCTTCCAGTGACAGGGGGTGGCTGGGTACACAAGATGGGGCTAGGCAGGGAGTTTCAGCCAGGGGAGCTCAGCCGGTGAGACTACCCACGTTTTGCTCCCCCCGCCCCCAGGGATCTGCAAAGTGTGTTTCTGCGTCTGGCCCAGCGGTTCTAGGAGCTCCTTGTGGAGCCAGGGAGGGGGAGGCAGACTTTTCCGCACTGCGTCTCTGGCCCCTGCAGCCCTCATCGCTGGGTGGAGAGCCCCGCCTCCTCCTTCTCAGGAGCGGGAAGGAAGGATTGCATAATCCACATCTTTCTCAAAAACCCCTGTCAGGAGAGGCCAGAGCAGGATCCCTGGTTTTACTCCCCATCAGTTCGAGGCGACTGCGGGGCCTTCCCTGCCTGGAGAGGCCCAGGCGGGAAAGGTCCTTCTGCCAGACAGGAAGTTGAAAAGAGTGGACCAGAGAAAAGTCAGCTTTCCTTCTGTGGAGCACAGGGTTCTGGGCTCTGGCATCCCTGATGCTCAAATTGGCTCTGACCCCTGCAACAGTCTTCCTGGTCCCATCTTTTCAAAGATCATGGCTGTTTCCCATGGCCTTCCCAAATAATCTAAAAGAATCGTTGAAGGGAAGAAACCCCAGAGAACCTCTAGCAGTCTGTGGCAGCCTCCCCACTATTACCGTCCTGGTTGGGGGTGGGTGGTGTTCCAGGGAATAAAGAGATGAAAAGGTGACAACCTCAGGGAGCTCCCAGTCTAGATAAGACACCAAGTAAATATTGTCAAGTGCTCAGTGCCTGGGGAAGTGACTAGGGGAGGACAGAGAGGGGAGGCTTCCTGGAGGAGAAAGCATTTGAGTTGACATTGAAGGATGGAAGGGACTTTTATGTGGGGAAGGAAGTTGAGAAGTACGTGGTGGCTCCGGTGGTGGGGAGAGGAATATTCTAGCCACTTGTCTGGCAGGGCAGACCCAGGACCCATTGTCAGGAGGTGTGCTGGTAACTCGGGTTATTGCACAGAAGGGCTCTTGGAATCTACCTTAGTAGATGTTAGGTCCTTGGAGGATAGAGATGCCCAGAAGATTTCACCAAACCGGACTCCAGTAGTGAGTCAAAGGTGTGAATTTGTTGCATGCTGGAAGAGCTTAATTTGGGGACATTGAAATGCTATAGTAAGAAAAAGAAAAGAATAAAACCCAACCAGCACACAACCGCTAGTGACCCGTCCCGTGGGGAATTGGAAAGAGGAGGGTGTTTGTGGGTACTCTCACATTTTGTAGAGGAGGGCTGTTAAATGTCCCCGGGTGCCTGTAGTTGAGCTGGAATATCAAAGGTTTCCTGGAAAATGAGGGGGAGCCTGCTCCCACCCCAGAGGGCGAATGTGGTCCAAGCCAGCCTTGGTCTCCCAGGGCTCTCACTTCCCACTCTCTCTTTCCAAGGTGCTTTCCTCATCCCCTACCTGATGATGCTGGCTCTGGCCGGGTTACCCATCTTCTTCCTAGAAGTGTCTCTGGGCCAGTTTGCCAGCCAGGGGCCAGTGTCTGTGTGGAAGGCCATCCCGGCCCTGCAAGGTGAGTCCATGAGTGCACCCTGCCTTCCAGCCTCCTCAGCCCTATCCTGCTCTCTCTGGCACCACGCGGCCTCCAGGAGAGCGATCTGCTTTTGTGAACTGTAGAATTCACGTTTTCCTTTATTTGATCAATTCCACCTCTGGGACCCTCTGAAGAATGGCCCAAGATTGCCTCTGGCATTGTTCTGTTCCCAGCAGAATGCCTCAATGTCCCTGATAGACAGAGTCCACTCCACTGTTTGTGTATCCATCTGTAAGAGAGCCAAGACCTAGCTCCCCAACCTGTGCCCAACTGTAAGAATTCCTGAGGATTTGGGGTGGAATAAATCCCTGGAAATTTTGCTTCCGCAGGCTGTGGCATCGCAATGCTGATCATCTCCGTCCTAATAGCCATATACTACAATGTGATTATTTGCTACACACTTTTCTACCTGTTTGCCTCCTTTGTGTCTGTCCTGCCCTGGGGCTCCTGCAACAACCCTTGGAACACACCAGAATGCAAAGATAAAACCAAACTTTTATTAGGTAAGTTTGGATATACCTACCTTAAGTGGTGGGCACAGAGATTAAAACAAACAACCACATATACTTAATTTTAACATTTCTTTTTTTAAAAAAATATTTTATTTATTTACTTGAGAGAGAGAGCACAAGCAGGGGGGAGGGATAGAGAGAGAGGGAGAAGCAGACCACCCGCTGAGCAGGGACCCCCCCCCCCCATGGGGGACTGATCCCAGGACCCTGGGATCCTGACCTGAGCTGAAGGCAGATGCTTAACCAACCGAGCTACCCAGATGCCCCTAATTCTAACATTTGAAGAGCTCATGGCTCAGAGGAGGAGTAATCAAACTTTGCTCAGGACCAACTGGAGTGTTTGTTAAAAATGCAGATTAACAGGCCCACCAGATCGTCTGATATATTAGATTTGGGTGGGGTTGGGAAATTTGCATTTTAGGAAGGTCTCCAGGTGATTCATTTCATTCCTTTGCAGGGTACAAGTTGAAAGCAATGGGGTCTTAGAACCTAGGAGAGTAATGCATGGGATCCTGGGTTCACACTTAACAAAATCCTGCTCAGTGCATGAGGTATTTATGAGAACAGATGCTTGACTGGAAAATCTCTGATAGAAATGTGCATAATGCAGTACCTAGAAATGGGGACGTCTGTCTGCCCAGGTAGTCAGGGAGAGTTCCTGAAGGTCCAGTTCAGACCTGAAATCCCCGGAGACTTGAGGGCTTGCGGGGAGCTTGCTGGGTCGAAGGCAAGTGGGTGAAAGTGAGGAGGAACAGGGCAGGCTTGGGGGCAAGACCCTCTGGTCTAATGACATCTCTGCCCCTAACAGTACGTGGGTCTGAGTCAGGTAACTTTTCTCTCTGGATATGCATTTTCATCATTTCTCAAGTAGAAATAATAATATTCTTGTTGCTGTAAGGTAACAAGAAACAAAGGATATGGGAGCCCTCCAGAAATCGAGGTGCCTCAGTCACCTTTGGTCTCTGGTCATTTCAATGGGTGTCGGTAAGCAAGTAGTTTCTTGTTTTCCCAGCAGATCTGTTATTCCCCTTAAGCTCAATCTGTGCTGAGGTCAGAATCCCGCGATCTCTACATGATTGGCTCTTAGTGTTGGCCTCCAAATAGGCACCTCTGCCCTCATAGCCAGCACATTGCAGAGCTAGGGCATTATTCAATCCTCTGAATGTGTCAAGAGAGAAAGATGAATTCTTCCCTCCCACACCCCCAGAGAGATGCACATACCTAAAGGCAGTAATGCACACTGGAGCATATTTACACACATGTGTATGTACATGCATGCCATGGCCAACCTCCACCTACAGAGGTTTTGAATAAGACTGAGGAAGAGCTAAAACTAAAGACATGTGCCCATTAAATTCAAACCTTGTGCACCTGGAAGTGCTCAGGAATGGGGGTGGGATTTGTGGAGGTTCCCAGATGCGTAGCTCACTGATGGTATGACCAAGAGTAAGTGTCCCTTCGACTCTCTGGGCCTCAGTGTTCTCATCTGTACAGTCTCCATGTTGATGGATTCTTGGGTTAGGACAGCGTTTCTCAGCCCAAGCTGTTATGCATCAGAATCACCTGGGCAACTGACGAATCAAAACATCACTTAGGGTCCACTTCAGACCAATTAAATCAGACAGTTTGGGGATGGAGTCTTAAAGTTCTCCAGGAAGCAAAGAACGGCTAGGTTGGAGTTTGCCCCACACCCCTTCATTAGGATGCCCTTAGCCATTTTTGGAACGTGCCCCCCATTCTTGCCCTGCAGTTTCTTCCCGCCCAGTGATTACCTCTGCAAAGCTGCTCTTCGAGAGAATGCCACTCAGTAGCCATTCACAGAATCACAACTAACAATTAGCTGCCAGAATGGTTTGCTAGAACATTTTCCAGGACGTAGGATCTAGAGTGCAGAAATACCTCAAGGTTGTCCGGGAGCCTTGCTTGTCCTTCCCAGATTGTGCCTGGGAGGGGGAGGGCTGCTGGCTTGATTCAGGCTCCATGGGAATTTTCCCTCGAGACTTCCATCAGGAACCATGTGGGACATCGTGATCAGTGTCCTGCAGCTGTCCTCCAGGAGGGAGAGTAGTTCAGAAACAACATTCTCGTCAGCTAACAATATCCACTAATATTTCTATAGCACCTTAGCACTTAATGATAATAGCTAGCATCACTTCCTACACACCAGGCACCATGGTAACCCTTTTACTCATATTACCAATGTACAACAAGCACAACAAGCCAACACATGGCTTCTATTATTATTTCCATTTTATAGATGAAAAAACTGGAGCTCAAGGTCATAGAGGTAGCTCTCTGGTAGACCTGGGATTTGAACCCAAGTTTGCCTGCCTCCAAAGGTCATGGTCCTAAAGCACCATGCTAAATGCTCCCCAGTCTACAAAGCGGCTTCATAAATGATGTCTCTGCTGTTCCTAATAAGAGCCCTGTGAGTTCCAAGGGGCTGGAGACATGATCACTACTTTGCAGGTGA
This sequence comes from Zalophus californianus, assembly GCF_009762305.2. NCBI lineage: Eukaryota > Metazoa > Chordata > Mammalia > Carnivora > Otariidae > Zalophus > Zalophus californianus. The sequence goes on from NC_045605.1 coordinate 74,731,159, forward strand.
GAAAGTGAACTCGAAGGCTCAGAGAGTGAAGTGACAGGCTGTAAATCGAAAGGTAGAACCAGCACCAAGATCTAGGTGTCAGGACCCCTGATTCTTTACTTATCCAGGGTTCCTGAAGAGTCCATGGTCCAGCAGGTTCTGCTCCACCAGTCGGGGCAGAGTAACATGAGTCCATGTGTCCCCTGTTCGTAGCTGGGATTCTGTGGGGTAAAAAGAAAGCCTGTGCCAACTGTAGTTTGACTTCAAAGTTCCATTTCTGGGGATCCATCTTAAGAGGGAAAATTGGAGGTACAGATAAAGATTATACATGATTGTTCATGGCAGCCACATCCACAGTCTTGGAAAACACTAGAAACACTTACCAAATAATCCCATGGTTCAAATGAACTTATAGTACCTCCATAGGATGAAGTATTCTATAGTCATTAAACATGAATATTTCATAAAACATGGGGAAATCCTCACCCAAATACACAAAACGTGTTACCCGTTTGGGACCATATTTTCTTTTCTACATTTTCTCTGGTAGATACATATTTATTTTATAGTCAGAGTATTATATGTATAGGTACACACACACGTGTGTGTATGTATTCTTTTTGAAGCAAGCTGAGCATGTTGCCTAAGCTAGGTACATGGGAGGGGGTGCCCCTGGTTTTGTGGAGTTTCCAGTCTGGCTCGCAATAACCCAGGACAACTTAAAGGCAGAGTAAGGGCATTACACAGCTCAGCTCCTAGTCGACTGGTACAAACCACAAAAACTATGCAAGCTCTGAGCAGAGAGAAACAATGGATGTTTTTCACTCTGGTTATTCCCTGAGGGCGCAGGGACAGGCTGGACAGATTTTTACCTCATCCTTAGCAAGTGCTTTACATTTTTCCCTTTTTTTTTTTTTTTTAAAGCAAGATGTCAATCCCCACTCCTTCTTTGGGCAGCCCCTCCGTCTCTTCTCTGTGCTGTCTGCACGTGGCTGTGTTCCATTACCGGGGCCAGGCTAGCCCTTGTGGAAATGCTGGTCCTTCGGGGTCCTGGGCTGACTTCAAAAAGGTGGTGATGGTCTGGCTTGCAGAGACACTGGCAGCTTCCTGGCCCCTGATGGACGAGTCAGGAGTTCAAACAGTGGATACTCCAGACTCTTTCCCAAATGGCCATTCTGAGAGAGGCTTGTTTAGGAAAGGGAAAAAAAATCCCTTCCCCTAGTGCAGTGTTCCACTAATAATCTCCAGGCTCAGCCTCTCCCAGTAACTGCCCTACCATGAGATAGCGGGCCACTGGTCTCAGGAGGGAGGGACTGGATTGCTCACAGTTATGACCTGCAGTCATAGCGGGGAGGTGTCTGTCCCATGCTGGCTCGGCATGGCTGGGGTCCTATTGCTCCCACCACCCAGCCCTGGCTCTGTCCCTGGGTAGAGGCCGGGCTTGCAGCATATTTCTAAGTTGTAGGTCATAAGAGAGACTGTCAACCCTTCAGGTTTCTGTAATGGAGAACGGCTAACCCAGGCCTTGACGAGGGAGACCAGCGACTGTTCTGTGAAATGTAGGAACTGGCTGGGTCCTTTAAAATGGGAACACCATAAACATTTCTATTTCTGGAATGGCTTCATTTTCATTAGAACTTCAATTAAATGATCCCTTTTCTCCCTGGTCTTTCATGTGCTTTCATTTATTAATAATTGCCCGAGGAAAGAGAATCCCATTCCAACAACTTCCAATTTAGCGCGATCACGATCGCTGTTCTTTGTTCGGCGTTGCTGGGCCGCGGAGCGCTGCTGACGCTGCCCATCATTCCTCCGCCGGCCCAGCCGAAGGCGCGGGGCGCTGGGAAGCACGCTCCTGCCGCCCAGTGGTGGGAAGGGATACTGCAGGAGGCGTGAGGCTGCGGGGAGCCCGCCGCAGTAACGCAGCAATGGTGTGACCTTGCCCTGCGGCGGCGAGCGGGGATCCAGAGACATCCAGAGCCGCTCTCTAGGGAAGCTGCCTCGCGCGATTCACTGTGGCAGTTCTGGAAGCAAGCGATGTGGCCTTTGCCGGCATGTTAGCGATGTCTTCCGTCTTAGGGGATGGACGTACTTTTTGGCAGAAGTTCGGGAAATAACTACTGTGCTTACTTACAGAGAAGGGGATAGAGATGGTCCTTTACTGTCTTCATTCGGATTGCTGCTGGGGGAAGCCATAATGATCCCTCTGTAAATATTTGATAGTTATTAGGCCGGAATCCCTCTGTCATTTGAATTAGACTAAAGAAGACAATATGGAACAAGAAGGTATTTTGAGGACATTAAAAGCAGTGGCTGTCAACCCCGGGAGATTTCTCAGGAGACATTTGATAATGTTTATAGGTATTTGGGGTTGTCACAACTGGGATGGGGGGGGGGGTCGTGGTGACGGGTGGATGCTCCTGCCATCTAGTGGGCAGAGGTCAGGGATGCTGCCAAATGCCCTGCAATGCACAGGGCAGCTCCCACCGCAGAGATTTATCTGGCCCCCGAAGTCAGTAGGAACACCGTTGAAAACCCTGGTTTAAAGAACTCATCAGAGATGAGATGAGATTCTTATAATTGTTGTTTTTAACATTTTATCCGATATAATGAGATATTCTGGGGGAATGGGTGGGAGGCAGTAGTGATTTATGGCTGCTCAGGAGCACTGTGGGAGAGAATGCTAAGGACTAGAGATGCCCACCCCATAAAAAGGTATAACAATGATGACTGAGTTATTGGCTAAAACTGACAGAGAGTCCAGCAGTGCTCTAGGCATTGTGAGAATTTTTTTCATCCTCGATGTCACTTACTTTGGGTTTTGCAACAATCTTGTGAGCTAGACACAACTATTGCCAGACAGTGGAGACGTGGACAGAAAAAGGAACTCATCCAAACTCTCAGGGCAGAGGAGCCTCAGAACCCACAGTCTTACCCACTTTGCTGTTCCACAGAGGGCATGCACTGGGAGTTCATGCACCAGACCGGGGTGGCCATGTGCTCTTTTATTGTGTTGTAGTTTGGTCCATGATATTTAATAATTTGATCTTATTTCCAATATTTTAAAATGGAGAGGTTACATGTAAATACCCAAATTTTCTGTCTTTTCCCAGAACACCTGGAAAAGGCATGGCACTGGTTGGCTGAAACAGTCTCTGGTTTGCCAGAGTCCCCACCTCCCCTTATTACCCTCTATTTTATGCCTTCATCATTTATGTCACCAGCCTGGCTTCTGAAGGTGTTTGAGTCTATGATCGCTGCCATCTGCTTCGTAGTAGAGTGGCTGAGAGCATGGCTCCCAGAAAGAGAATGCTTGTTTGCCTCCTGGTTTTGCTGTATGACCTTAACGAGCATTCTCTTCTCTGTGCCTCAGTTTCTTTATCTGCAGCATAGACAGTGGCAATACCAACCTCATGGGGTGATGCGAGGCCTAAATTGGTTGGTGCATATAAAGCACTTACAATAGTATTTGGTATGCTTCATGTAAGTGTTAGCCATTGTTACTGTTGTTTTTCACTTCTTTGTAAAATAATATCTTTTGGGATAAAATAGTATCTTGGTGGACTCTACTTAAACTATCTGTCAAGTGATGCATATTTATAAAGCTGTCAGAGAGGCATTGTAATACGGTCAGAAGGACTTCAGTTTCTTCCTATTTAAAATGAAGATAATAGGGGCGCCTGGGTGGCTCAGTCAGTTGAGCATCTGACTCTCAGTTTTGGCTCAGGTCATGATCTCAGGGTTGTGAGAGCGAGCCCCACATTAGGCTTTGCACTGGGTATAGAGCCTGCTGAAGATCCTCTCTCTCCCTCTTCTGCTCCTCTGCCTGCTCTCTCTCTCTCAAAAAAAAAAAAAAAAATGAACATAGTAATATATACCTCCCAGATTTGATGAGGATTTCATGGGATAAGCATTGTTAAAGTGTCCAGGACAATGCCTGACATACTAAGAGCCACATGGTTAGTCCCCTTTCCCCATCCCAGCCTAGGTCAGGCCTTTTCAACCTCGACACTCTGGACATTTTGACCGGATAATTCTCTGTGGTGGGGGATGTCCTGTGCACTGGAAGATATTTAGCAGCATCAGTGGCCTCTACCCACTAGAGGCCAGTAGCTCCCTGTTCCGCAGATATGACAACTAAAAATGTCTCCAGACATTGCCAAGTGTCCTCTGGGGAACAGATTCGTCCCCACTTGAAAAGCACTGTGTTAGGTCTTGTTGGAGGTTCACAAGCACATGGCATGGTCACTGCCTCCGCTACCCCATGTGAGTGTGTGGAAAGCAGATGCAGTATGTATCTTAAAAGCATTTACTGTATGTCGGCTTCAAGGTGAACTCCCTAGTAAGCTTTCTGTGGGAGTAGTCCTTCAGAAGGTTTGCTTATGTCTGGTTAAATTTCAGATTGCAGATTTCAGTTTTCAAATTTCAATTGCAGATCCATTTCTGCAAGCCATTTGTTTTCTGTGGAGTCATAAGAACCTGGGTTTGAATCCTGATTCTCTTCCTTATTGGCTGTGTGATCTGAGTAGAGTTACTTAGCCTCATTGAAACTTTTCCCTCGGGGCACCTGGGTGGCTCAGTGGCATCTGCCTTCGGCTCAGGTCATGATCCCAGGGTCCTGGGATTGAGCCCCGCATTGGGCTCCCTGCTCCACGGGAAGCCTGCTTCTCCCTCTCCCACTCCCCCTGCTTGTGTTCCCCCTCTCACTGTGTCTCTCTCTGTCAAATAAATAAAATCTTAAAAAAAAAAAGAAAATTTTCCCTCACTTTTTTAAAGACTTTTATTTTTAGATTTACTTATTTTTACTTTAGAGAGAGAGAGAGCGGGGGGAGGGGTAAAGGGAGAGGGAGAGAGAAAATCTCAAGCAGACTCCATGCTGAGCATGGAGCCCGATGCGGGGCTCGATCCCACAACCCTGAGATCATGACCTGAGCCGAAATCAAGAGTTAGACACTGAACTGACTGAGCCACCCAGGTGCTCCACCCCCATTTTAAAAATGGAGGTAATAGCACCTACTGCTAGGCTGTTGTGAACATTAATGAGATAACATACGCAAAATGCTTGGCATCCCTCCAGCCACATAGGGAGTGCCCCCAAAATGAGAGCCTTTGGTATCAGCACAAGGTACTGCTGTGGGTACCAGGGTCTCCGGCATGAAAAAACCATAATCCTGGGGTTCATCTGCACCTAGCTTTGCTCAGTTAACGCTTTCCCAAAGTCACTCTTCAGTATTTGGCAAATACTTTCGTCCCTTGTTTTTCAGTTGCTAGAGAGAGACGTGCATGTGTTTTCTGTACAGATCTTACCATGTTTCTGCTCCATCCTCTCTTAAACAGATTCCTGTGTCATCAGTGACCATCCCAAAATACAGATCAAGAACTCAACTTTCTGCATGACTGCCTATCCCAACTTGACAATGGTTAACTTCACCAGCCAGGCCAATAAGACATTTGTCAGTGGGAGTGAAGAGTATTTCAAGTAAGATTTTTTTTTTTAACTTTCTAAGGGAAACCCAGTGAATGAATGAATTTTCAAGTTGTTGTCTAGGGGTGTGTGTGGCCCAGGAGATGGGTTGCCTCCCTCTACACTCTCCCTACCTACTTGAGTGACCCGGAAGGAAGGTTTCTTCCCTGGTTGGGCTTCTGAGAGCAGATTATTGGTCCTCGTGGTTCTGGAGAGTGGAGGTGACTGCGTGCTTTTGGGCCTAGAACTGGCACTGCTCTCATTGCTGATGTCAGTGACAGAACACTGCAAAACCTTCAGCCAATGTGCTCAAAGCAGACCTTCAATAAACTAGGTGGTGGTGTTTCTTTTTCTTCCCTCTGAACTTGAGAATGGAAGAGAGGTAAAAAGTAAGAAAACAAGTCATAGTCAATGATTTAGTTTGAAGAAGAACTAATGTTTTTTTTTAACAGGTTTGCCTTACTTTTATACTTTCTACATCCATTTTTTCCAGTCTTTGAGGATTGAGGTTCGGGAGTACAAGGAAATCCTCAGCCATCATAGGAAGATTTAATAAAGTGTATGGAATGATTTCTTAAGGTAGATGAATGTGGACAGAGTTCATTGAAGGGTAAATAAGGAATGTTCTCCAGTTAAGCTTTATGTTGGGGTTATAAACTCAGATGCGCTAGGGGCTTGGCAGGGAGGTTTTGAAGTATGAACAAGACGATAGGGAATGGTGGGGAGTGTGGCAAACTAGAGAGGCTGTCCTCCACATGGGAGAGGTTGCTATGGCTTAGCTCCAAATGGTCACTGTCTTCTGGGAAGGTGGGCCAGTGCTGCTAGATCTTCCATTTTAGTTTAGTTTAGTTTAGTTTTTAAAGATTTTATTTATTTGAGAGAGAGAGAGAGAGAGATCAAGAACACAAACAGGGGGAGGGGCAGAGGGAGAGGGAGAAGCAGGCTCCCCGCTGAGCAGGGGGATCTGGGATCATGACCTGAGCCGAAGACAGACGCTTCACCAGCAGAGACACCCAGGCGCCCCACTTTTAGTCAACTCTTGAGCCCAGGTTGCCGCCGCAGGGATTGAGACAGAAAGGAGCGTGGCTGTTGTAAAACGCGCGGCGGTGCGCTGCTGAGCAGCCTCCCAGGTATGCACTCACTAGCGGGCTGGAGGGTGCCATTGCCAGTGAGGCCAGGAGTGGTGCCACCTTCACGTCCCTCTGTAGGTCAGAATGTCCTGGGCTGACGTTTCTGCAGTCCCGTAGAGTCTGGATTCTGGCTGGCCCTTTGTTCAGGTCACAGAAAAATGCCAAGCTACAGGCATGGCGCCTGCATTCAGGATGAGAAAGCTGATCGTTGAGGAGCTAAAGGGATTGTCTGAGTCACGACTCCGTGTCCCCACGCCTACCTCCTGTCCCCAGGAATGCGGCTGCTTGCTTGCCGTGCTACCAGGCTACAAACTACCTTCCGGGCTGTGGGGGCTGCCAGGCAGGCCACGGCTTCTCAAGCGGGTACACAGATGACCAGCAGCCCCCTTCCGCTTGCATGTTCTTGGTTTTGGACTACGTTCCTTGAATAAGGGCCAGGCAGCCCTGCTTTCCTGTTTCAGCCAGCCTCGGCCAGGACACGTGCCCAATGCAACTGGAACTGAAGTACAGAGAACAGCAGTTTTAGTCACTGAGCACAGTGACTCTGTTTTTTACATTTAAAAAAGTATACAGGGCGCCTGGGTGGCTCAGATGGTTAAGCATCTGCCTTCGGCTCAGGTCATGATCCCAGGGTCCTGGGATCAAGTCCCGCATCGGGCTCCCTGCTCAGCGGGGAGCCTGCTTCTCCCTCTGCTTCTCTCTCTCTCTCTCTGTCTCTCTGTCTCTCATGAATAAATAAATAAAATCTTTAAAAAAAAAATAAAAAAATAAAAAAGTATACAAATACAATTGGGATACAGCCTCTTAAAAGACTAGAACATTACAGAAAAAACACAAAAATCATCCTTGACAGTTCAGAGTCCCTATTAGTGGTATGTCCTTATAGAAAGACGTCGGCCTCGGGAGTGCCTGTTGGCAGGCTGGGCCAGGACCCCCAGTGCTGTTGGACTTGTCACGCTTGTCCTGGGGCACCTCCAGATGCCAATGGAGCTAACTTAGCCTTGTTTGGAGGCTGCCCAGGGCTACGAGAGGCTTCCCAGCACGTAATTAGGAATTGGGTAAATCCAGCTGGCCTTTTTGCAGATAACTGTGGGCTCAAACTCAGATCAGAGCATCCCTCACCCTGATCTCATAAGGTCCCTAACTGGGGGGGGGGGGTGAGGAGGGCTGGGGTCTATTCAAGGCTCCTGGCTCTGCTGGGAGATGAAAGGCTGCAGGCTGTCACCTCCCCCCCTCCTCATTCCCCCTGCTGCTCTCTCTTTCCAATTCTTAGGTACTTTGTGCTGAAGATTTCTGCTGGAATTGAATATCCTGGGGAGATCAGGTGGCCACTAGCCTTCTGCCTCTTCCTGGCTTGGGTGATTGTGTATGCGTCCCTGGCAAAAGGAATCAAGACTTCAGGAAAAGTAAGAACTTTTATTTATCTAAAAAAAAAAAAAAATCTCTGAGACTCAGTTTCCTCTTCTGCAAAATGGGACTCCCAGGGATGGTTGTGTCATGCCACAAAAGAGCCTTGGAAAGAGAGTCAGGACACATGGGGTAATTCTGACTCTGACCCTGAGTAGCTCTGGGACCTTGGGCAAGTGACTTCACTCCCATTTGTAAAATGGGATAATAACACCTTTCTTTCAGGGCTGTTGTTTTTTCTTCCTTTTTTTCTCTTTAAATTTTTATTGTTATGTTAATCACCATACATTACATCAGTAGTTTTTGATGTAGTGTTCCATGATTCATTGTTTGTGCATAATACCCAGTGCTCCATGCAGAATGTGCCCTCTTTAATACCCATCACCAGGCTAACCCATCCCCCCACCCCCTCCCCTCTAGAACCCTCAGTTTGTTTTTCAGAGTCCATCATCTTTCAAGGCTGTTTTAAGGACCAAATGAGACAAATGCACACAGAGCTCCCAAGAGAAGGTGTGGGTCCTGATTAGATTCCTTTCTGTCCTGTCGGGGGCCACCGCTTCATTCAGCAGATGGGCCCCGCGTCCTATGATTCTGTCACTCTCCCTAGGCCCCAGAATTAGAGCTACTGGCTTTTTGCTTCTTGGCCTGGCTGCCCAGTCAGTTATTGCTTCTGCCAAGAAGCTGGACAAAGACCAAAATTGTGAATTGGAAAAAGACCAAAATTGTGAATTGGATTCCTTCTCATTACTCCCGCCACCATGTTCTGGACTTTTCACGCCCTTTTTGCAGCCCCCCCAGCCCAACACTCTTCCACTTCACGTGTTACATGGTGACAGTCCTGCCAGTGGGATTTTGGCTGAGCAAAGACTTGGCCACTCTTGCTGAGCAGTCGCTTGGCGGGCCCTTTGGAGAGATTGGAATTCCCACCCCAGGCTCAGTTCCAAGGCACAGAAGGCAAGGAGTCTGGGAAAGCTCAGGGCATGCTGGACGTTCTTGTAAGGGTCACACTGTTTTCCCTCATCTTCCTGCTGCTTTAGAAAAAAGCCCCATTAAATAGTTAACTGGTTACTTGATGATAACCAATATTATTTAATCATCCTAAGAGTCATTTGCATGGCTCAAGATGAAACCCAAGATGTCTTTCAGGCCAAGGAGTGAGTGTGACGGTGGTGGACTCAGACCCGGGGTTGTGGTGTTGATTTGGTCTAGGTGTCCCAGCCAGCGTCTCATACCCCCCACCAGGTGCCCAAACCTGGCACCCATCAGCACAGAGCTGAGTCTGTCCTCTCCCTGGGCACATGGCCATGCTCATAGGTGCCTTTGGATAACAGCTCTTTCTGCTGCCTGCCCTGTAATCTGGAGCCACAGGGACTTGAGTTGTGGGCTCCAGCAGGATCGTCAGCATTACAAGAGGCAGGGGTTACACCTCAAATCACCTAAGGTTGGGGGAGAAGCAGACTGGGGGTGAGGAGCGGGGTTCTAGTCCAGGGCTTCCCCTGGGCTTTGCTGAGTAGGGACATCTCTACCTGGGCCATGAAGCCTGGCTGAGCTTCTGATTTGCTCTTAGCTTTTATTTGTTTTTCTGCTACAATGAAAAGCAAACTTTCCTTTATCCTCACTATTGCAGAAGTCTTCAGTTTCCCCATTTCTAAAGTAAAGACAATCAGGCTGGGTGATGTCTAAGATGCTGTAGCTCTAACATTATTCTGCCTGAACACTTGCTGGGTGAGCCGATCTTAGTTTTCCTCTCTGACCTCAGTTTCCTCACCTGTAAAATGAGAGCTGGGATCAGATGACCCCCGAGGACCCCTGGCTGGCTCTGAATGAGTGGTTAAGACTAGATTGTTTTTTGAAGGCAGCAGGAAGATGGGGGAAATATTGACATGACCCTTACAACAATGGCCTGTGCGTCCTGAGGTTCCTGGACTCCTTGACTTCTGTGGCTTGGAACCCAGCCAAGGGCTTGCTTAGGAAGAGTGGCCAAATATTTGCGCAAACAAAATCTCACTGGCAGGACTGTCACTTACAACTCAAGATAGAGACAGGGCAACCTTGACCATGATTGACATGGCCAGATAGGTCTCTAGCAGACAGGTCTCTAGCAGGATAGGCTGGGGGGTGACTGCAGGAGAGGAGATGGTAGTTAAGGAGGGAGAACAGTGGTCCCATCGGTGACCTGGGGAAGGATGGCCTGCTGGCTCTAGAGTTAAATCAAACTGAGTTGAAATCCTGCCTTTATCACTTTCTCATTGTGTAACTCTGGACAGACTATTTGACCCACAGAGCCTCAGTCTCTGCATCTGTAAATTGGGGATAGCGGTACATACCACATAGGATCATTATAGGGATTAAATGAGATCTGCCACATACAATACCTGGCATATGGTCAGTTCTTCACTAGCATTAGTTTTTTTCTGCCGACGAATGACTGATGTATTGGGTGGGCACTGTGCCACTCTGACATCTTGAAAGTAGTGACTCTGGTGGGGAGATGGGGAGAGAAAGAGAGCTTTGTTGAACACTGTGTGCCCGGCGCTGAGCTAACTGTGACACATGCATCAGTTCACCCATCTGCACAACAGCCCCCTAGGTAAGGACATCTGTTCCCATTTTGTAGATAGAGAAGGTGAGGTGCATCCAGGCAGAGTAAATTGCCTGAGGCCACACAGCTTTTAAGTGGCAGTGGTGGGATTTGAACCTAGGTCTGTTTCCCTTTAAAGCCTGGATTCTTTCCTCTACCTGACATCCTTTCCCCAGGAGGGGCTGTTAGGAAGAGTCGGAAATGCAGAACTGTGGAGTGGGAATGTGGAGAGGGAGAGAAAAGTCCCCCATTGGGAGCCAGCACCCTGGCGTTCCGAGCCCCTCTCTACACCACCAGCTGTCATTTCCAGGTGGGCAAGTCACAGAAGGCATTGGGGCCTCATTTTCCACATCTACAAACTCAAGGTAGAATGAATGTTCTCTAAGACCCTTTTAGCTTTATTAGTCCATGATTTTTTAGGACAGTGTTACAGCTAGTTCTTTCCACTGATTTAGGATTTAATCCTTGGTGCTAGATTTTACGGCTTTCTGGTATGGGAACTTTTGAGGAGCCCTGAGCAGGTAAGCTTTTCTGTTAGTTCTGCTAACTAATCATGCTGCTTCATTGAGAATGGTTGCCAACTAAGGATCGATGATCAAATTTTTTTTTTTTTTTAATGAGGAATGCCACCAGAAATTATGAATCACAATATGTTATCTTGCCCTGGGGTGTGCAGACAGTGGTCATGGAGCATTGTTTGGAAGCCAAGGTGAATGCACAGAATGAATCCCCATTCTGACAGGCCCCTTTTGTGACTGAAAGCCCATGAAGACGGTCAGACTGCCATTTCGAAGCAACAGAGACATCCACCTTCTCCTGCAGCAAGATGAGCTCAGTTCCTCTTGTGTGGGACCCTAGGAGATGAGAATGGCCTGTTGCTTCTTAGGAGACCTCAGTTTCCCTTTGAGCAGCTAGAATTCCAGGGGCAGGGGCGACCCGCAGGCTGCCCGAATGTCATATGCACCCATCTGAGCTCAGGGCCCGCGCTGCCTGAGTGGCCCTCTGGAAAGAACAGAGGCTTTAGAATTAGAAAGCCTTAGGTTTGGACCTTGGCTCCGGCTGGGAGACCTTGAGTAAGATGTTTAACCCCTTGTGACATGCGTAATTGGAGTCTCAGTTTCCTCTTCTGCAAAATGGGACAACTCACAGCTGATCCATAGAGGGCGCTCCAGAAATGGTTGTGTGCAAGCAGGCTCCGGTAGGCAGATGAGAACAGGTGTCTCAGCCGGGTAGACTGCTGCCATTCTGGTGGTTTTCTTCTGCCGGCCCCTACTGCCCGGGTCACCTCTTCTCCCTCGCCTCCTCCCATCCTCACTTCCCACCAGCCCTCATGGTCAGGAGGTGAAAAGGATATTCCTCCGTTGTCATCTGCCCTACTGTCTTGGTGGGCTGGGGAGGTCAGACTGGTCAGGATCTTCTCTCCCTCCCACTCCATCACAGCCAGGAGGCCAGCCCAGGGCTGTCCTGGGGGCGGTGATCTTCTCCTGAGATGTCAAATGCCTTTGGGTTCCCCAGGGTCTGTGTGCGGAAGGGCTTCGCTTCAGGGGAAGGAGAGGCAGGTTTGGTGGGGTGAAGAGGAGGGGGCTGCCCTCCCCCACAGCCCCAAGTAATCACATTCTCTAGGAAGGGTGGCAGGGCGCCACAGGGGCCCCCTGACCAGTGGCGGTAGCAGTGCAGAGAAAGGAGACCCGGCCTGGCCCCTGCTCTGTAGCCAGAAGGAAAGACTTGACCTTGATGGTAGGTGGGGTTTAGAGGAAGAAACAGCCACTCCTGTTTCCTTAACCTGCAGCCTGGTGCAGTGGGAACTCTACCCTTTCAGCTGCTGAGGCCAGACACGTTGGGCCGATCCCTGATGCCCCCTTGCCCCTCATTCCACATGGAATCACCGGGAAATTCTGTAGCTCTTCCAGCAGAAGCATATCCCCGTTGGAAGTGTCACTGTCCCTTGCCGAGAGTACAGCCCGGCCTCCTGACTGTGGTCCCTGCACCCCCTTTTGTGCCCCTGCAGTATACCCCCAGCGAAGCAACCCATGCGGGCTGAAATGTCAGATCCTGTTACCCCTCTGCCCAGATCACTGCAGTGGCCCCCCATGTCCCACAGAAAAGGCCCCAGCGCGCCTGGGTGGCTCAGTTGGTTGGGCAACTGCCTTCGGCTCGGGTCATGATCCTGGAGTCCTGGGATCGAGTCCCGCATCGGGCTCCCTGCTCGGCAGGGAGTCTGCTTCTCCCTCTGACCCTCTTCCCTCTTGGGCTCTCTATCTCTCATTCTCTCTTTCAAACAAATAAATAAAAATCTTTAAAAAAAAAAAAGAAAGAAAAGGCCCCACAAGCTCTGCATGATCTGTCCCCGCTCCCCACCCCACCTCTGACTTCCTCTCCTCGCTGTGCTCCCTCCAGCCACACCGTTGCTACAAGTCAGGAACACTCCCTCCTTAGGGCCTTTACTCCCGCAGTTCCCTCTGTCTAGACTGTTCTCCCACATGTCCAGTTGGGGCCCTCTTACTTCCTTCAAGTCTTGGCCAACTTCTCAAAGAGGCCTTCGTCCCTGTCTGCCCATTTCAACATGGCCATCTTCCCAGCCGCCCTCCCCAGCATGCCCCCATCCCCCTTTACCCCGCTCTACTTACTCTGTTTCCCAGTGCACCCATTACCCTCTAACACGCCGCAGGTAATAGGATTGGGACCACTACTGGCTGGCTGTCTTCCTAGCTGGAATGTCAGCTATTCAAGGGCAAGTGTCTTTGTGGTGTTTACTGATATATCCAAATGCTTAATGAAACGACCCCAAGAGTTCTATCTTAGTCTCAATCCTGACCTTCCCTCAACCCACCTCTGCAAGTCCCCGAATCAGTCCTCGTCCCCTGAAAACCCAGGGCCTGCCAGTCACAGCCATTCTGGAGCTCCCTGCCAGGCCCTGGGGTCTGTGGAGCCGGTACGGGGTGGCACCTGTGTCTCCCTCCCAGGGGACAGGTGTTCAGGTGCCCCAGGAGGGAAGACTGCAGGAGGGGGTGTGTTAGCGGTTGCTCTGAGCCCACAGTGCTTGCCCAGCTGGCTGTATACGCCCACCTCAAGGATCAGCGAGGGTTTGGGGAGAGCCGAGCCTCACCTTTACAAGGTCTTTTGATGCACTTTGGGGATTCAACTGGCTGGTGAGCAGAGGGTTGTCAGTGTTACCAAATTTAGGCCTGGCGAATCCCGAGCAAGCCTAACGTGGTGCTTCTGTTGCCAGGCCCCCAGACCTGTCCCATTCTGTGTGAACTGTCCCAGGCACTCCGCCAAGAGTTCCACGAGGAATATACTGTCATTATCGCCACTAAGCCGATGTGGACACTGAGACTCAGGGACGTGAAGTCATTTCCCAGGTGGCCCAGCTCATAAGTGATGGGGCTGGGATTTGAACTCAGGCTTGTAGTTGGGATCCTGATCCCAAGCTCTTCCTTTATCCAGATGTTTGATTGACAGACAAGTCCCATCCAGCCACAGTCCCCAAGTTCTGCTGATGTTACTCCCCAAATGTGTCTTGACTCTGGTCCCTCCTAGGAGGGAATCCAGGAGCATCCAGAATCCAGAATCCAGGAGCATCCTTTGACCTTTGAGCATCCTCTGGTCCCTCCCAGGAGGGAATCCAGGAGCATCCAGAATCCAGAATCCAGGAGCATCCTTTGACCAGAATCCAGGAGCACCCTTTGACCGTATTCAAGGCCTCCCATAGTGTGCCCAACGTGCTTCAGTAGCTCCCTATTTCCCACAGAAAAGGCCCATGCTCCCAGGGCCCCCCATCTCAGCCTCCACCCTATGTCATCCTCCTGATAGTGGGTCATCAGACCTTTGCCCTCATATGCCTGCCTTGCCCACTTTCCTCCTCCACCTTCCACCTCCCCCCACCTCTCTTAAGTTGTCCTTGGCCTCTAGATCCAGCTCAAGTGTCATCTCTGTGAATCTTTTCGTAAACTCCCAGGCTGAGTAGTACAATGCCCCTCTGGACTTCATAGTGTCCTGGGTGCAGTGGTGTGGCCCATTAAGCAGACATCGTCTCTGGGCCCTCTAGGTCCTGAATCCCTTCGTCTTTATGCATCTAACACCTGGCACAGCATCCAGCTCAGAGCAGGCCGTCAATAAATGCTTGTTGAGCTTACCTGCATTGAATGACCACCTGTTATAAATCAGGCTGTTAGTAGCTCATTAACCCATACAATTATTTTTTTAAGAAAGGTGTCATTGTGCCCAGTTTCCAGAGGCAGAAGCAGATTTGAAGAACTTATTAGCTTGTCGAAGATCTCACAGCTACTCAGTGCCAGATGTGTTATTTCATTTGAACTTAAATGTTTCTTTTATTATTATTTTCGAGATTTTATTTATTTGGGAGAGAGAGAGAGAGAGCGTGTGTGTATGCATGAGTGGGGGGAGGGGCAGAGGGAGAGGAAGAGAGAATCTCAAGCAGACTCCCTGCCGAGCATAGAGACCGATGCGGAGCTCAATCCCATGACCCTGAGATCATGGCCTCAGCCAAAAATCACGAGTTAGATGCTTAACCACTTAGCCACCCAGGCAGCCCTAAACTTAAATGTTTCTAAGATCTTGCTCTTTGTACCTCACCAGGCTGCCTCCCTTAGGGTGTCTGTATACACAAGGATGGAAAGCTTAAACTAAAAGGTTCATCTCTAATGGCGGATTTGGGGTCCGCAAGCAGAGGGTGGGGTTGGAGTTGGGGAGGAGGGAGGCATGTAGCCTTCTTCCCTGGGTAATTCCTCAGGGAGCTCTCTCCTCAGCAGCTGGGGTGGGGCAAGGTCGCCCCCACCTTCCGCACTGCAGCCGACTGCCCCACAGCCTTGGATATCGCCCCACAGACTTTATTTCTGGTTCTCCCTGCCCTTGGGTCTCAGGGCCTGCCCCGTGCCCCCAGCCCTGGCAGAATTGGGAGAAACCACCCTGATGTCCTCACAGTCAGGTGCTCGTGTCCAGGTGGCAGATCACTCTGCCTCTGTCAATGTCCCTGCAGCGTGGGCGCGTCACGCGGGTCTGCTCCTCCCAGTCACCCTTTCGGACGGTTCTTCCAGGTGGTGTACTTCACGGCCACATTCCCGTATGTCGTGCTGGTGATCCTTCTCATCCGCGGAGTCACCCTGCCCGGAGCTGGCGCTGGGATCTGGTACTTCATCACACCGAAGTGGGAGAAACTCACGGACGCCACGGTGGGCTTATGCTCTCATTTACAACCCAGGGATGAGTCCCACTGTGGGACAGCTCAACCAGAGGGGTCAGACTCCTTCCCGCAGGGTAGCTCGCTTTTGTTCGCTTATCCAAGGTCCTGATAATCTTGGGCCATTGTGCCCTCGGGAGATCTTTCATGAGAAGTGGGCAGCTGGGGGTGTTCTGACTCCTGGAGTAGTCATCCTACGTCATGGTCCTGCCCCCAGGGGTGCCGTGCAGGCTGAAATGAAGAAGTCCATCCCCGTATTCATAGCACTGGGCCCCTCACACCACTCATCTGGTACTAATTACAGGGTGTTGGGAATGGAGTTTTGCTGGTGGAAAATAACAGCACAAACTATGGCCATTATCATTGAAAGGGCTTGACGCATTTGCAGATGTGCGGCTCACCAACACGGAGCCAGCACACACTTGTACCTCCTCTTTGCATATCTGTGCAGGCATATCTTACTCTAAAATTCCTAGTCCCCAAACCTCCCAATGAGGGGGTTCTTTAAGAAGTGAATTTTTCTCACCTAAAAGAAAAACTCACTTTTGGGGCGCCTGGGGGGCTCAGTTGGTTAAGTGATTGCCTTCGGCTCAGGTCATGATCCTGGCGTCCTGGGATCGAGCCCCACATCGGGCTCGCTGCTTGGCGGGAAGCCTGCTTCTCCCTCTCCCACTCCCCCTGCTTGTATTCCCTCTCTCACTGTCTCTCTCTCTCTCTGTCAAATAAATAAATAAAATCTTAAATGAAAGAAAGAAAGAAAGAAAGAAAGAAAAACTCACTTTTACAGAGTACATTGAGAACACATAGCTTGGATTGGGTTTGACTGCACGTAACAGAAAACCCCCAGATGATGACATCGGGAACAAGATACAAGTTTATTTCCCTCGTATGCGCTGAAGCGGCCCCCGGGGTACATAGTGAAGCGCTCCACATAGTGAAGGCTCCACAGTGTCCCTGCCTCCCAGCTTCCCGTCCTCAGTCACTTGCTTCCAGATGGTTGCCAGAACTCCTGCCATCACAGCAGCATTCCGGGTAGCACAAAGGGGTGAGGAAAGAGGTGGAAATAGGTACCCTCCTTCTCTTTAAAAAAGGAGAAACCCCAGAAATCCCACATTACACTTGTTTTTTCACATCATTGGTCAGAAACTAAATCATGTGATTATCCTCTCTTAGCTGCACTTCCCCTTGATGCTATGTGCTGGGTGAATGGCTGCCTTTAAAGAAAACCATGGCTTTGTTAATAAGGAGTATGGGAGAATGGGTGTTGGGGTAGGTGCAGACTTGCCAGCACACAGCACGCACTTGAACTTTTTCTTTGCATATTATAAGCACAATTTTAAAACTGGACTAATTTATAAAAATGATGGGAGGTCTATTTTACAAATCATATAAATCTCTAGCGTAACTCCTGAGCGGCCTTCTGGAGCTTTATGAGGACAATGCAGAGAAATCACCGAGAGAACCAGGAGGCGTTGTCGGCCAAGTTCAAGGATATGGCTATAAGATCCACTGTGCTTTGGCACAGGTGGTATTACTAAGGGGGGGAGCTCTAGGACTTCAGATTTTTAATAGCGGCTGACATCTGTAAAAACGTCAATTTAAGCAGATCTTTATCTTGCATCCATGACTGTATTTTGCTGTTGCGGTGGTCTTTTGAGAGTGTATGCAGCGAAAGGAAGGGCTCCTCCCTTCTGCTCAGCTTTATACATGGCAGGACATAGAAGCAGGAAATGTGTGTGTAGTTTGAGTTCCTCTCCTTTGCTTAGAATGGAGTTAGCATCTCCCAGGTAATTTCCTGCCTTTTTGGCTTCCAGCACAAGTGATGTATGTTGGTGCTAATGTCACATCTTTCTCCTGACTACTTTCCCCTGGGGAGGTGATGTGGTGCTGGGCAGGGGAGACCTCCCCCCTCCCCTGGGCCAGCCTCCTTCAGTGACCTTGGATCTTCTCCCCTTCGGCCTCCCAGGTCTGGAAGGATGCTGCCACTCAGATTTTCTTCTCTTTGTCTGCCGCATGGGGAGGCCTGATCACTCTCTCTTCCTACAACAAATTCCACAACAACTGCTACAGGTATGTGGAGGCACTTGATACCCCAGAGGCAGCTGGTGAATGGGAATAAGAGCTGGGGACAGATCCATGGACACCTAAGGCCACATCCTCACACTTACCCTGAAGTAGAGCCAGAGGGCTGCATCTGGCAGAGGGAAAGCCACCCGCTAGGGCCTAGCTGCTGGCTTCTGGTGGCCTGGACCCCAGTTTGCAGTGCTGTCTCTGACACATGGGCTCAGGGGCTCTTTATGGGATGGAGTTGAGCCTCTCCAGGGGTTGCTATGCTGCTAGGTGTGTCCTCGGATAGTCATTTGTGAGCTGTGGGTATGATTGGATGGTAGTCCCAGATGAAGTATGGTCACTGTCACTTGACCCAAATATTTTTCCAGGGACCTCTATAAGAAAGGCAGCAAGGTACAGGGGAAAGAAAACTGTTGATGGATATGTTAACTAATGGAAATGTTAGTAGATGTGGTGGGGCCCCTCTCACAATGTATATGTGTATCGAATCATCAGGCTGTACACTTAAAATATATTACAGTTTGCCTTCGTTGTTATACTTCAGTAAAGCTGAAAAAACAATGCAAAATTTGAGTCCCCTTCCAGATCTGTTAATCAGAATGTCTGGAGGTGGGATGGGCCAGGGAATCTACGTATCCAGATGGTATCCTCAGGAGATCCTGATACATGGTGACAGTGAGACCATTTGGATGGTATGATATTAGACCAGGGGCTCTGCAACCCCAAAAATCTCCACCTGGGAGAACCTGACAGCTCCTGGAGGAGGTGACATCTGAAAGTTAAATACATCTAGGCAAGCAGTAAGAAAATAAGGTCCGTTCTCCTGGTGAGCGGATTTAAAATAGGAAGGGAGGGAGGGAGAGAAGGAAGGAAGGAAGGAAGGAAGGAAGGAAGGAAGGAAGGAAGGAAGGAAGGCAGGCAGGCAGGCCAGAGTCAGATGGACCTGGATTTGAATTATGACTTCACCATTTACTAAAACTCGAGACATGGGCGAGATGCTTCACTTCTCTGAGCCTCTTTCCTCTCATCTGTAAAATGCCAATAATAGTTTGTGGAGAGGTAAGAGCTGATGTATGCAAAGTTCGCACAGCAGAATTTCACACGTCATAAGTACTCAATAAATGGCAGCTGCCATTATTATTATTATTATTATTATTATCATTTTCTAATAATGTATGAGCTATTTTGTGCACCAAGAGGAACAGAAGATAGTTAGGCTGTGACCTGAGCTGGCTGGGATGGCTCCAGAGAGGTGAGGTCTCCGCGGGGCCACATCCCAGCTCGTGCAGTGGAGGTGGGAGTGTGCGACACGTGGTGGGGACAGCCAGCAGGGGGCGTGAGTGGGAAAGTGCTGGGGATGGGGGGTTGGGAGCAGGTCCGGGGACCAGAGCAAGAGTGCACGCATGAGGCTGGAAGGAATCGGGCCGAGCTCGGCTGAGGCCAGGTTGGAGAGAGCGTGTGTCTGAGCTTGCAAGGGCTGCTGTAATAAACACCACGGAGCGTGGGACCTGAACAACAGACACTCAGTTTCTCACAGTTCTGGAGACTGAAGTCCGAGATCGAGGTATTGGCGGGGTTGATTTCTTCCCAGGCTTCTCTCTTTGGCTTGTATAGCCATCTCCTCCCTGCCTCTTCACATGGGCTTCCCTCTGGGTGTGTATCTGTGTCCTCATCTCTTCTTGCAAGGACACCAGTCGTGTTGGATGAGGTCCCACCCTGAGGACGTCCTTTTAACTTACTTCCCTGTGTAAGACGCCTTCTCCAAACACAGTCACATTCTGAGGAACTGGGGGTTAGAACGTCAACATAGGATTTGGGGGGCACACAATCCAGTCCCTAACAGCTGGAATGCCAGCTAAGGTGTGTGAACTTCTTTGGTCACAGCTGCTCATTAATTTATGACCTGGGAACTGGTCTGAATGCAGTCCAGTGGGGTCGCATTGCTCTGCACTTTGGTAGAAAGGAGGCTCTGCGGTGTGGCAGAGGGAACACGGAGCAGGGCAGGGAGTCTGGATTCAAATACTGACCCACCATGAATGAGCCCATTTCCTCCTCCTGTGCCTCGGTTTCCTCATCCGTAAGCTAAGGGGCCAGACAAGGTGGGTGGTTTACTGAGCGTTCGTTCTGTGCCAGGCTCTGTGCACAACAACCTGGGAGAAAGGTGGGGTCAGTGCCACCACTTAAAATCACGGTGGGAAGAAGTGACTTGCTCAAGGTCATACCACCAACAGGTGGGAGGATCAGGATTTGAATGGTCTCTGAGGCTCCATCTGGCTTGACCTCTCTTCCCAGTCTAGGGTGGCCGGACAGGCCGACTGGGAAACCACAGCCATATTACCAGTAGAGGGCCCCAGGGTGAAGGCGGAGGGCTGGTCTCCCCTGCCTCACCCCGGGGGGGCTTTTGGGGACTCCAAATCCAGGCTGTCCTCAAACCTTGGTGGCCTTTCATGGTCCCACCGCGTTCTCTTCTCTCATATATGGTTCCCGCCCTGAAGTCCTTGAAAGGCTCCAACCCCTCCATTTCTGCTCAGATGGGCAGTCCTGCTCTGCCACTTTAATGAGAGGGGCCCTGGTTCTAGAGCGCACAGGGCTAGAGCTCTGACCCAGAGGCCCGGCAACAGGGAGGTCCCGAGAAACGTTTTTGAGCCCTTTGGTGCTTAGAAAATCGACCCAAGGGGGTCTTCGGTCAGGACAGTGAAAACATGTTTAGAAATGGACATGTACGCACACGCACGTGTGCATATGAACACACAGGCACACATTTATGAGTCTTTTCCCTTGTCCCTTCCGACTTGCAAAGCACGCCTAATGGCAAACTCTTGTCTCCTCCACCCAGGGACACGCTCATTGTAACCTGCACCAACAGTGCCACGAGCATCTTTGCCGGCTTTGTCATCTTCTCGGTTATTGGCTTCATGGCCAATGAACGCAAGGTCAACATTGAGAACGTGGCAGACCAAGGTACGGTCACCTCCTGAGCTCCTGACCTATGCTATCCTGGGAAGTTGGCCTTCTGGAATAGGAGGGGTGGTGGGACAACCCAGGGTCCCTTTGTGGGGAGACTCCGACAAGCTTGAGTAGGAAGCTCAGGTGGGGTTGGAGCTGGCCAGTGCCTGACCAGAGGGATTGCTATCAAAGTCCCATTCCTGCTTCCCTCTCCTCTCCTTTGTTCTCCCTTTCTTCTCTTAAGTCAGCTCCACCCCAAATAAGTAAGCCCTATGCCTTTTGCACCTCTGGGGGACAGATAGAGGATTCTTTAGGATTCTTTAGAGCTGGTGTAGGCACAGCCTGCTGCAGGATGCATTCCTTGCAGAGAGCTCTGGACACACCCAGTTCTAATGCTGAACAGGAACACTGACTCCAGAGCAGCCTTTTCCTGACAAGCGTTTTCTGTTGGTTAGGTCACACGTGCTTTCAGGGCCTTCCGCTTAGTTAGCAAAGCAGACCTGCAATTTTTTTCCCCCCAGTGGGTGGAAAGGTTGGATGATGGTGGTGGGAGGGAAGTACAGTAAAGTTTACTTTCTGTCCAGGTGATTCCTGTGTTAATGGCTAACATTTGTATGGTACTTCCGAGTTTACAGAGAGCTTTCATTTTTTATCTCACTTCGTCTGTATTTCTAGCACAGCATTTTGTAGGTGGTGTTTAATATTTTTATTTAACTCTTTCTTATTTCCACCCAGCCTTACTCCACGAAGGGTTTGTGTGTTTACTGTGTTTCTGGGCTGAACGGATTTCACTGTGGCTGTCGCCTGTTATTATGATCATGCTCTAATAAGGTGTTTATGGGATGCCTAGGTGTCGGGACCGGCCCAGGGACATGTGGGGACGTGGCAGTCCGCCGTGTGTCCCTGTGAGCAGCTTCTCTGGGCCTTTACCTTCGTTTGAGGAGCTCACTTCCGTTCTCAGAAAATGGCTCGGATGCCAGCCCAGGAGGGAGCGAAGTCCTAGGAATGTCACCTTCTTGGTGGGCTGCCGGCTTTCTGCTGGCTCCCCAGGGATAATTAATTATGGTTTCAGGATTTGAAGCTGCTGCTGATGCGCAGCGGGCCTCAAAGAGTTAAGAAATGGCATATTGCAGGGGGGTAATTACCTCTCCCCGGAAAGAGTGTTAAACCCCCAGGGATGTTTGGTTCTGCAGCACTGCATTAAATTGGAGTTTCGGAGTGAATGCCTCTCCCTGGCTGAGAATACTCAACTCCCTGGGGAGCAGGGGAGAGGGGCGGGGAGGGGAGAGAAGGCCTTGGCTTCAGGGGTGCCTGTGCCACCCCAGCTGTCCTCATTTCCTCCCAGCAGAGTCGCGGGAGCAGGGAGGTCCTGCCCCACTTCCCAGCAGATCTGAGGTGTTTGTGATTTTTGTGACATTACGGCCGAGCTCACTGTGAGCCAGTGGCCGTGTTGCCGGGGTTATGAGTCCTGAGATGTGGGGCCACTTTAGTTCACCCTTCTGAGCTCCTTCCTGCCCCAGGAAGAGGAGTTGGGGGCACATGTCTCTAAAACCCAAATAGGATTTCCTTTTTCCTATACAAAGAAAGACTAAGACAATTGCCTAGGTGCCTTTCTGAAACGTCCCCTTTCCGGGTTTTATTCACTTCCTCTAATTTAAATGGGGAAAAGAACACTTCCTACAGGTTCTAACCCCTTGTTAGGTTAGCGTGTGGCAATTTGTCATCATCACCAGCACAGGGACGGGGGGCCTCGTTCCCCTCAGGGGAATGGGGACTGGCTCATAAGGCCTCTTGTCAGGCTCCGTGGGGCAGCTATCCCTGTTCATCTGAGTTTACACACATTCTTACACGTGAGTTGCAGGACGTCTGGTTTTCTCAGGGACAATGGAGGCTCTGCAGAATCTGGGACGGGGATTTGGGGTGGACCTGTGGTCCATGCCAGCCCCGTTCCCTCCTGGCTGGGCAAAACGGGCGTGCGGACAGTCGGTACATGTTTGCTGACCCAACGTCAGTAACTGTGTTTTGGTCTTTAGTCCAAAATAGGTTCTCTTTAATGACCTAACACTATTCTATCTTGTTTGCCACCCCCTTTTGAGGGAGGCATTTTTGTCAACGTCATTTCTCCAAATCTCAGCTGGTTTTGGGGGGACGAGGGTAGGATTGGTGATGACACCAGGCTGTCCTCTACTTCTGCAATGAACATAGGGAAGGGGGCACGTTCTTCTCAGTCATCGACTCCAGAGAAGCACCTTTCTGGGAAGCCAAACTTTTTTTTTTTTTAAGATTTTATTTATTTATTTGTCAGAGAGAATGAGAGAGAGCATGGGCAGGGGGAACAGCAAGCAGAGGGAGAAGCAGGCTTTCTGCTGAGCAGGGAGCCCGATGAGGGACTCAATCTCAAGACTCTAGGATCATGACCTGAGCTGAAGGCGGACACTTAATCGACTGAGCCACCCAGATGCCCCTGGGAAGTCAACTTTTAGGGTCATTTGCCAGTCACCTTGCTTACTGCCTGTGGAGCTGAGACTCACCATCCGAATCCAACCAGAAGCTCTATGGGCAGCAGAAATGCTCATCCACCCTCAGAAAGCCTGGGATGGACCACGGGAGATGAACACAAATGTGCACATTGGATTTAGAGTTCCCAGGTCTAGGTTCCTAGCAGTTCAGAGACGCTGCTGATCAAAATGAACACTCTCAAACAGGGACTGACCATCCATCCAATGTCTATCACCTGAATGCCAGTTCTTCCTTCTAAAAGCATGGGGGTCCGGCCGTGTGGTCTCTGAGAACCCTCCCATGTGAAACAGGCTTCACAGCAGAGAGGCTCCCCCAGTGTGCTGGGGTTGTGATGTCCTGCATTGACAAGAGACCTGGGTGTGTCTTGAGCGGTTCTCTAGGAGAAGGGGCGGCAGAAACTTCCTGTCCTATCCAAGTGGCTGGCATGCAGCACCTCTTTGATCCCCTCTCATGGGAAGAGTAGGAATGATTTCTGTTTTCTGAGTTCTCACCAGGTCCGGGCATTGTTCGGAGCCCTTTATTTGTATCAATACATTTACTTCTCACAGAATTAAATGTAATGATGTTTATCCAGAGAGAACAAGTCCCATGGCTGGAAGAGGCGGAGCTCTTCCACAGGGGAATGGAGCCTGCCTTCCAGCCACTGGGCTATACTTATAGTGCTTCCCAGTGGGAGAGGAGAGGAACAGCCTCAGCCTCTATGGGACATAGGGGAAACCTCTGCTGGGAATCAGTCAATCCGTTTTTCCAGTAAAAACTAAACTAAACTAAACTAAACTAATTGTACAAAATAATATAAAAATGTCTTTTTAAAAATCTGCTCCCCAGTGGTCTTAGATAAACTGAGTTTGCTGAAAATGATGCCTTCCCCTGGGTACCTTAGGAAGGCAGATGTAATTGAAATAGGCCGGGTGTTTTGAAATCATTTCCTGCCCCCTGAAAAAGCAGTAAAGCCCAAAGGGCCAAATCCTGTTAAAGCAATCAACGAGGTCCTCCGGTAGTGGCCATTGCAAGACCTTCTTGTCTGCTTTATGGGCCCAGCTGTCGCCAGAGCATTGAGCTGGATCCCTCAGTGTTCTGCATTTGAGACCTGTTTCGAACTGTCGTTTAATACAGACTAATGGTTCACATAGGGAGCCTTCAGAGGCTGGCTGTACCGTGTGTTCAATAAATGCATAAAGCGGGGCTATCTTAGGCATTCAAGGCTTTATATTTTAAATACCCCAAGGCCCTTGGCAGCATTAAGAACTAACAACCTGATAAATTCCAGTTTAAAAAAGTGCTGTTACGCTTGAGTTATAAAAACTCCAGGTGTGGCAATGTCTGGTTTCCAGGCGTGCGCTGGTTGCAGATTAGCTGACGTTTGCTTGTCACTGCCCATTATCATTTAGTTTTCTCTTTACAAGGAAACGTGTAACTGCTGGGTCCCTAGCCATTGTGGGTCACAGTAGTCTTCCCAGTGAGGCTGTGAGGCAGGTCGGAACGGCTGGCAGGCTTTGTGAGGGCAGAGAAATGCAGCTCAGACATCCCCTGCCAAGACTACATGCGGTGGAAAACCCTGAATCAGAACTGCTGTTGTCCAAGTTCATTGTCCACTCATAATAAAAGTGAATATTCTGTGAGTGCTCATGACAGGTCCCCGTGCTCTGCCTGTGCTCTCTCATTTGTTCCTCATAACCACCATGTGGGGGACTATTGCTATTCCCATTTTACAGATAGGCAAAATCGAGGCTTATAGAAATGAAATAACTTATCTAGGGTTGCATAGCCGGTAAGTCATGGAGTCTGAATTTGGACCTGGATCTGTCTGACCATTAAAGCCCAAACTCTCTTCCCCTTTATGCTGTGTTTTGCAGCCCCCTCTCCCTAACTGATTACCCGTGGATTGATGTAGCCCCATCTTTACCAAGCCTTTGTAGGGAAAGATAATAAAAGTGGCAGATGGATTCATGATTTATGCAAAAGACTTCTCCTGAAGGAGCGAATATGGAGGAAATGATGTCATTCCGGGCACGGTCTAACCTGTAGAGCTGGGTTTCTCAACCTCAGCACTCTTGACCTTTGGGTTGGATAATTGTTTGTTGTGGGGACTGTCCTGTGCATTGCATCCCTGGCCTCTGCCCACTAGATGTCAGTAATCTCCCCCCCCAGTAGTGAGAGTCAAAAATGTCTCTGTGTATTGCCCAATGTCCCCTGGGGGGGGTGGGGGCTAAACTCACCGTTGGATGAGAATTACTGTTCTACAGGGTAATTTCTCATATGCTCCCCCAGCTCATCAACACAAAGATTTTTTTTTTTTTTTTTTTTTTTTTTTTGTGGTATATGTGTGGGACACAGCCTGATTTAGGACTCAGTCGGCTTTGGCACTATTTTTAGCCTCCCTTCTGAGTTCCCTGAGGTATGGACCTGTTGCTCCTGGTCCTTCCCTTCAAGGAACTTGAGGTTTAATTGGGAAAATGGAAGGAGATGAGGGAAAATAACAACCAGTGGAAGCAGCATATAATATGTCTGTGGAGAGGCCCCCGTGGGCTTCCAGGAAGAGAGGGCCTGGAGCTGGGCCTGTTTGCAATCATCTGTCTTGTTCCTTTCAGGGCCAGGCATTGCATTTGTGGTTTACCCAGAAGCCTTAACGAGGCTGCCCCTCTCTCCGTTCTGGGCCATCATCTTTTTCCTGATGCTCCTCACTCTTGGACTTGACACTATGGTGAGCCCTTTCCCTTCCCCCTTGGACGCCTGCCTGAGGCTCCTCCTGATGACCCCCTCTCCTGAGCCCTGCATCCAGCCCATGGCAGGGGTGGGCTTGGTGGTCCCCGCATGTTTCCCTGGGCGATATAGGATGGTCAGGTCCCTGTCTGGGGCTCAGGATAGCTCTGTGTTTGTGGGTGACTCATGGATGGTGCAAAGGAACATCCTCCTTCCCTCCCTCCTTTTGGCATGCCTGTGCCCCTCCTGCTGTGGTGTCATTTTGCCAGTGCAAATTCTGTGGGGCTGGACCAGGGAGAATAATATGAAGTCGATTTTAGGGAGATTGCTGTGGGGCTGAGCCTGCCACAAATCTTACTGATAGGCGCTCAGAGTTTAGTGGTTGGGTGCAAAGAGGGTTTTTCCTCAAGCAGAAGATCAAATTCAAGGTAAACTGGAGGAAAGGAATTTACATCTCATGAATACAAAGTGAAGCTTCAAATATCGTGATGGATGAGTGTGAGTGCAGTCTCTGGGGGCTAGAAGGCAGTTTCTCAAGTTCACATCATGTCGGAGGTGGGGCATTGGACTTAGGGGTTGGACTCCAACAAAGCCCTTTAGACCCATCAGAGGAATGCAGTCCTAAGAACTGAACCTAATACACATACTGCTTTCCCTACTGGGAAACACAAGGGACTTTGGGAAGCTTTTGGGTTGGGCGGTTTGTCTGAGCTGCTCCTTTCCTGGCCCCATTCCAGTTTGCCACCATTGAGACCATCGTGACCTCCGTCTCAGACGAGTTCCCCAAGTACCTGCGCACGCACAAGCCGGTCTTCACTCTGGGCTGTTGTATTTGTTTTTTCATCATGGGCTTTCCAATGATCACTCAGGTAAGCAGCCCGCTGGCCATCGGCTTGGGGACAGGGCACGCGGGGGGCCTGATGGCTGATCTGTCCTTTTACCCTTAGCTCTCAGACTCGTAAAAGTAGCCAATCAGTGCCATGTCTGTGTAGACAGCACCAGGTCATTAGGGATTCTGCCTGCAGATGGAAACATGTCACCTTGGCTACTACTGTTACTTGTAGCATCTTCATAATTGAGATGTAGGTTTCTTGAGCCAACAAGGCAGGTGTGTCCTACTTTAGGAAAATAGAATACATGAAAATCCAAATTTACTGACCAGAGAAGTTCCCATTTGGTTACTGGTATACATGGGAGCAATGGGATTCCTTCTAGTCCTGAGGGTTTTGGTAAATTGAGTGTTGGCTCACTCAGCATATATATCGCTTTTGCTCTCTGTGACCCTGAGCAAGTCAACACCTTTGGGCCTTAGTTTCTTCATCTGTGAAATGATGAATTGGAATAAGAGGGTTTCTAAGCCTCATCTATTGTAGAGAGATGTAAACAGTGAGCTAAAGATGCAGGGGGATGTGTGAGGAATGCCCAACGACACCTAAAGGTCCTATGAAGGTCAGTCAAATGCAGATTTATAGGTAGAAATGATATCTATTGCTTAAGGCAAAAATGAAGCCATCTGCCTGTTTTTACTTATACATCTTCAGATGTTGACCTTTGCCTTTTACGAGTGAGATGTTAGATCACTTTTCTGTGCTTGTTCTATTGACTGGCTGAGTCTTTTGAGGGTCTGCTTTGCTCACATGGCAAGGCCTCCAGCCTGCGTTCCAGACCAGGTTTAAGTTACCCCTGTGGAGGGGAGGGGAGATCCTTTGACACCTTGCTTGCACCTGACTCTCCCCGGTATGGGAGGATTGGCTGTTCCCGGTGGGAAGGGCCTGCATCCAGGCACACTGATGTCATTCCTCTTTCCCACCAGGGCGGAATTTACATGTTTCAGCTTGTGGACACGTATGCCGCGTCCTATGCCCTCGTCATCATTGCCATTTTTGAGCTTGTGGGGATCTCCTACGTGTACGGTAAGGGGACCGCCGCGCCGGCTGCTGGGGAGAGTTGGGTGGCATAAGGCATCCACGGCGAGCAGGTTTTCCAGATTTACTAAGATAATGAAAGGGTAATCAAGCAGCGATTTAGGAGACATAAGAGAGTTATACCTTTATTTCCAAACTTGCCTCTGGACCGTGGTCTGGATTTATCTGAGAAGCATAAGGTGGCTGATGGTGAGTTCAGAAACTCCTAGGACTGGGCCTTTGGGTATGGTCTGGCATGTGAACAGTTAAGATCTGGGGATGGGGCCAGATGAGGGAGGAGGAAGGCTGCTTTCCTGGTTTTGCTAATGGCAGTCCCCGCCTGTGTAGCTTGAGTGAGGAGGAGTAGCTTCGAGGCTGGTCCCCAGACACTGTAATGAGAAAAGATACCACCAGGCTCACAGATTCTTAGGAAACTTTATGAACCTCATGGAAGTCTGTGATGCAGGAGCACCATCCCAGCTTCTCCCGGGATAAACTTCCAGTTTCCTTACAGTTTAGTCTGCCCTATTATCGCCAGAGCACCCCACAGTTAGTGGGGCAATTACCAGGAACAGTAGGAAGGTAAGTCAGCAGATGCCATCTTTCCGTGTGGGGGTGCTTGAGCTTGGTGGGGCCTCACTGGGTGATCTCCTGGACCCCGTGTGCACACGGCCAGTCCCACAAGCATGCCCTGCTGAGTTCAAGGCGCTAACGACTTCTTTGTGCCTGGAAGTCTCAGAACCATCCCCAGACTAAGGCCTTCCTAAGATAGTTAGGGTCTCCATAGCAAACCCCAGGAAGCTGAAAAATGCCAGGTTGGACAATCTATTTGTATTGTAAAACCAAAAAGAGATCGCAGCACGCTCTAAGCTAAGGAGAAATACAGGCTATCCCTTGGAATATAGGGTATGCATAGAGGCCGAATGCGCAGAAGAGGGGCCCAGCCAGAGGGCTCTATGGAGCTCCCCTTTTTGAGCTGGGGACCCAGCAAAGCCCACTGGACTGCCAGGTATCCGTGGTGGGAACATCTTGCTTTTAATGTAAAGTTTCTTTTGGAAACGTAGCCCCTCGTGGGGTCACCTGATGGTCCGTTGGCAGAGTCAGGACGGCATTTCATTTGCAGCCCTGGTCCAAGTGCGGCTCTAGCTGCCTTGACCTTCTCTGCTTGCTCTCTGTGTCCTTGCTGCTCACTGCCGCAAAAGGCACACCTGCACGACTCTGTTCTTTAAAACAGGGCTACCCAGTGTGGATTACAAGCATCATTAAAATAGAAACCTTTCAAATTTTTTTGTTTTTAGAAGTGAAATTGCACCCCCCGAGCCCCCTTATAAATCTGGTAGTAGATTTCTTGGTTCTGAAGGACAAAATAAATCCCGAGTGCTTTAGTCCCTGGGCTGAGCTAATTCTCCTGGGACCGTCCAGGAAGCTGCCCGGACTCCCAGAGAACTGGTGTCTGGGCTGCCTCCAGAACCAGGCCGACTCTATGCTGAGCTCAGGATGAGCGCAGGAAGAGGGTGTGAACCTCTGATTTGGACCTGGATAGAATTTGTAGAAGTGAATCTTAGAAGACATATTTGAAATAGACTAATATAATTAATTGCTGGAGAGGAAAGGAAAATCCTGCACTTGTGTATAATTTATACTCCAGAGGGTGGTGCATTCTTTCCTGAGAGGGTGAGGCCTACCCCAAGGCAAGGTTAGTGTCAGGCCATTGAACACTGGCTGGTGAAGAATGAGATGCTACCATCTACCTCTCCTTGAGGGTGCAGGGTCCCCCAGCGGCATCTGCTAGCGCTCAGTAAGCATTAGGAATGACAGACTTCAGTCCATTAACAACACACACACAGGTGAATGTGTGTGAGCAAATGAACAGGTATGTATTAGGTCCTCACGCTCTGCCCTGCGCACTCCTAGGAAAGTGGGGAGGTACATTCAGGCACCTTGCTAGCCAGCTACTAGGAAGAGCGAAGCCACGGCAGGCTTAACATTGAGAGGAATGTCAGGACTCCACTGTGCATCCCTGGTTAGCAGTGTTTAGCTGCCCAGAGATAAAGGTGGGCCAGAGCAGCTAGAAAACCTCAAGAAGGTAGCATCTCAGAGATAAAAGGATATATAAGAAAATAAAGACCGAGACGTAGGGAGCGTTGAGTTTATTGCTGACCGAGGTGAGGAAAATCTGAGCCAGCACACAGGGTTTTGACTCTGAGAGATGGCGCCTTCATGTTAACGATAAATGAATAATGTGTGAGGTACACACGAGACCAGAGACCTAATTTGTGGGACCTAGTGCAAAGTGAAAATGCGGAGCCCCTCGTGAATTTCAAGATGGCGGGGAAAGACCACTCCTCCGGGGGCAGCACCCCAGGGCTCGGTAGGAGGGCACAGTTCACGCGCCCGGAGGGCGGCCTTGGCCACACGAGGGCACCCCCCTGAAGACCACATTCAGACCAAGGGCAAGGGTGTGGCTTATAGACAAAGAAGCCGCAAAGCTGCGTGGGTGAACGTGATTGGCTGGTTGAAGCAGGTTTTTGATTTCACAGTTGAGGATTGGTTGGTTGTGAAGAGCTTGTTCTGGGCCAATTTCTGAGCCCCAGGTGTGTTTGTTGCATCTACAATAGTAGCCATGAACTTACCTTTGTTTTTTCCTGCTGTTTTTCTGCTAATTCGGTGATAAGCAATTGCTCAGATCCCTTTTGGAGCCTAGCTTACCCTCCAGGCTCAAGGTCGTGCAGCAGGCAAGTCGCCACTCACACGTCCCAGGCTCCATGAACAATTCTTTTATCGAGAGTTGGGCCTTGAAAGTGAGAGGGGTTGGAAAGGACAGAACAGGCGGAGAAAACCACATAAACAAAGGCCTCAGAGGAAGGTAGCCAGCGACTCGGTGAGGGCCTCAGCTGGGGACTTGGGTGAGTCAGGCCACGGGAGGGCTGTGGCTGGACAGGTGTTGGAGCCGGTAGAGGCTGGAAGGCCTGGAGAGCCCGGCTGGGGAATGAGCGGGAGGCAGGAGGATGCCTGGTGGCTCGCAGCTGGTGCCCCCGGGCTGTATCTGCAGGGCCGGCCCACAGGGGACAGAGCAGTCAGGGGACCTGGAGCCAGTTGGAGGCAGAGGCCCGCTGTCTGGAGCCCTCACGCGAGGCCCTGAGAGGGAGATGATTTTCCGGACACTGAGCTGGCCCTGGGACCCCAGCCTCCCCCCTCAGTCACAGCACCTCCTCTCAGCAGCAAACCCTGCCTCTTGCTGGAACTGAGTACCCATCATCCACCCCTACCTCCAGCTCTGGGTCTGGCTCCTTGGCCCGTCTGGGGAAGCTTGAGCACCTTTACTGCCATCTCCCTCCTCCTATAGGAGGCCATCTGTATGTCGTCCTCGGGTCTGACCCTGAGCCCCATCAAATCATTTTCCCGGTCAAGCTGCATGCTGTCATCTCTTGGGGGTGATCTACTGCAGAGGAATAAAACAGGATTGAAAATGATAACAGAAACTTCTAGAATCTTTGTTTAAACAACTGAGGCCTGCCCTCAGGGTCTTGTGTGCATTTTTCAGGGCCTCAGCTTTGACTTCTATTCCTTTGAGTCTTTTTCCTCACTTATGCTCAGAGAGTAGTATCCAGAGACCACTCGTTTGAAGGCCTTTGATAACACTAAAGAACATGCACAAATCACACATCCAAAGATAGGTCAGCGGCTCAAGGCATGCAGTTCTTGCCTGTGAATACAAGGAAGCAACTTGGACCCTGTTTGTGTCACAGATTGATCTCTTCAGTCCCCCCCAATAAACCAGCAAAAACTCAGAAAGAGAATACCTTTCTTACGGTCACACAGGGAATGAGAGACAGAGCAGGCTTCAGCTTTTTGATCCTAACTCCCCACCCAGCGTTCTTTCCACGGCACCACATTTGTGGTTGACCCTGATCAGGGTTTCTTTAGGTAGAACAGGAAGCTGGGCTGCCTCCTGAGAAATTGAGAGCATGATGATTTTGGACTGGATTCTAGAGCAGCTGCTTTTGGTGAACATCCCACACTGTTTCCGGTGATGCTCTACAGCTGACCTCAGGCTTGGCTGTCCCCCATCATGGCTGTTGTCAGCCGCCCAGTGACTCATGGTCATGGGCGGCAGCTGACTGGCTAGGTCTGGGCTTGGCATGGAGCAGAAGAAAATGCAGGAACTACGGGCCACAGAAGGTCTCAGGATCCATTATTTTGGTGACAGGGGCTAGAGCGGACTTTTGAGGGTAAACTTTAATATTGCTGTCTAACACTGTATATACAGGAAGGAACACATAACTGAGTGTATCGTTGAATGAATTTTTACCTCCAGGTAACCAGCATCCAGATGAAGATACAGAATATTATCGGGGCTGTTCTTTTTTTTTTTTTTAAAGGGACTGAGACGAACAATTTTTCCCTGAAGGAATACCAGTCTCTGCTTTCTACCCCGGCAAGAGATTGCTTTTTCATGTCCCATTATTCTTCCTGACTGCCATGCAAGAGAGAGCAGGTATTGAGGGAGCCAGGCTGGAGGAAAAGTCTGGGCTGAGGTGGGCACAGCGGTGCGCCGGCCAAGGGAAGGCAGCTGGTACAGGTGGTGCCCAGGGAGGGGATGGCAAAGGGTAAGAGACGGCAAGTAAGGATGGGGAGGGGAGCTCCCAGACATGGAATCCCCCTGCTCCTCATGGGGCTAAGGGCAGAGGACCCAGAAACCCCAGGGGGCTGGGAGAGCTCAGGGACAGGAGGAGCAAGTGACCAATGTCTCAAGCAAGAAGGTCTCAGGATGTGCAGGGGATTATTCTCGTAGGAAGAGGAATAGTGGAGTGCGTGCTTTCGTTGAGGAGTGTCTCCGCCCCCCTTGACCTATAGCGTACCCACTTCTCACACAGGTGACCTGAGGATGAAGGAGTAGGGAGATTTAAGCCAAGGCAGCTGAGTCCCTGGTCAGAACTGCTGACTGTGACGGAGCTTGAACCCAGGGACCTTTCCTGTCCTGTCAGCATGGTAACCCCGCCATTGGGAGAAAGCCGTGCTTCTGATGAGCTCAGGAAACAATGTGAGAAGCGATCCCATTCCCAAACCTTCCTCAGTGGCTCCTTCTTCCAAGGAGTGGCTTAAAGATCTTGGTAAACCGAGAGTGCGTGGGGATGGTGGTTACGCATGGCCATAAGAGTGACTGTCTCCTCTGCTTGATACTTTAGTTGATCAGTGACCAAGACAGCAATGCTTTGAGTCCCAGCAAAGTGGGCGATGGCCATTTGGAGTTTACCTCAGTTTTTGCCCGTTGTTATCACCTCACACAGAGTGAAGACACATCAGCTCACGGGGGAGTATCCTTGGGAGGATGCGGACCAAAACCGACGTGCAGTGACTCTCAGTCCGAATCCCCAGGCTTTCATAATACGCTGTGCTTATTGACCGCAAACGTAATTGGTGTTGCCGGAGTGGTTGCTAAGTGCACAAGGCTGTCTCTGAAAACACCGATGAATATGCCGGCCTGTGGCAGTGCTGAGATGCCTGGGCCAGGCTGCAGCCGAGCTTTTTAGATGTCACCACGGATGACATTCTTGAACCTCACTGCAGAGAGTATTTAATATCTATTTAAATGTTCAGTTTGCCCTAATCTTCCTGGCAGTGAATCATTTGTCTGATGGTTTCTTGCATAATAGGGGTCATGTTGACACCAGGCTGGGGCCATCTCTCACCAATGGCACTTGAGTGAGGGGCTCAAGAGCCTGTCCTGCACCCTCCCTCCCTCCGCCCCCCACCCCCTGCCACTGCACCTCATGCTCCGTCTCCACTTGTCTATTTGCAGGCCTGCAAAGATTCTGTGAAGATATAGAGATGATGATTGGATTCCAGCCAAACATCTTCTGGAAAGTCTGCTGGGCGTTTGTAACTCCAACCATTTTAACTGTAAGGATTACATGCTTTGTCCTGTACATAGGACCTAGCGTGTGGACGTGGTGCTTTATGTTTGAACAAAGTATATTATTCTTGTATTTCAGAAGAGGAAGCTGGGGTTTGGAGAGGTATAGTGACTCACCTAAAGGGGCTTAGCTGTGACTCAGCCACAGTCTGGAGCACTCTGATGGAACATTCCCTGATATATCAGCCTGCCTCATGTCCTGAGAGCAGATAACAATCACATTTTCCACGTGCTAGCCACAGTCCCGGCTCTGTTCAGAGAGCGTTATGTGTATCACCTCCTCTTTCCCTCACGATAGCCTGTGGAGTTGGTGTTCCAATCATCTCCGTTTTACAGATGAGGAAACTGACACCCGGAGGTTATGTGACTTGCCTAGTCCTGCACACCTAGTCATTAGCAATCACAGCCTGAGTTTGAACCCAGGCAGTTGGCTCCAGGACTCTTGTTCTTAACCACTACTCCATACAGCTGCTCTACAACTAATATAGCCTACATTAGACTTTTATTGTTCACTTTTATTGTTTTCGAGAACTATCTTATCATCCTCAAGTGTGATGATGACATTTTGAGATCATCTGACATTCATCTTTTGAAAGATCAGAGTCCTTCATGTATCAGTAAATCTGCATAGGGACTTACATGCACATCCATCACCTCCTTTATTGTGCTGTAGGCTGCAGGCTTTGCCTTGATCCACCCTCCAAGCACAGTAATTGACGGAGACCCAGCCTTTCCTCCTCTTCCCCGGCTTGTGACAGGTGTCATCTTGGCAAGGCTTCACGAAGCTGGCTGTAGTTCTCATTGGAGCCAGCAGGTGGCACTAGAAACCAGATTAAAACCATTGTTTTACCACGCAACACCAGGTTCTCTAAGGGAAAACGAGACAGGATGGAAGTAAAATTGTAAAGAAAACATATATTTCCTTTTTTCTCTTAAACTGTCAGAAGGTGAGTTTTTTTTTTTTTAAGATTTTATTTATTTATTTGACAGAGAGAGAGATAGTGAGAGCAGGAACACAAGCAGGGGGAGTGGGAGAGGGAGAAGCAGGCTTCCCACCAAGCAGGGAGCCCAATGTGGGACTTGATCCCAGGACCCTGGGACCATGACCTGAGCTGAAGGCAGACGCTTAACGACTGAGCCACCCAGGTGCCCTCAAAGGGTGAGTTTTAATCAAAACACCTCAACTGCTTTCTGAAAAGACGTTAAGTTTAGACAGAATAACCGTTCAGGTTTATCTCCCTCTGCACTGACATGGACATCATACTGAGGCCCACATCGGTGCTCACGTTTTAGAGGCTGTAATTTGTCTGAAAAGTCCCACGAGATTTGGGGCATGAGGGATGAAAAGAATTAGAATAGATTTTTCAGCTTCTTGAATTCAGGACTGAAATGTATATGAAGAGCTCGGATTTACCTAATTGGTGGAGGGAAAACAAAACAAAACAAAACAAAAAACAGGAGACTTTCCTGCCTGGGGCATTCTGTCTCTGCTGAGCTTTATCCCAGTTACTATTACATCTGCTTTATTCTTGGGTGAAACTGAGGCCTGCCTTTCCTTCCTGTCTTGAAAGAGATTAAGATTCAGAGAATTTTATTATATTTTGCAGAAACATATGACGTAATTATAACAACCAGCACTACTATTTAGAGGCAGGCACTTTATGAGCATTGTCCCTAAAGTCTCTGGCCACTCTGGTTGGTGACTCTTACCCCCATTTTACAGTTGTGTGCACGGAGGCCCACAGAGGCTAAGGAGCTTGACCATGGCCACAAAGCTTGTGGGAGGCAGAGCTAAGGCTTGAATCCAGAGCTGTCTAGGCCTTAGTAAATTTCTCAAAACTCAGTGCTTTCCTCTCCAAGTGGAGTTTGGCCAGTTTTTGGATTAAAAGAATTCCAATTGCTGTGAGCCGAAGGTCAGGGAAAAGAAATTCTGGGGAACATCTGTGCTTTTTGAGAAAGTTTCTCAACTCTGCTGTACTTTCCTTGATATCCATTATGAAGCTTATAGCAGAAACCTGTGGAGATCCCAGAAAATATCCTGAACCAGATTCCCCTTCTGTGTTTGGGAGCTAGGAACAAGTAGAAGTAGTCAATTCCATTGTCATTGTCAACTGATGTACCTCTCTCCAGGACCTTCCTTGGCTGTCATCAGCAAGAAGTCAGGGTGAGCCTGACCCAGTGGTTGAATTAGCATCACTCATGGCCAGGCCCATCTGAGGGCAGGGTTTTGTCAAAGCTCATTTGGCAGAGGGAAATGTATGGCAAGAACACATTTGCTCAGATAAGTTTGATGTGATATTTGTGCAACTGGAAATGGGTACCAAAGGACCAAGCCTAACACTTGTCTTTTGCCATTTGCCCTTCTGTAAAACAGATATTTGTAGTGTGCCAGAATGAGCTAAGATTATGGGTTTAAATTACTTCAAAACCTCTGAAATAAAATTGATCATTTTATATGTGCCTTCTTGGATTTACAGAGCTATAAATATTCTCCATGCAATTATTGTATACATAGTCAGATCACGTTACTGAATTATGCGCACACATAAGCAGATGTATTGCTATTTATATGGTAAATGAAATGGAGCAACTTACCATAATTACATTAGGCCCTACTTCCAATAGACTGGTTAATAAAGCTTATAACTCTAGGGGCAAATGTTTAAAAAAGGGGCCTAGAGTAAGGCATCTCTTTCCATAGGAGCAGCGTTTTCAACAGTCGTCTTCAGGCTCACGTTGCTTCGAATCAATACATTGAATTATTGTTGCATTGAAATAATCACTTGCCCCAGCAGCCTGGGCTTTGCAGCAGTAATGTAGATACGCCTTACATTTGTATAGTGCTTCACGCTTTCCTAAAACACTTCCATACATCATCTTTCCTGACATAATTCCCTCCAATCATTTTTGGGCAGTTATTTTACTGCCTAAGAGAACGAGACTTGTGGGGGGGGGGGATGCAGGACACAGGTCATCATTATTAGGTACATTATTCTGGGCTGATGCTGCCATAGGCAGGATGAACACAGGCAGGGACACCGTTTTCTCAGGGCGATGCTGCTCCCCAAAGGTTTGGCAAGAACAGTTAGAAGCCCTGTTCTGTCTCTTCTGGTGCCTCTCTTTCTAGCACGCGTGTTCCCTTGCTCCTTTCCAGCTACATGCACCGTGTCTTCAGAGGGTTCTCCTAGCCCTTGCGGTGAGAGTGTGCAGTGATAAGAGATGATGGGTGGAAAATAAATCATGACCTTTCTTAGAATTGAGGGGGGGGGGCTTTTGAGTAAATACCTGTTCCTAGAAAACCCCTGTGTTGTGTATAGAATGTGAAATATATCCATTTAAAGCGGAGAAGTCTGACACATGAGGGTCACTCAGCTAGTTAGCAGCAGAGCCAACATTGGCCTGCTGGTCGCCACACTCTTGGCTCACCATTTTGTGACAAGGCCTGTTCACATTGAGTCGGTGGTGAGTGGGCTGTGCACCCCTCCTGTGTCCCGTGGTTTATTACAGGACTCAGCTTCTGGCTGGGTCACCACTTTGCAGACCACTCATATGTCACCCTGCCGGCTTTAGAGGCAGTACCTGGGGGTGGGCCATGCCCTGTTCAAGGAGAAGGCAAAGTCGATTCAACTCATGAAGAAAGTTAAACTACATAAACATAAAGGATTTCTTTCTTATAACAAAAGCTTGATTATCTGCTATGGGAAGTACAGACGGCCCCTTCAAAACCTCCATCGCCACCCATCAGTCACCTCGATGTGTATCCTTTATACTGTTTCCTCAGCCTGGGCGCGCGTGTTTGCACACCCACACGCCTTGCTCAGTTCCAGGGAATGGCAAATGCAGGGCCAGCCGTGTATCATCTTCATCTCTCTGAAATTCAGTTTCTTCATTTGGAAAATGGATCATGAATAATACCTCTCTTTTGGGGTTGGTATGGGTGTAAAATGAGGTCAGAGATAGGAAAACACCAAACTCACGTCAGGGGCTCAATACAGAGCTGTTAGGAATGAATACTTCACATCACCAGCCTAACACATGCGTTTCTCTTTTCTTCTTAGTTTATCCTTTGCTTCAGCTTTTACCAGTGGGAGCCGTTGACCTATGGCTCTTACCGCTACCCTAACTGGTCCATGGTGCTTGGATGGCTAATGCTTGCCTGTTCCGTTATCTGGATCCCAATTATGTTTGTGATAAAAATGCATCTGGCTCCTGGCAGATTTATTGAGGTAATTCCATCAGCTCCTTTCTCCTGCCATCCCCTCCCCAGGGAGAAGCTCTGAGAGCTCTGTGCATGAAAAAACAACAGATTTGGTGAACTTCTCAAGGGAGACTTGGTGATTAAGGGATCACAGTTGCCACCGTTTCTATTAAGCCCATTTTTATTATTCCTCTAATGGAGAGGCTCAGCCAATCCGCAGGCCAAGCTGTTATTATGCTATTTCTCAGTGCAGCGGTGACAGCTCTGGGGAACAAGCCATTGGAGTCTCCCCCCGCCCCCTCACCCACAGTTTAAACCCAGTGTTTGCTTTTTAACTACATGTCAGATTCTCCCTTTCCTGATCTTCCTCTCTGTCCAAGTCTTCCTGCAAACATCTATTACCATTAAACTTTAAATCACTACCCCTCCCTGTTGTACTGGTATTAGGGATGGCTGAGGGGCCCAAGCTGATGAACACGTCACTGTCCCCACACAATGTAACCAAAGGTCCGGGGCATGGCTGGTATGAGGTGAGACTTGTCCTTGTTAATCCCTTGCTGGACCGTTTCCTCGTTTCTAAAGCAAAAGAGTCTCCACCCTATCTCCAGGGTAGATGGGAAGGGACTGCCCCTTGTTGAGCCACAGTGAAGTGTGGTCAGGCTCTTATGATTTATGAGAAGTCACTTGCTCAGATGTGCTAGGAATAGATCAGCACTGTGTCTGTCTTGAAAATCCAGAGGGCGGGCCTTTTGAACCAGACCAGTGTTGCTTAGGGTTGGCCCAGGGAACAGCAGCATCAGCACCCCCTGGGATCTTGTGGGGAAATGCAGATGATCAAGCTCCAGCTTGGCTCCACTGAACCAGAGTTGGGGAAATGGGACCCAAGTGTCTGTAGTTAAACCAGCCCTCCAGGTAATTCTGAGGCACACTCAAGTCTCAGAGGCGTTAGAATAGACCAAGGCCAAGAAACGCCTGCCAATAGAGGGTAGTGAAGAACAGCTGTGCAGGCTTTGCCCTTGGCCAGTCAGCCGGAGGAAAGGAAGAGAGCGTCCCACGGAGGCTCTGGAGGGAGAAGCAAAATGAGAATAAGGTGAGTGAATAAATGCGTAACACAAATGTCCACGTGGTGGGGAGGTGGCTTTTATCTCCAATGGACTAAAGATGGAAACAGAGTTGACAAAGGGAATGTAGGCATCTCCTTGCTGAAGTGGGATTCCAGTTTTCACCCTCAGGAAATTGTCTGCTATCCCTTCCAGGTAAATTCCTATGGACCCTTTTACCCCCAGAGATGTCTCCCTTTTGCCCCAGATGAACCTCCCACTAACTGACCCAGAAATCTCATTCCCTCTGAACAAAAGCTAGTGTAGCTTCTGCTACTTTTGTCTCAGGCTGAAATTCCCTAAACTGATGAGTTGGCTCTATAAATTTATTATGGTTGATTTGGGACACAAAGGTTGCAAACTGATGATTAAGGGGAGATTAAACTAACAGCTATAAGAAGCAGCTTCACTTTAATAGGTAATAAACATGTAATTGTTCCCTCCTTATGTAGTCAGAAATATGTTTTCTTATTCTAGAAAATGTTCCCACCAAATTATGTTTTCTATAAAAAGTTCAGTTGAAGGATTAGAGGTGTTCCCATTATTTCTAGCTCGCCTGCAAGAACCCACACTGCTGAACCAAGTCAGAAGCATCTATTTTTGTCAACAGATAATTAAAATCTTTGCTCACTCTTGGCAATGTGTCTTTGGGGTTGCAGTTTCTTTCCCCGGCCATTTATATACTTTGGGGAAATATGCTAAACAAAATCTAATTATTTTGATATACCAACCCACTGTTGAGACTACAGAACAAAAGTTATTGAGCGCATGTCCTTTTCAGACTATGTTTGGCAGTGGAGAGAGAAGCTTGAGAATTCTCTTCATTTGGAGGGAAAAAATGTATAATTAAAATCTGGGCCCTTTGTCCTCAATTAATCTTGTGCAAAGCAAACCCCAAGCAATTGTAATATTGCTTGCAGGGTGATGTAAATAATTTCAAGTGAACCAAACTCAGTGTCTTCTTTAACGTCCTTTGCCTAATGAATTGATAAGGCTGATCTTCCCAACTGCTTCTCCTGGTGGGGGACCGCTTGGCTTAAGGAGGGATTCTGAAAAAAGCGGTGGCCAGCAGTGTGCGGATAGATGGGTGGTGCGTAGGGGAGGAAGGGGCATTACTTCTGTGACCCTATGTATCTTTGGCTTCTTTGCAGAGGCTCAAGTTGGTGTGCTCGCCACAGCCGGACTGGGGCCCATTCTTAGCTCAGCACCGTGGAGAGCGTTACAAGAACATGATTGACCCCTTGGGAACCTCTTCCCTGGGACTCAAACTGCCAGTGAAGGATTTGGAACTGGGCACCCAGTGCTAGTCCAATGGCATGGCATGGCCCAGACTTGATCCTGTTGTTCCTCTCTGCCTCCCCTCGTGTTTTCCCCAGCTTTCTTCCCATTTTCTTCTCTCTCCCCACATCTTGGTTCATGTCCATGCATGAGAGTGGTTATGCAGAAAAGTAAGACATGGCATTGCATGCTGTAGTGAAGAGCTAGACGGGCCACTTGAGGCACTCTTTGCCCGTGTCCATGGTGTCAGTTTCCAGAAGGGTTGGTCTCCTGAGCACATGAGTTACCTGGCAGGAGTGGATCAGCCAGGTGAGCGCTTTCCATTGAAGTCACAAGTAGGTGTACGAGACTTGGTCAGTATGGAGGTATCCACTGTGTGTTGTTGATGGTGGTGCCATCGAGACATATATAGGATGGCAGACTTGCAAGACTTGTATTTGGACTCAGGAGTGTTCCTGGGCAATGTAGTGCTTTCATTCAGATGCAGAAAGTTGAGGAGAGTATATTTGGAGCGTCAGCAGTGGTTGCAAAGTGTTTTAGAATGAGACAAGTCAGTGGATTTGGACACCACTGAGGTGGTTAAGTTCACATTTCCATTTATAATTGGGGATCTGTTTTCCTTCATTTGCACCAGTCATTTCAAGTGTGCCAAGAACTGATACTTCAGTCTCCGCACACTGTGAATCTCAGTGAAGAGTTCTCGTCCTTCACTTGTCTTTTTTTTTTTTTTAAGTAACCATATGAGTGAGTTCTCTTGGTCATTTCCTCCACCTGTGCACAAGAAGCCATCATGTAATTTGTGTCTACATATGGTCAGAGTAGAGGTCCATTCTACTTTCTATATGACATTTAGCGCCATGGTTCAGTGTCATGATTCCATGTACTTCTCTTCCACATGTCCTTGTGAGCTGTAGATACCTTGTCTTTTAACCTCTGGGAAAACAAGACTT
Source organism: Zalophus californianus (assembly GCF_009762305.2). Classification (NCBI taxonomy): domain Eukaryota; kingdom Metazoa; phylum Chordata; class Mammalia; order Carnivora; family Otariidae; genus Zalophus; species Zalophus californianus. The sequence goes on from NC_045605.1 coordinate 74,772,506, forward strand.
ACCCTGGTTCTGTCCATATATTTTACATATATAAGACACAACCTCTTACAAGACAGATACCTTCTCGATTTTTACTCTTTTTCATTCACAGTAAATGCCAGCTGTGGTCATAGAGAAATCAAAGAAATGCAGAGTTCAATAGAAAGCAACGATGATATTCACTGTGCTGGTAGTACATTTTAGGTCACTGTATTTACAGGAATTTCTGATAAATACAGCTTAGGTAAGTAGCAAGTGAGCCAATTAAGACTATATCTTTTAAGACTACATTTAGCCTATTCAATTTTAAGAGTTCCCAATTCACAATACTCATAACTGTGCTCTATTGAGAGCGAATCATATGTCTGCAGAGATTGGCGAAGCCGTGACCTTTATTACCTTCTTGTATCCTGAACATGCATATATGAAATTTTTAAGATGTGCTATGTGTTCATGTAGTGTGTACGCATAGTGGTGTTTTTCTATCCTTATAAATATCTTATGAATCACTGTAGAGATGGTGAGTTTAGAATAGTGTAGTCTGGATTTTTTTCCTTACCGTAATAATATCTAAACCTAAAATTGTTTCCTTTAGGGGAGACCATTTCAATCACTTTCTCATTTGTTTGTCTTCATATTACAGGGTCTCAGGCAAAGTTTTCAGTTTAAATCTTATATATTGATGTGACATTTTCATCCTGTTCCACAGCAGTGAAACCTAACAGAAGACCTTAGTGTAACGTGTTTTTCTTTTCTTTTTTTTTTTTTAATGACTTCATTTATTGAAAAAAGAGGTGTCAACTCATTTTACTGAGCTTTTTTTTTTCTAGGGCAAATATCATTGTCATTTGCCAACAATGACGTGAATTTCTAGATTTCAAGATTTGCCCGTGGAAACTTTAGAAAAGGAAACAAAGATGGGTTTTGAACTGTAGTTTTCATCTCTTTTGTCTGCAGTGCATGTTTGTTCTTGTTCTTTCCTGCCTCTCTCCTAAAACTAGAGCTTACTAGAATCTATCACAGAAACTAAACTGAGCTTCCGCTAGACGTAGCGTTAGGAAGCTAAGCTGTGGCCTCATGTGTCCCGGTGTCTCCCATAGTGACCATCTGCCATGAACACTGGTTTCCCCAAGAAAGCCATATTGTTGAGAAGGCCCCATCACTGTAGCAGATTCCACAGAATGGTACCAAAAAATTAGCCTCTCCAATTGATAATTGGTGGAGTGGGAGAGGTAGGGAGAATCACGTAGGTTTGGAAATTATCTACAGCCTTTCCAATTTGAAGGCTGAAGAAAAGAGCCGAAATCAATTAGCATTCTCTCACGGGACTGGCGTGTGTGTCAGGACGAATGATTTTTGGCTTCCCTCTCTCGCCTCTTGGCGAAAACTGGAGTCGGATCCTGGGTGCCAACCCAATTTCTGCTAATTATTGTTGTTGTGATTAAAAGAAGGTGGTGGGGGAACCCATTGGCTGCTGCCAGGTTTGTTTTCTACAAACTGAAAGTTGACTTGTGAGAGCAGGGACCTCCTTGCTGGCTACACTCTGCAGCATGTTTTGCCGGGGCGGGTGGCGGGGGGTGGGGCAGCGCAGCTACCTTGGTGTTCCCTGGGATTTGTCCAAGTTAAGACCCAGTAGCTGTTCCCTGACTAGCCAGAATGTTTTTCCTACTCCCTGCAATTTCCAAGTTTCATGTCAAATTCGCCTAAAGGTGAAATGTTCCAAACTTCTCTGGAAACGGTGACTTTGTAAACTCAGTTGTACCCATTTCTCGAGCCATGTTCAACTTTGAGGTTTTCCCTGGCAGAGAGGTATTTAGCGTCTGAGCTGATTCGTCATCGTGCATCCACCTCTGCGGCATCTCCCCTAGACGTGGCTGGACGTTTCCACGCTGTTTTCTTCCACAGTCAGTTGGAAGAAAAAAAAATATGAATGAATAAATAGAAAATGAACAGTGTTGTCACAAACTGCTCCTGGAACGTTCTCCTTCAAACTGAGTTAAAAAACAAGCTGCTGAGGAAAAGCTTTCATTTGTTTACTGTGCAGAATGGTGGGGTATTTTCCACGTGTGAGATTATTTCCCAACACCAACAAATGCCAGAAACCCATTCAGAGAAAAAAAAAAGCCATATGTTAAAAGCAGTAACCTTGTAATATCCTTAAAGGAGAAAAAAAATGTATATTTCTTACCTATTGGTGTTGTGGCTTCTTAGGCAAATGTTTGTCTTGCATATTAGTAACTTTTAATCTCTGTAGGGATGTGTGTTTGTCATGTACCGGTGTGTCCAGTCTAGTCTTATTTTGTTTGTTTCTTTTTCCTTTATGTTTATCCGTTGCATGAAAGCTATGGTCAATGCAAAATCTCGATGACCTCAACGTCTTTGAAATTTCCAATGTGTGTTTAATGTGTAAGAAATGTAATCAACTGGTATTTCAGTGAGCCGCACTTTAAAAAGAATTTAACACGGTGATCTTTAAATGGATAAGACTTGGGTTGTCTTTATGCTAATGTTGCATTAGAGTTGAGTTTCCCTTAATGAAATTCTTATTCTGCTATCTATGTGTGCCTCAGTGCTTCCTGACAAACTTCACCTGTCAGCATGGTCTTCCCATGCCTAAAATCAAAAAATTTTCTTTCCTCTGTTCCCTTGGCCATCTGTCACCGTCCTCTTCCCGGAGACTTGCACAATGACTATTGCTTAACGTACGCATGACGGCAAGGTCCTACTGCTGCTGCCGTCCCTGGAGCTGGGCTTGTGACACTCTCCTTTGAGGCAGATGACTCAAGTGAGAGCACACTGTATAGCAGGCTGTCTTGCAGGGACCAAAGGCCAAGGCCAGCAAATGAGCATTTCCTCTGTTTCACCCTGGGTGGGTATCATGCCGAAAACTTCCGGGCTGGGAGCAAAGGTTTGGGTGGGTTTAATCTTGATCGTCATTCCTCCACGAAGCATCCCGAGGATTTGTAAAAGCGAAGCTCCCTGTCTTTCCCAGATTGTTCTTCAACTGTACAGAAAGGCCAAGTAATTTTGAATTGTGGTCTCGGCTGGGGTCACCTCTGAGCAGCCTGCAGCCAAAGAGAAAAAGTCTTCTCAGATTGGGCATGCATCACCTGTGAAAGCAGTGGTTTGTTTGCGTGCTGTGGATTAAATACATCTTCAGGTAACCACTTGCCTTACAGGTGTATTTTATTGTTAAGGTGATACTTAGTAATTGACTAGGACCTGTTTTGTCTTTCATTTTTTTTTTTTTTGGTCTTTCTTTTGCACTTTATTATGGACCTATCATGGGATAGGTAATTCGGAAATTTCATACTTGGCTAATGTCCTAAATGCCAGCCTCTTATGTGGAACTGTTGCCTATGAATAAAGATATGTTCCCTAATCAGGTCCTTATATTTTTTCATTAACTGTACATGAAGGAAATATGTTACAAATGATGCATCATATATATATCTTACAGAGTACATATTATATACTGTGCATTATTCATTTAAAAAGTCATTATTCTTGAGGCCCTACCTCAAATTTTGTATTTATGTCTACAAATGCAATTTATTGTATTATATATTTGCCTATTATATACTGATATAAATTAGAATTTATCTTAATAATGTGTGAGTTCACAAAACCCTAAATAAATGTCGGTGTTTAAAACATGATGATTGTAGTATCATGTCTATTACAAACCCATTATCCACATTCTCTCTTTCTTAACACATGACCTTCAGGCATCCCCAGGATTGATCTATTTTATTGGGAGGAATCTGGAACAGAAATGGAAAACTGCCCTCCTGGGAAAATGAGATATTGCGCTGCTGCAGAAACAAATGCCAATTAAATTGTTATACTCTTAACCATCAGAATGCACTATTGTTTGCTGAATTATTAGTTACCCCTCATAGGGAAGGAGGAGAGGGAGCCAGAGAATCTGAGTGAATCTGAACAGAGGGACTGGGCGAGTAGAATCCTTGGGTGTGTTTGAATGACCATTTTGTCAATCTTCAATTCAACTTTATTTCAATTCAGCAAACATTTATGTAGCTTCTGCATTGAGTTAGACCCCAGGCAAAACAGAATAGAAAATAGAACAGTCCCAGATCTCAAGGAACTCAGAGCCTAGTAGAAAGACTACTTCTGTTACACAAACAAATCAGTAAAGGCCATCCCCCCCTTTAAAGTGGGTGGAGCCTCCACGTTCCCTGTCCAGAGTTAGGCCCTGAGTTCCTATGTAGGGACTGGTCGCTGGGCATCCCTGTCTGATCCTACCAACCCAGAAGCTTGACTCTGTCCTCAAATGAGTATAACGCAATCATGCTGCGCTTCCATCTTCAGCTTCTGTGTTGGCAGGCTACAGGGATGAGCTGGGCCACCTTTAGGGGGAAAAAAATGCCCTCACAAGCTGATTCTGAAAACCTGCCAAGAGCGTATGTGCCCATCCTGTGTCACGGGATTGACACACATAGGCTTGTCCATGACTGTGTACTTCAGCATGCAGACTGCGTGGCAAATCCCAAATGCAGTGTTAAGGCCTTACTATGAAAGATGAAGAAGAGTAATTGGTGGGATCAGAGTTTGGTGCTGGCTCATCATCCTTGATTTCCTTCCTGAAATCCCATTGCTCGACTGTGTTTTCTTTTGACTTTTTATTTTGAAAATTCTCAAGCATATATAAAAGTGGGGAGTGTGGAATAATGAACTCCCATGTCCACGTCACTCAGTTTCAACGATTATCAACTCATGTTCAGGTTTATTTCACTTGTCCCTGTCTCCACTCTCAACTGGAATCTTGCAGTATTTCTTTGGACGATTTCAAAAGATCCCAGAAAACATAGAATTTTACTTGGAAATGCTCTGTTGTATTTTTATATGCCCTTGTAAATAGTCTTTCCCTACACTTGTTGTGATGAGCAGTGGGTGTTATATGTAAGTGATGAATCACTAAATTCTATACCTGAAACCAATTTTACCATACATGCTGACTAACTAGAATTTATTTATTTATTTATTTATTTTTAAGATTTTATTTATTTGAGAGAGAGAGAATGAGAGATAGAGAGCACGAGAGGGAAGAGGGTCAGAGGGAGAAGCAGACTCCCCGCCGAGCAGGGAGCCCGATGCGGGACTCGATTCCGGGACTCCAGGATCATGACCCGAGCCGAAGGCAGTTGTTTAACCGACTGAGCCACCCAGGCGCCCTGACTAACTAGAATTTAAATAAAAGCTTGAAATAAACAGTGGTGCTTGGGTGGCTCAGTTGGTTGAGTATTCAACTCTTGATTTCTGCTCAGGTCATGATCTCAGGGTTGTGGGATTGAGCTCCATGTCGGGCTCTGTGCTCAGCAGGGAGTCTGTTTGAGAGTCTCTCTCTTCCTCTCCCTCTGCTCCCCCACCCCGTGCGCTCTCAAGTGCTAGCTCTCTCTCTAGAATACTGAATAAATCTTTAAAAAATTTTTAAAAATGGTCTTTCCCTAAATGGGAACGATAACAAAATGTGGGAAGCACAGAGCTCATGCATCCATGGCAGAACTGGTCTACTCTGGGCTGTTAAAGAGGGGTACGGGCTCTGTCTGGGAGGAGCTAGTATGGTGTTTGCTACAACTTTCCATTCTTCCTCTGTCCAATCTGTTCTCTTATTTTCATTTGTTTGGCAGCTACTTGTCCCCTGTACTTCGTAGCTATTTTCCTACTGAGCTTCCTTTGATAGTCCTCTGCTTTTTTTTTTTTTTTAAAGATTTTATTTAATTGAGAGAGAGAGAGAGCACAAGCAGGGGGAGTGGCAGGCAGAGGGAGAAGCAGGCTCCCTACTGAGCAAGGAGACTGATGTGGGGCTCGATCCCAGGACCCTGGGATCATAACCTGAGCTGAAGGCAGCCGCTTAACAGACAGCCACCCAGGCGCCCCAGTAGTCCTCTGCTTTTGCTCATGCTTCCTTCCTCCTCTCTAGATGTCTCTCCTGGAACCAGAGATTCAGAACCTCACAGTTGTGTGGAAGTCCAAGGTCATTCACTGCAGTATCTCTGATACACAGGTTCTTGTACAACAGTCTGTTTTGCAGGAAGTGGATTTGCAAAGAGATCCATGTGGGAGGAGTAGTCACTGTCTGGAAAACTCACCATGGGGACTCTTTTTAACAGGAGACTCCTCTAGTGCCTTCTAAAATACCTCAACTTTACAAAGATTCGATTTACTTCTCTGGTTTACACATTCAACTATGTAAAACAGAGACTACGGGCAGTTGGGGACACTCCTTTCTTGAGTTTTAGTGTAATCTGTAGTTTTATGAGACTCATGCTATTCCAAGTCATTTAATTTAGTCCCCTTCCCTTTTCTAGCAAACTTCTCCAGACCCTTGTAGGATTAGGAGAAAATAATGACTAGAATATAGTGTGGATCCACATTGAAACAGACTCACATTTTCACGATTCATTGATGCAGTCACTCATTTATTTACTTTTACACTCTATGCAGTCTTCATTATTTATGTTTCCAGTACCTAAGAGTTTGTGACACACAGTGGATGCTCAATAAATGCATTTTTTTAACTGAATGAGCAAATACTGAGTATTGGCTCTATACAAGGAACAGAGCTTAGTTTAGCAATGTGCAAAAAAATCATGACTAAGGCTAGATCCTTTCCTCCAGGTTACTCAGACTGAGTGGGGCTTTACGATGAGGTATGTACATTGCCATAATATGCAGTGGAATGTACCATGTGCCACAAAAGGATTTAAGATAAGAATATGTCAAGGGGGTACAGAGGAAGAGATTTCTTCTGGCTGAGAGGATGAGGCAGGATTTCATGAGATAGGGATCTGGGGAGGATGTTGACCATGAGGTGGGGATTAAGATGAGCTTTCCAGGTAGATGAAAGCAAGTAAGTGATGGCAGGAGCGTAAGAGAGACCATTTCAAGAAAGAGTGATGGATGAAACTGGAAGGTATAGTATATGCTTGTGGGAAGTGAGAACTGAGGCTGAAAATGTAGTTTAGGACTTGACAGTCAGATTCCTTCAATGCCAACATAAAGAGTCCAGATGCTGTCTGACAGGCCACTGGGAGCCATGGAAGGTTATTGAGTAGTGGAGAGAGATTTCCTGGCAGAGGCAGCTATGATGCTGGGGACAAAGCATTGTCTTGGGGTCGAGGGTCAGCTCCTTTCCTTGTTTACACAGTCTCTGTTTTCTCACTTGTAAAACGGGAACATTTATACCCATCTCACATAGTTGCTGTGACTATTCAACTGAAGTTTGTATGTGAAAATGTAACACTGCCGATGAATGTTGGGTATTTACTATTAGAGTCAGATTTGTGCATTTGGAATGTTGACCTGGCCTCTGTGTCATGGATGGTTGAGAGTGGGGAGGAGCTTGAGGCAAGAGCACTGGTTTGATTATGCAAGAAAGCAGCCCTTTCGAAATGTCTGAGGTGAACTCTAAGACACCAACCAGGTCATAAATCTAGAAATATAGGGGGGCTTTAGCAGGTCATCTCCTTCCTGACTCATGTGACTGGGGCCACCAGGGGTTACGTTTAAAAGTTAGAGCAATCAGCATGGAGATGAGATGAACCAGTAGGAACAGACATGGCAGTGGGGCTGGAGAATGGCCCTGGTGACTCTTGCCCTGCTGAGTGCTGCCATGTTAGTTTCTGGATCTTGGTACCATCTCAGAGTCCAGGGCAGGTGCTGGGGCAGGTGTGGCTCAGGGGTATCAGGACAGGCTGGATAGTTCTATCCCACTACTTTTTTTCTCATGTGTTCTCCTCTCATTCAGTGGAGGCTGAGGGATTCTGTGGTTATTTATGAGGGATGCTCATTGGCACAATATGCCCACCATGTCCATCCCATGTGGGTGTTGGGGGACAGATGCACAGAGAGAGCTTTGGGCCCTAGCTTTCGAGGTAGCATGAATTTGATCTTTCTTGGCTGAGAGCTTTGACACAGATCATAATAAAAAAAAAAATCACTCGGCCCCACCTGCTCAGAAGTGGAGAGTCCTGCTAAGCACTAAGCCCATGATAGTCTTGATATGCACTCCTTCCCCTTTCTCGCCTTCTTGGAAGTGCTTCACAGTCCTACACACCCTGTGTCTTGAGGTGGGGGTAGGATGAACTTGCACGAAGCCAGTACTGGTATTTTGCAAAGTTGGTACAATGTGAGAGTGAGTGGTGGAGACTGAATTTCTCTGGATTTCTATTCTTCTATTCCTTAGCTACATCTTCAACTTTAATTAGGCTTGTTGTCACTCAGCCAAATGTGACATTTCCCAGTCCCCTTGCAACAGGTATGGTAGATTGGTTACTGGCTCTACTTCTTTACCTAACCCTGAATCATATCTGGGCTATGTCCTCATCATGAGCAGATTGTATTTCTTGCCCCTTGCCTTTAATAGCATGTGAGCAGAAGTGACAGTGCACACCCGTTTTGATCTAGACCTTAGGAGACCTGGCCTATTGCCACTTGCTCATTTGTGACTCCTTGTGTCATGAGAAAAACATGTCCTGGCTAAGTCACTGGTCCAAGGCAGATGAAAGGCATGTGGGAGAGAGCCACTCAACTGACACACAGACCTGCTATGAGAAATCAATCAGCTCAGCCACTGTGGCCAAAGCAGAAGTGCCTGGCTGAGACCAGCCCAGATGAGCTGACTCCCAGCCAGCCTGCATATATGTGGGAATAAATGCTTAGTGTTGTATACCACTGAAACTTTATGGTTGGCTGTTATGCAGCAAGAGCTAACAGACACATAGGGAATGGCCTTATGACTAAGTTCTGCCCGAGGATAAGTAGAAGTGATACGCGGGACTCTGAGGTGTGCTCTTCTCCCTCTCTTTATTCTATTCCATGTTTGCTATCTGGAATGTGGATATAATGGCTGGAGTATCAGCAGCAATACTGGATCATAGGGATGATAGCGCAGAGATCTGGAAGGAGCCTGGTTCCTTGAGTATTCATAGAACCACCAGGTGAAACGTGACTGCCCAGCTCTAGAATTCTTTTACCTCAGAGAGAGAGTATCAAATATCTCTTATTAGAGTTATTATTGTTTGGGAGTTTTTCCATTATACAAAGCCAGATGGAATCCTCAGTGATACAGGTCATAAAACAAACTAGGAGGACTAGAAGGAGACCCAGGGAACCACTGGGAAATGTGGGAAAGTTTAATGTTACTTTGTTGGCAAAGAGAATTTTTGTGCCCTGTGACTCTGGAAAGTTGTCTAAAAAGCATCGGAAAGGACATTTTCCATTTTATGTAGCTGGCAGAGCCGGTCTCATGAACCGACGGGATAGGTTGTTGCCTAATGTAACCAGAGCAGGCTCTCCTGGTTCTAAACTCTCACTATGCCATGCCGTGGCCCGGAATTCCTTCAGTGGATATTCATTGCTTTGTGTCATAGGCCTGCTCATGGAAGCTATAATTCAGTGAGGACTTCTCCATCTCTCCTCACTCTGTGTGAGCAGGCATAAAAGGATGCCTTCCTCCTAACTTTCCTGCAGAGTGATGGTGACAGTGTTGAGCACATAGGACTTCTAGAAATAAAGTATCGTTTTAAGGCCTAGACAAGGAGACTGGGTACAGGCTTTGGGGGGCAGCCCAGTGACACTGCCTGGTAGAAGAAAGTTTGAAAGTTGATGAGGGGGAGCCAGTCATCTCTTCCCCACACTTTTGGTTTCCATGATGAGATATTTTCCTGAAACTCTTTTGGCCTTTGATTCCACTCCCTTCCAACTCCTTACAGAGGAGGGGGGAGAGCCATTGGACCTCATTTCTCGATGAGTTCTCTTTCACGCTCTTGCTTCATCCATACCCATGGGAGCTGATGGCTGTGCCAAGGTCCAGCCTTGGGGAGGGCGGGTGGCCAGTCCATTTGGGCTTCCACATTAGGCTAGTCTCTTCCAGCATTGTGTCTATATTCATAAAAGTCATGCTTGTCCTCCTGCTAACTCTTTTACTTATCAACTGGTCAAAACTTACGCAGGGAACAGAGTTGCTATTTACTCATCTCCCACCAGACCTCAACCAGGAGACTGACTCCGCGGGCTTCATCTCAGGAGAAGCAGTAGACAGTTCTGAAGCTTAGCAGTTCATCACACTAATTCTGGAGTCATACTGCTTGGGTTTGAAGCTTGGATCAGCTGCTCATTTAGCGAATGGCTCAGTTTCCATATCTGTAAAATAGGTATACTAATCCCACTTACCTAATTGGGTTGTCTTGAGGACTAAATCCACGGAAAGTGCTTCTCTTAGAACAGTAACCCAGCCAGAGTTACATGTAACAAATGGAGCCATTATTATTCCAGTTGGGGTTGGGGCAAGGCCTGCTTCTGGGGGAACACTATCCTGTTGGAGGGTACTGTATCTGCCTTTCCCTGGTCTATAGGAATGGACAACATGTGCTTCTTACACAACAGTTAACAAAACCTGGGTATGGGCACACCTTGGTTCTTGTCACTGGAACCTTGAAACCCATCCAAGATTATTGATGTTAGAGATCAGGGATGTTTCATCGGGAGAATTATGAGATGCCTTTATCTATATGTCTCTCTAAAGATACATCTATCTGTCTGCCTGCAGGTTGATACCTAGCTTTGGTCCAAAAAGTGTTTGAAGCTGCAAGACAGAAGGACAACCGTTAACTTAGCAAAATATAAGTCCCTCTAATTTGGATGTCATTTAAGTTTGAAGGTAGTAATTGCAAGTAGACATTTTTCATGTAGAACTCATATATTCATATAGAGACAGAAGTATGTGCATGAATATACTCATGCACATACTCTTTATGATTGCATGCATGCTCCAGGAAATGAGAATGCCCACAAAGGTTAGGGGTGCGTGGTTTCAGGGAGTGCTGGGGCCACCAGGCTTGTGAAGGAGACTTGGGGTTTTTGTATTTTCCCAGGCTCTGCTACCAAACTGGCACTTGTATTAATTTCTAGGGCAGCCATATCATAGCAATACAAACTGGAAGGCTTAACACAGCAGAAACTTAGACTCTCATAGTTCTAGAGGTTAGAAATCTGAAATCAGGGTGTTGGCAGCGCCATCCTCCCTCCAAAGCCTCTAGGGGAGCATCCTCCCTTGTGTCCTCCGGCTCCTGGTGGCTGCAACACTTCACTGTTTGCCTCCTTTGTCCCATGGTGTTCTCCCTGTCTCTGTCTTCCCATGGCATTTCCTCTTCTTAGAAGGCCATATCGAATTGAGGCCCACACTCATGACCTCATCTTTTTTTTTTATTATTTGTATTTGTGTACATTTTTTTTTAAAGATTTTTATTTTTTGACAGAGAGAGAGACAGCGAGAGAGGGAACACAAGCAGGGGGAGTGGGAGAGGGAGAAGCGGGCCTCCCTGCTGAGGAAGGAGCCGATGTGAGGCTCGATCCCAGGACCCTGGGATCATGATCTGAGCTGAAGGCTGACGCTAAATGACTGAGCCACCCAGGTGCCCTCTTGACCTCATCTTGACTCAATGACATCTGCAAACACACAGTTTCTACACAAGGTCACATGCAGAGGAACCGGGGGTGAGGGTTCTGAAATACCTTTTGGGGGGAACACAATCCAATTTGTAACAGCACTATCCTCTGATTTTCTCCAGTTTTATAAGGAAGCTTGTTATGTGTCCATAAATGTGAAGGTAGTTGAAAGGCTGTTTGGACAAAGGAAAGTGGTTGGGGGTGGGGGACTGGGGGCAGTAAATGAGATGCAAAGTTTCTCTGCCTGGGATCTGCCTCGGGCTTGTGGATCCAGTTTGGATACTACAAAGAGTCCTTCTTGCTTTGCCCTCTGTGGAATCTGCTGCCCCACAAAGAGTCAGCAATGGAGTCCCCCCAGGGGGTTAAGGCATTCTGTTGCCTTGGTGATGGCCAGTGAGAAATGTCCATTCTCCATGCTGCTTCCTGGGAGAGCATCCACTGAGTCATTCAACGAACATTTATCCAGCTCCTAAAATGTGCCAGGTACTGTTCTAGGCGGGGAGATATATCGGTGAAAAAGAAAGGCAAAAACCCTACTCTTGTGGGACTGCATTGCGCTGGGGGACAGAATAAATAAGTCAATGACTACATTGTTATTTCAGATGAGAATAAGCACTATAAAAATAAAGCTAGGTAAGGAGGCAGAGAGAGAGACCTCGGGGAAGTGAGAAGAAGACCCCTTCTTTAGGTAGAGGCTCCCACGGAGCTGACATTTGAGTGGAGATTTGAGTGATGTAAAAAGAGAAGCACACAGAGATTTATGGAAACAATGTTCCAGGGAGTGGGAGCAGTCCATGAGGAGGGTATGAACTTGGAGTGTTTGAGGAATAGCAAGAAAGCTGATCTGGAGGTAGCAAGGGGTGGGGAGTGGGGAGAGAGACAGCTGGGAAGGTGGGCAGAGGCCGGGTAAGATGGGATGTTTTCAAAATATGGTGGGAAAGAGCAGGGGTATTTTTTGCAAGGGAACGGGATTGAACACATGGTTTAAAAAGCAGACTTTGCTGGGTGGGGGTGGGTGGGTGAGTGAATTCTAAGAGGCAAGAGAGGAGGCAGAGGGAATAATGAAGAATTGATGGCCGTGGACCAGGAAAGGGACAATGATGGACTAGAGCAAGGTGGGATTAGTGAGGGGTGGTAAGAGGTGGTTGATTTGGGGTTTTTCTTTAAGGGCTTGCTGGCTTGAATGTGGGGGTATTGGGAAAGCAAGTCAAGGATGACCCCAGGTTATTTGGTTGGAGCACCCCGTGAAGACTGGTCATGTCTCCTTAGAAGGCAGCAGGAAGCAAGTTTGGGAGGAGGGAAAAATCAAAAGTTCTCATTTGGCCATATTATAATTCTTTTGCCATAACAAAGTTTTTTTTATTTTTTTTATTTTTTATTTTTTTAAAGATTTTATTTATTTATTCATGAGAGACACAGAGAGAGAGAGAGGCAGAGGCAGAGGGAGAAGCAGGCTCCCCGCTGAGCAGGAAGCCCGATGCGGGACTCGATCCCAGGACCCTGGGATCATGACCCGAGCCGAAGGCAGATGCTTAACCGACTGAGCCACCCAGGCATCCCAACAAAGTTTTTTTTTAAAAAACAGCTTTATTGAGATACAACTTACATACCACACAGTGAACCTATTTAAAGTATACAATTCAATGGCTTTTAGTATATTAATCCGCCACTACAATCAACTTTAGAACATTTTCATTACCTCCAAACAAACCTTGTGCTCTTTAGCTGTCACCTGCTGATCCTTCCTTCCCCTCGGCCTTAGGCAAATACTACGCTACTTTCTGTCCCTCTAGATTTGCTGATTCTGGACATTTCCTATAGATGGAATAAGATATGTGGTCCCCTGTGACTGGCTTCTTCCACTTAGTAGGTTTTCAAGACTCATCTATGTTATGGTGTGCACGATTACTTCATTTCTCTTTATTGATGAATAATATTCCACACTATAAATATTTCACATTTTATTTATCCATTCATCAGTTGATGGGCATCGGGCTATTTCCACCTTTTGGCTATTATGAATAATGCTGATAAGAACACTCGTGTCCAACTTAGTGTGTGGACATATGTTTTCATTTCTCTTGTGTGTGTACCTAGGAATACAATTGCTGGATCATATGGTAACTTTATGTTTAACAGTTTGAAGAACCATTTTACATTCCCACCAGCAGTATATGAGGGTTCTAATTTCTCCACTTCCTTGTCAACATTTATTATCTGTCTCTTTGATTTTAGCTATCCTAGTGGCTGTGAAGTGATATCTCACTGTAGTTTTGATTTGCATTTCCCAGATGGCTAATGATGTTGAGCATCTTTTCATGTGTTTATTGGCTTTTTGTATATCTTCTTTGGAGGAATGTCTATTCAGATCCTTTGCCCAATTTCAAATTGCATTGTCTATGTATAATAGTTTCTTAATAGATACAAGTTTCAATCAAATACATAACTTGCAATTTTCCTCCTGTGAGTTGTCTTTTCACTTCCTATAGTGTCCTCTGAAGCACAAATGTTTTTGATTTTGATGATGTGGTCATATTACATGTAAGACACCTAATAGGTAGTTGGGAGGATAACCCTGGGGTTCAAAGGAGAGACTGCGGCTGGGGATGCACATTGCAGAATCATCCGTGTAGAGATAGTATTGAAAGCCACGAGGCTCACTGAGACCATGGAAGAGTGTGTTCTTCTTCCAAGGGGAAGAGAAGAGGGCTGACATTTAAGGGTCAGGAAGGAGAGGCAGAGGGATAATCAAAGGAAGCTCCTGGCTCCTGGAGAAATCCGGGAGGAAGCTATTCAGGAGGGCAGGGTATACTTGGGATATGGCATCGGGTAAACCCAGTCTCATTGCTTCCTCCACTGAGCACAGGCCCCATCACAATATCTCAACCTCAAGTCCCTTCACTGCCACTACAGAAATTTGCTGGGCGTATTCTGTGAGAGTTACCTTAGCCAAACAGGCCTACACACTCAGAATCCCCACTCAAGAAATGCACTTAGAGGAGGAGATTGAAGTACTTAGTTACATAGGAAGATTTATGGCCTTGTTGAGATTAACTCTTGTTACTGTTAATGGATGTGATGGTGCAAAGCTTTGACAGAACATATGTCTTGCTTTATTTTTTAATGGAACACGCTAAAAGCCCCATCCCACAGGTCCAACTAATTACAGAGACTTCAAGATAGAGAGCTCTAAAGGTCTTACCAAGACCACCTTTTCCTTTTGCTGCGGTCACTGTGACTTCCAGGGGTTCTAGGATTTCTGACATCAATAAAAGGACTTTTGAAACAATAGTGCAAAGTTAAAGTTTGCTCCTGTTAAGGTGTATTTAAAAATTGCCGAGGAGAGAGGGGCCGTGGCTCTCACAACACAACATGGTTTGTGGGTATTCTCATTCACAAAGCCCAGCTACACTTGAGGAATCCTATTTTCTGCAAGATGTGTGATTTTAAGGCTGGCTTTAAGTGTAACATTCTCCAGGTCAAAGGAAAACATCCCGACTCTAATGAAGCACAGAGTCAAGGCAGACAGATCCCCTCTGGGCTTGAGCTGAATCCCAGAAGAGTTGGAGAATCAGTTTAGCTTTGACATCAGTTTACCTCTTAATCTTTCAGCTCAACTTCTAGAGTACACAATACACTTCTTTGTTGACTTCCCTCCTTCCTCCTCAGCCATCAGGAGCTCCAATTTACCTGCTCATTCACGTTCTTTTTCATCTGCCAAGGGACCACAACGTGAAGGGCCAAGTGGGACAGTGGCTTGCATACAGAAATATCCAGAAAAATAGGGCAGAGATCAGAAGAGCATGTGGAAGCTTTGCTCTTAATAAGCAGTGCTGCTAATCTGGTGACCTTCAATGGGGTCTCCTGGGGTCCTGGTTATGTAGGGGTTAGAAATATGGGGAGTGAGAGGGGGTGCAAGAAGTGAGAAGGGCAGATCCTTATCAGTGAACAGAATTCTGAAACGTTGGAACTGGTTTCCCCAGAGATGAGGGAGGATTGTTCAGAGAAGTTTCCCTGTCCTCCCCTGGGATTGCAAATGTTAAAGGGGTGGGGTGGGCTCCGAGATAGGAGCCCAGTGTGGGCTAGCGGAGGACCTTTAAATCCCGTGGGGCTCATTTGGTATAAATCAGAGGTTCTGTCATCTCTGATCTCAGGACTCTGCATCTTGGTTATAAATAACATACCTGGATGGAAGTGCGACAAAACCGGGGACATCTTTATAGGGAAGGCCCGGGGTCCCGGAAGGGGGCCACAGAGTAGGAAGAGGACTCCCCTTCTTGCCCACAACAAAGTCTAACTCTTCTCTCCGGGGAATAGTGTTGGGGTGGGAGGAGGGTCCCAGAAGAACTGCGGGAGAGGCCAAAACGTAACTATGAAAGGAGAGTAGGGCTTTTGACAGAACCATCAAGTCACCGAGAAAAAAAAATGGTTAGGAATTGCCCCTATGTGGCAGGAATTGCCCTGCCGAACCGGAAGGTTTGCAGATAGACTCCCCCCAAACCCCCACTGTAGCTCACTCCAGCTCGGGGACCCTTCTTCAGTGCCCCCTGCGTCGGCGGCCTCCCCCTGCACTCCCAAAGCGTGTACCCAGAGAGAGGGGTCCACCCGAGAGAAGAGACAGAGATACAGGTGGTGAGCGCGGACTCAGCCGCCATCCCCCTCAGTCCACCGCCCCTCCCCGCGCAGTTGCCTGAGCAAATCCCGAGTAATTGTTTTCCGGGGAGGGGCTGGGCGCGCTCCGTGGCGCCGCCAGGGTCAGGGTTCCCGTGGAGCGGGGGGTGGGGGGAAGCCCACCCGCGAGGGCTCGGCGTTTCTTCGCCTCGGCCGGGATGAACTGTGGCAACTTCGGCAGCCCCCACCGCGGCGGCAAAGCAGAGCCGGCGACAGTGGCGAGGCCAGCTCGGCTGGGCTGGAGCGCGTGAAGCCGAGGAGGCGCCTGGCGTCTTCGGCGTCTCCCTTTCGGCCGCGCGTCCCGGGACTCCAGGTTGGGTGCTCCTGGTAGTAGCGGCTTCCGCGCCTGCCGTCCGGGTCCTCGCAGCTTGGCGGACGAAGCAGGAGAACCCGATCCCGGCGCCGAGCGCAACCTGCAGGAGGGGCCGAGCCCCGCGCTCCCGCCCTAGCGCCCAGAAGGGCGCAGCCGCAGCTGGGGGCCGGGGCCCGAACCCCGCGCCGCTGCCGCCCGCGGTGGGGGGCGGGCTGGGGGCGGGGCGGCCGGGGCCGCCTTGCTGGGCGCGATCCCCGAGCGCAGCACCCGGCGCTGCCGAGCCTCCTCCCCCGCCGCCCGCTAGCAAGTTTGGCGGCTCCGTGCCCGGCGCGCCTCGGGATCCAGGCGCATTTGTTTCCTCCTGGTTTCCACGCGCCCCGTTTGGCGGGGACCCTCGGGAGCGATGCCGAGGGATGTGATTTTAGTTGTGTGGTTCTGTGTGTGCACCGCCAGGACAGGTAAGCACCGCTGGGGCGGTCGGAGGCATCCCGGGGAAGGGGGAGCCGCGCCGCTGTGCCCAGTGCCTGCACAGGCGTTGGGAGACCTGGAGACGAGCTCCGCGCTGGCCCGGGAAGGGCGGCGCGGCGTGGATGGGTCCCTCGGATCTCTCTGCCCTGCTCCAGGTGAAAGGGTGAGAAGTGGGACTCACGGGCTGGAAGATGCCCCCATGAGTGCCCCCTTCCTTGGAGACGCGGCCTCGAGGACGCCGGAGTGAGGGGCGCGGCCGAGCCGGCGCACCCTCCTGCTCCTAGTAACCAGCTTCCGGGTCGAAACCACAGCAGGTTCGGCCCGTGAGCCCCACAGCCCCGAACTTGAAAGGTGCGGTGGAAACCGCTCTCCCTGCGCGGGGCCGGGCGGGGAAGTGGCAGCCGCGGGAGTCGCACCCGCAGAGAGAGCGCTTCCGGCCGGCGGGCAGGCGTGGCTGCGGCCGGGGAGGGCACGGCACGGGTGAGGGCTGCGGGCGAACCGCGGGATTCCGTGGTCTCGCCTGGTCCCCTCCTGACTCTCCCCAGGGGAACTCCAGGAGCATTCTCTCCCCCTCCACCCTGTCTCCAAGGGCTGGACGAACAGTAATTCGGGGGAATTGGAACCGTGGAGACAATCCAGGGAGATTTTCTCAAGCTCCCAACCAGTTTTCCCTTGCTGTAACTGCAGGCTGGGGATTGTGGAGGGAGGACGAGGGTAATTGGCGTAATTTCTGAAGTCCCCCCTTCGTTCTGCCTTCAGAGACGCAGTTGTGAGGACTCGTAAGAGCACCTCCTTCCATCCGCTCCCACTCGCCCCCAGCCCCCATTATCTCCTGGGGTTTGGAGACCCTTTCTCAGTCGTCTTCTCCCCGGGTCTCAGGAGAGGTGGGAAGGTGGGGTGGGGCGGGGTGGGGTGGAGTAGGCACAGTATGGACAAAAATACAGCTCTCCCATGCTGGGGGTGGGGGTGGGAGCGTGGCGAATTTTTATTCCTGTGCTAGCCAGCCTTAGCACGCGCTGCCGACCTTGCACCCCAGAACCGGCGTGTAGTCAAGTCACCCCTCTCTTTATCTTTTCTTCTTTTACCACTCGCATTTCCCTTTCTAGAGGCATAGCCTGCATCCCAGGCCAGGCAGCAAGTTTATGGGGAAGGGGCTGGGGAGGGTGCCGTGCCTTGGTTGGCCTGAAAGTTCCCTCCGCCTGTGCCCCAGGCGCCCCTCTTTGGCACTTAGCCCGTCTGAGGATACAAAGTTGGGCGTGTAGAGGTTCCTGCTGGTCTTTTCCATTTACCCAGGTCTGAGAGGGTAGCAGCTTTCCTGTTGCTTAATGGAAGAGCAACGGGTTTGGACTTCTCCAGGGACAAAAGGAATCCTCCTGCCTTTTCTGTCTTCATCTGAGCTTCCCATGGTTGCAGGGACGGCAAGGCTCAGTCCAGTCTAGAATAGTTGCTTCTTGGGTGTGGGCACATAGGGATGGGCTAGGCTTTTAAAACCAAGAGCACACTTGAAGAAATGTGCCCCCAGAAAATCAGGACGGGCGAGGCTAGTGCAGAAACTGGGCTACCAGTCCCGTGCCCGGAGAATCTGGTGCTGGTGGGCATCTTAATGGAGGGACGGAGGAGAGAGAAACTAGATGGGGGAGGGGGCAGCTTCTTGGTCATTTCACATCCTCAAGTGCACATCCTTACCGGTATGCCTAAATCCTTTGTTCTCATTAGTTCTTTGAAAAGTCGGCAAAAAGTGCCCCCATCCGGAATGGACTGTGCCTCCAGGGTGCATTGCTAGTGGAGACCTTGAAGAACAGAGTCTTTTCCCCTTCCGCACACCAACCCCCTTTCAATCTTGTAAAAATTCTATTGTAGGAGAGATTCATTCATGTATTTATTCACTCATTCAAGGAACAGTTGAGCGCCTTGCTGGGTGCCAGGATTGCTTATGCAGAGAGAAAACGACTTGGTCCTTGACTTCCAGGAACTTAAAGCTTAGCTGATAATCTAGGTAGAAACTGGAGAACGTTTTTTTTTTTCCCCCTACAGCTTGATGGGAGGGAGCGGGGGCGGGGGTAGTAGGAGAGGAGGGAATATAAGAAGTTTCAGTGGAAGCAATACAGAGGAGAAATGGTAGGAATGAATTTTGGGGAGGGGTGGTTGGTGGTCAAGGAAGGCTTTAATCAGGAGGTGACATTAAGAGTTGTGTTTGAAGGCTTTACAGGGAGTTTTCCAGGTGGGCAGAGTGGGGAAGGCATTCCAGGTAGAGGGCAGAGCCTGTGCACGGGCAGGGGACCATGGGAGGATCTGCCCTATTGGTTGTGGCAGTTGCTAGGGAGCGTGGGTTTTCTGTGCCCCTTGGCACTTCTTGAACACCAGAGGCCACACATTTCTTCTACAAAAATTATCATAAGAATCAGTATGGGGGGTGGTTTTGGAATTATATCTCAAGTCCTTCACTTTACAATTTCTTGTCTCTTGAAGGGGTATGATCAGCAGTTTTCGGGGGCGGGGTGGGGGCAGCCTCTTTGATTTGCCCAGGAACCACCATTCCTGCTTCAAACCTCCACTCTCTTTGGTAGCAGAGGCTGGCTTGTGATTAGTTTATCAGGATCCAAACAGCCGCTGGGAAAGTTTATTTGTCAAGTGGGACAATTGTTGTCTGGGCTGTGAACGGTCCAGGATGAAATAAACATGGGGTTCACTTAGTGAGCTGCTCAGATAGCGCCTTTTAATGGAAATGAATAGATGATATCAGGCACATTTTAATTAAAGCAGCCCTGCAGTGCAGTAGCAGTTACATATGAAAAGATCTAATGATAGGTGTCACAGGAAGCTGCTTAAATTGCTCATTGTTCAGGGAACTTGTTTTAAGAGAGTAAAATGGAGGCAAGATAGGAGGTGCTGTTCTCCAGTTCTTGTTATTTCTGGATGAAGGATCACTCTGGGATTTCCAGGTACATACTTAAATAATGACAGTTTAGAAGGCTACATTATTTGTGGTAATAACGTATTAAGTCCACGAGTTTTCTCCGATGGCTTGACTCTGTGATGAATACAAAATTCCCTTTCCTGTTTGTTTTGGTCACCAGGCCAGGATGGTGGTGGTGGTTGGGGGCTGGGGGGGGAAGCCCCTGGGGCCCCTTTTGCTGCCTTTTGCTGCCACCTGCTGGAAAGGAGAGCTTTTCCTTTTTGAAGCACTTAACCTGGCTCTTCATTAGCTCTGAAATAATAGAGCTGTGAACAGAGCCCCCAGCCTGCAGTGATTACGTGCAATATTTGGCTGACTTAGAACAGGCATAGAACATATTCTTCAAGGATATTGCTTTTGGGGATCTTTGCAGGAGTCCAGGGGTCTGAATCCCATCAACTGGTTGTGAAATCCTGCTGTTAACTGAGGTCTTGGAGCATCTCTTCAGTATCCTATTTCTCTGTGTTGAGCAGGAGAAAACAGGGGCCATTGCGGACAGTGAGCCCAGATTAGATTTGGAGTGAGCCAGGCCCCAGGAGGATTTGCTTGGGAGCTTATGCCCAGGACCCTGAAGGTGTACTGAATGGTCTTTGGGCCTGAGCACTCCCTGGGCAGGACTGTGGGGTGGCCAACAAATAGCAGGTGTAGTTTAGGGTGGAGGTTCTGAATCCCAGAGCCAGGCCCCAGGTGCTTCTCCCATGGTGACATACTGCCTTCCAGGTTTTAAAAAATGTTTCTTCCCCAGATACCTTTTATCCTGCTTAATTCCAGTTCCCAGCCTCAGCCATTTGTAGAGTAGCTGTGGCCAAAGTAGAGAACTTTAATAGTTTCCTTGGAAAGGGCAGGAGCTCCATGCTTGGACAAGAAGCAGAAACATTAAAATAAAAAAAATTATTTTTATGGAACCAACGCTGTCATACTGCATAAGGTTCAGGAGAGGCCATGTAAATGCTATCTTATTAATAGATTTTCTGATTCCCTAGGCAGTGTGTAAAATGCTCTCTTTTACACATCCTGCTGTTGGCACAAGGCATTTTCATCCTGAAGGAGACCAATTAAAGGGGGGGAGAAAAGTGTATCCGGAAGCCTAATTGATTTCTCTTGTTCTGTTTTTATGGGATGTTTTCATAACAAGAGCAATACAGTTATCTTAAAACCAGGGGATCCCTTTACTTGTGGGCTATAGGAGGAGGAATGAGTGTAGACTTAATATTTAGATTTCCCTAAGCGCAGCCAGAGCAAGAAGCCCTTCCAGGTCAGTTGGGCATGTGGAGGGCTTGGGAGGAAGGGGGACATCTGTACGTTTCGTGCAATTCCAGTGGAGTTGAGGACCAGGGAGCTGTCTTATGAAAGACAGATGCTGCAATTTCCAGCTGGGCACCACGTACGTGCTAGTTGTGTTCCACATAGTTATCACCAAAACCTTAGGAGGCCGGGAGGCAGGTATGATCATCCTCATTTTACAGATGAGGGAACTGAGGCTCAGAGAAGTGAAGTTGTTTTTCTAAGAGTTAGTAGGGGGAAGAGACAGGACTGAAACTGGCTCTTGGTTTAGTATTGTTTCCACAACACTTTGTGGATGGAGTGTGCTGTGTTCTAATTTGGGGACAGGGATCCAAGGGCACCAGTGGGGTGTTCTGCTAGTTCTACAGAATCTGTTTGGGTGCCTTTTAGGCTTGTCTAGTTGCAGGGCTCCTAGTCTGGGAGCATTTTAAGGATGATGATTATAGTGGGTCTTCAGTCCCTGCTTCGGTCAACTACTACCACAAGAATATCGCATACCAAACCATCCAGAACTCAGTGGCTTAAAACTACATTTGTTTTGGTTCACATATCTGTAGGTTGTTCTGTTCCTGGCTCATCTAGGTCAGGTTTGGCTGGGCATGGTGCCAAACTCAAGTGGGATGTCTGCTCTATGTGTCTCCGTCTCCTTGGACCAGGGGAGCAGTGAGGCCATGTTCTTTTCATCATGGTGCAGAGGTACAAGAGAACAAGCCCTGCCCCACAAGCACGTTCAGGCCTCTGCATGTGTAACATTGCTAACATCCCAAGCATCCCAATGATCCAAATAAGTTAGATGGCGAGTCTCAAAGTCAAAGGATGCAGAGGTTTACTTTCACTCTAGTGGAAGGAACTGCAAAGCCACGCAGCAAAGGGTGTGGATCTGGGAGGGGTAAAGATTTGAATCCAATAATCAAGTCAACCACAGGTTTTTTTTTTTTTTAATTTTTATTTATTTATTTGACACAGAGAGAGAGAGAGAGAACAAGCAGGGGCAGCAGCAGAGGGAAAGGGAGAAGCAGGTTCCCCGCTGAGCAGGGAGCCCACTTCGGGGCTCGATCCCAGGATCCTGGGATCATGACCTGAGTCAAAGGCAGCCACTTAACCGCCTGAGCCACCCAGGCGCCCCTCAACCACAGTTTTTTTAAAGATTGTTTCCTTGGCCTGAATGCCATCCTGTTGTCTGGTGGTATCCCTAGATATGCATATTGCTTGGAGCTCATTGTACCCGAAGCAGTGATGGTGCGCACATTCATCAGTTAATTATTTAGGTCCTAAATTCAGGGCGTACCAGCTGTTAGCCCCTGTGCGAGGCAGTGGGGCTCCAGGGACACTGGGGCTCCAGGGACACTTCTGTCTTCTCCTCTCCAGCTACGGGCACATTCCCCAGCTCACTTTCCGAATTCCTAGCCAGAGAAAGACCCGCTTGGAAGTCCTCTGAGATCCCTCTTGATTTAATTTTTGCCTTATAGTTGTACAACACTATAGATCAAACTGAAATATTAGTTCTTTTCCTGCCTTTTCAAGGTGATCACAGAACTGCTGATATCTGAGCTCACTTGGAGAAAAACATCACCGTGACTTGGCTGATAGACACCCAGTGGCTCAGTCCTTCTTTGCACGGAGTAGGTATTCCACCAGCCTTTGTGAATGGAGTCTGTGTGAGGGATGAGCAGGTAGGATGGGAACTTACGTGAGATCATGATGTAAAGTAGGAGCATCTTCTCCTGCTCTTCAACACACACCTTAAGCCCTCCAATGATTTCCTAATTGCAATTAGGATAATATCCATCTCCTTGCTGTGGCTCAAAAAGCAGGCCCTACTCTTTGGCCTCATTTTCGAACACTCTCTCCCTGCCCATTCTGCTCCAGCCACACTGGCCTTTTATCTGTGGTCCGAACGTGCCAAGTCTGTTCCTGGTTTGCAGTGGGCTATTCTCTATCCCTGGAAAGCTGTCCCCCTCCAGATCTTGCCACTGCCAGCCCTGCAGGCATTCAGGTTTCCGCTCAAAGGAGCCCTTCCTGACTGTCCTTTCTAAAGCCCCACCCAAGTTGCTTTGTATTCCATGACTCTGTTTTATTTTCTGCATGGCATTTATTGCCATCTCAGATGATTTTATCTATTTTTTTTTTTTTTTTGCCTCCTCTTCACTTGTTAGCTCAGGACTGCGTGCTCTGTGAGGACAGCTCCAGTCCCCAGCACTGTGTGTTACATTGTAAGCGCTCACTAATACCTGTTGAAAAGGTACTGCATGGATGAATGGATGCAGAATGGAGAGAAGGAAGAGCTGTCCTTGAGTAAACTGGTCTCATAACGAACGGGCTGCATTTGGAAGGGGGAAATTGAACCTTTAGTTCAGAAGGCGAGGAGAAACCGAGAATGCAGTTTATGCACTGTGCCTTCAGTTTAACCCTTTGTCTGCCTTGGCGAGCCTGCCTAGCCCAACCTTCTGTTGCTATAGTAGCTCCTGTTTTCCTCATAGGAAAAGAGTAAGGAGAGGGCAGATTTCCTTCCCCAAATCTGTGGGGTGAGGGGTGAAGGCGGGAGGACAGAGGAGGTTGTAATAGTCCACGATGTCCTGATGAACATCCATGCACTCAGTCTCTCTGGGACAGATTGGGTTTCCAGGTCTTGCCTCGGCAACTGCTTTGCCATCAGACAGAAGTTGACAGCCATAGCTGATTAAAACATTTCCGACTGTGCAATCAGAATCGCACTCCTGAGATGTTAAGTGTAGATAGATGCTGCCTTTATGAATGGCTTGCCCACAGTCCCTTCCAGTGATCTCTAGCCTTATTAATACCTATCATTGGAAGTCACTTTGCAATCATGAGTGTGTCATTGCACAGAATGCCCCCTGGGTGAGAGACAAGCCTTCACCTTTTGCCTTTCTCAGATCAGGCGATAGGGGGCTCTTGGCCATGTTTCTCTGAACTAAGTTTCTCCAACACAGTTGTCCGGGAATTTAACTTTCCATTCAGGGATCCCCTTGGAGGGAACATACATCTCTTGTTTCACTTTCTGGGCCACTCCCTCTGCCACCCTGCTCCAACAGGGGCATGGCCCTCCTGGGCATCATGGTATCACGGCTGTGCCTGATGCAGAGGGAGCGCCCTGTGGAGGTGGTGTCAGGTTTTGCTGCTGCATCAGTTTGGGAAGCGGGTAGATCAGGGCCACGATCCTGTAGCCACAGTCCCCAGATCTGAAAAAGTTTGGAAGCCCGAAGTTTCTTCATAACTCATGTGACAGCAAAAGCTACCCTGAGCTGGACTCATTTGGTGGCGAAACTTGACCTCAACTGACAGGAGGCTACATATAGTCTTTGTTTTGCCAGTTAGAAGAAAACAGCATACTTCTTGGTCCAGAAATACTGTGTTTGATTATGGGGTACTGATTCAGACTTTGCTCAGGGTATTACATGAAATGTAGTTTTTAGGGCGTATTACCTTTCCAACATATGATACGTTCTGAATCTGGGATCTACTTGGCTCTGAGGGTGTTGGATGAGGGATCCTCAATCCATAATGAATGGGGAGTGAGGGTGGGGGAGGGGACAAAGAAACTCCAATATCACGGGGGCCGTGGAGCAGAGTTGTTCTCCCTCTGCACTCCAGAAGTTTGCATCTCCACACGCTCATCACTGGCTTCCTTGTATTCCCTGCCACTCCAGGCGTCTATAATGTCTGTTCTGTTTTGCTGCTAGCAGTCTGTATTTGAAGCCAAGACGGCTCTCTGTTCTTTTTCAGTGGTGGGCTTTGGGATGGACCCTGACCTGCAGATGGATATTATCACCGAGCTCGACCTCGTGAACACCACCCTTGGAGTCACTCAGGTGTCCGGACTTCACAATGCCAGCAAAGCATATTTATTTCAAGGTAAAGGCACTTCCTCCTTTGCATGGAGGCGGAACTTGGGGAGGAGCATCTGTCTGGGGAGTGTTCATGTGGTGTGTGTTTGTCAGAGGATCACCTCTGCGATTTCTCTTGTGTTATCGTCATAAGGTATGTTCAGAAATGTCAAGAGTATTCGGATAACCGAGGGGTGTTCTGAGGGTGGGATGGAGGCACTGGAGGCATGGTTGTGAAGTATTTGGTTTGGCGGTGAAATATTTCCTTGGGTGTTTTGGTGGGGGTCTCAAGTTGAGTGAAACCGCAAAGCCCTTGGAAGCCATTGGCCAGCCACATTAGTTTTACAGGTTATGTCTTCAACTGTCATCTATATCTTTACCCGTGTTTGTACTATATCTACGCCTATTCCTTTTTTTTTTTAAAAGATTTTATTTATTTATTTAACAGAGAGATAGTGAGAGAGAGAGAGCACAAGCAGGGGGAGTGGGAGAGGCAGAGGGAGAAGCAGGCTCTCCCCCACGGAGCAGGGAGCCTGATGCGGGGCTCGATCCCAGGACCCCGGGATCATGACCTGAGCCGAAGGGAAACGCTTAACGACGGAGCCACCCAGGTGCCACTGCACCTATTCTTATTCATATATATCTCTCTCCTATTTAATGGGTACATGAGCACAGAGGATGTTTTATGGCTGTCTTCTCTTAGGGGTGCAGCTTACTTGGTTCTCAGTTATCAAGGGACTGTAGTGTGCTTCTTAAAAGCCCAACTGCCTGAGATCAAATTCCAACCCTACCACTTACTGGCTTTGAGACTTTGGGCAATCCCTTAGCCTTACTGTGCCTATGTCCTCATCTAAAATACTAGTACCTACCTCATGGGGCTGTTACAAGGATTAGAGGAGCTACTCCAACGAAATGGTTAAAACGGTGTCTGAAACCTGTAGTAGACCCCCAGTAAGTCCTAGCTATTAATATGGAACTTGTGCTGTGTACCAGGCAACATGCTAATAGGATTACCAGCAAGAGTAAATAAAGATAGGTGCAGGCCGTTCTAAAATGTAGTGAAAGAAACAGTCATTGCACAAGGAATTATTGAATTATAATAGCTGTCCTTACTATGAAGGGGATGTATAGGCTGCCAAAACGAGTAGTACAGGGAGATCTGATTTAACCAGGGTGGAGAGATAGTAGTGGTCAGGTAAAGGTTACCCTGAAAATGGATGTGTCGGCAGAGACTTGAAAAATGAATAGCAAGCCTGGTGTAGGGGGAGGGGTGGGAGGTCAGAGCACTCTGGGCAGGGAAAATAGTATGTATGAAGGTCTGAAGGCAGAAACCGATAGCAAGGTGTCTAGTGTGGCTAAGGGGTGGCAAGTGTCTGGAGAGGCAGGGAGGGGCTGGGTTACATTGGATCCCATGGGCAGAACTGATATTTAGCTGATATCCAGGGGCTTAGATACACTGATGATTCATGGCCAGTATCCGTTCTGATAGGTGGGAGGCCATGTATACTTGTGAACGATTGTAATTCTTATCCTCGCTTGTGGTGCCAGGTTAGTGGTTTCGTACTTCACTCTCAGAGCAGTGGGGGCCTTTGCGGAGGTTGCTGCAGGGGAGTGACCTGATTAGATATGATAGTCAGGCAGTTTGGGCATTCCTCTGTGAAAACTTCTGGCAGGGTTCTTTTAACTCAGCCTTTTGTCAAGATGGCAAAAGGATTATTTTAGAATGGCTGGACCAATAGTAAGAGATGAGATTTACATATATATACTGTAGAGATCACTTAGGCCTTGTTAATGGTATATAATAAATCTACAGATATTATATGATGATACATAACAAGACTATGGATATGCTAATTTCCATTTATTCTTACTAAGGGATTGGTGAAGTTCCTAAGCTGGGTGTGGTTAAGAGAATACAGTTGGAATTGCTTTTCTTTTTGCCTTGTACAAGGTCTGCTCAGTTACTGTTGAGAGGTCATGCTTTATTAAGGCAGAAGTCATTTCTATTTAGATTCATCCCTACATCCCTTGAACCAAGTACCATGCATGGCATGTAGTAGGTTACAAATACACATTTTGAACTGAATTAAAATTTCCTCTGCCCTATGTGCTCCTTTACTTACCACTCATTCACTTATTTATTCCACAAATGTGGGCTTCTTAGGCAAGAATTCTGTTACTTTGTGTGTTCTTTGCTTTGGCAATTACCTCTGGGATGTGTAGCAGGCTCCAGCCATGGGGAGGGATTTTCAGCTTCTTTGGTGGAAAGAGTAACTTCATTATGGGAGGTTGACCGAGGACTTTCCCTAAAGAACCCTTGTGATTATATTGGGCCTAACTGGATAATCCTGCATAATCTCTCCACCTCAAGATCTGTAATTTAATCATATGCTCAAATCCCTTTTGCAATGTAAGGTAACATAGTTACATGTTCTCGCAGTTAGGACGTGGACATCTTTGGGGAGCCATTATTTTGCTTATCACACCATCTACCCTCTAGTCCCCAAGGATTCATGTCTGTCCCACACGCAAGATACATTCACCTCACCCCAATATTCTCCAAAAGTCTCAGCCCATTGTGGCATCAGCTCAAAGTCCAAACTCTTATCCGATCTTGTCAGCTGAAAAATTCCAAACCTGATTATCTAAATAATCTAAATTAGGTATGACTGACTCTGAGTATCATAAATTTGGGGGCAAAACTCCTCTCCATCTATGGATCTGTGAAGAGTAGGAAACAGGTAATCTGCTTTCCAAATACAATGTTGGGACAAGTGTAGGTTGCTTATTATAGATAGCCCTGCTAATAGAAAGGAAATGGGAAGAAGAAAGGGGCCACCAATCCCAAGAAATTTTGAAATCCAGCAAGGCAAACTCTCTTGAGTTTTGGGGCTTAGGAATAATCCTGTGTGGTCCTTGGCTCTGCCTTCTGGGCCCATGACTCATTCCTTTGAGTTATTCTTCCTTTTTCAAGCAGAGTAGCACGTGTTTGTGGTTGAGTAGTTTTATCAGCCTGTTCCCTGCCTGTAGAATTATCAAAGTCCTTCAGCTTTTTCTCATTTCATCCTTTCAGTTTCCTTCAGTACAAGTTGGCAGTGTTTCTGCTGGTATAACATTCTAGGAACCTTTAGGGTCTCCTGTCCATGGGACAAGAGGCACCCTACAGATCTTTCTTAGATAGCCCCATCTCTATTCCTGACCTGTGCTGCGATGGCTGAGGGGCTGCATGAGTCACATACCTGATCTCTTCAAAGAGCCCTCTGTGTGATTGAATCTTCTGAACTTTTAAAAAAATTTTTTATTGTTATGTTAATCACCATACATTACATCATTAGTTTTTGATGTAGTGTTCCAAAAAATATGGAACGCTTCACGAATTTGCGTGTCATCCTTGCGCAGGGGCCATGCTAATCTCTGTATTGTTCCAATTTTAGTATGTGTGCTGCTGAAGCGAGCACGAATCTTCTGAACTTTTGATCCTTCAGAGGCACTAGCAAAAGGTTGTTCAGCTACACCTGTGGTTTTCACCCCAGAGCAGAATTTCCTCGCAGTGAATCTCCTCATTTTGTTGTCTTTTGCAGTCCAGATAAGCTGAGAGGTCCTAGTTTCTTCCTGCTCATCCCTCCATCTCTCTCTTTTCTCTCATCTTTTACTCTAAGCAGCAAGGAGAAACCAGACTGCATCTTCAGCACTTTGCTTGGAAGTCTCAGCTAAATGTCCAAGTTCATCTTTTACAAGTTTTGCTTTCTGTATTACTCCAGGGCACGATTCAGCTAAGCTTTCTGCCATTATGTAACAAAGATCCTGTGTCTTCCGGTTTCCATTTCCTTTTTAGCCCTTACAAGCATCGTTTTTAATGTCCATGTTTCTACTAATGGTCTGTTCACAATGATTTAAAGTATTCCCTAAGATGATATAGGTTTTCTCTACCATGCTGTTTACTTCATTTTGAGTTCTCACTAGCAGAGTCTTTAACATCCGTATTTCCACTAAGGGTCTGTTAGTGGCAGACTAGGTTTTTTTCTTCCATGCTCTTCAAAATTTTTTCAGCTTCTGCTCATTATTCAATGCCAGAGCCACTTCCGTATTTTTAGTTACTTTGGGCCCACTTCTAGGGGCCCAAATCTGTATTAGTTTCCTGTTGTTGCTGTAACAGATTATCATGAATTTAATGGCTTGACACAAAACAAATTTATTATCTTATTGTTCTGGAGGTCAGAAGTCCAAAATGAGTTTTAGGGGGCTAAAATCGAAGTGTTGGCAGAGCTCTGTTCCTTCTGGAGTCTTTACAGGTATTTAGACCATTTATATTTAATGTCATTATTAACATATTTATATTTAAATACGTCTTTTTGCTATTTTCTACTTGTCCCATGTATTCTTTATTCCATTTTTTCCACTTTTTGGCTTCTTTTGGATTAACTGAAGTTTTTTTTTTTAATGATTCCATTTAATTTCCTTTGCTGGCTTATTATCTATAACTCTGTTTCATTATTTTAGTGGTTGCTTTAGTCTTTATAGTATATATCATTAAATTATTACAATCTACCTTCAAGTAAGAGTATAAACTTCATGTATATTATAAGAACATTTCAAAGGTTTACTTCTTTTTTCCTGGTCATCGATCTGTGATCACACATTTTATTTCCCATACAACATTGTTATTTTTCTTTAATCAGTCAATTATCTTTTGAACAGATTTAGATAATAAAATCAATCACATATTTACTCATGTAGTTACTATTTTCTGTGTTTTTCGGTCCCTTGTGTGGATTCTTATTTCCATCTGGTATGGTTCTCATCCTTTCTGAAGGACTTCCTTTAACATTTCTTAGTAGTGCAAGTCTGCTGGTGATGAATTCTTTTGGATTTTATATGTCTACAAAAAGTATTTTGTTTTCATTTTTTGAAAGATATTTTTGCTGGGTATGGAATACTGGGTTGACAGTTTTTTTTCTTTCAGTACTTTAAAGATGTTGATTCATTGTCTTCTCATGTGCATTGTTTCCAACAAGAAATCTCTGTTACCCTATCTTTGTTCCTCTGTAGGTAATTTTCTTCTGATTTTAAGACTTCCCCTTTGTCACTGATTTTGAGCAATTTGGTTATGATGTACCTTAGTGTGGTGTTCTTTATGTTTTTTTCTGCATGAGATCTCTTGCACTTCATCAGATTTGGAAAAAATTTGGCCATTATGTCTTTAAATATTATTTTCTGTCCCCATCTCTCTTCTTTAGGGACTCCAACTACATGTATGTTAGGCTGCTTAAAGTTGTTCCATAGTTTACTGATATTCTGTTCGTTTCAGAAATTGTAGTTCATTTTTCTTTATGTATTATTTTCGATAGTTTCTATTGCTATACTTCAAGGTCACTGAAGTTTCCTTCTGTAGTGTCTGCTATTAGTATCATTTAGTGTTTTTTTTTATCTCATATATTATGGCTTCATCTCTGTAAATTTAGTTTTGACTATTTAAAAAATATTCCACGTCTCCATTTAACTTTTTGAATAGATGGAACACAGTTATAACTCTTTTGATGTTCTTGACCACTAATTCTATTCTATCAGTGTTGGGTTAATTTTGATTGATTAATTTTTCTTCTGATTACTACTTCCTTGCATGCCTGGTAATTTTTTTTTTAATATTTTTATTTTTTTTAAAGATTTTATTTATTTGAGAGAGAGAGTGAGAGAGAGAGAGCACATGAGAGGGGGGAGGGTCAGAGGGAGAAGCAGACTCCCTGCTGAGCAGGGAGCCTGATGCGGGACTCGATCCAGGGACTCCAGGATCACAACCCGAGCCGAAGGCAGTCGCTTAACCAACTGAGCCACCCAGGCGCCCACATGCCTGGTAATTTTTGAATGAATGCCAGACATTGTGATTGTACCTTGTTTAGTGCTATTTTTGAATTCTTATAAATATTCATGGTATTTTTCTAGGACACAGTTAAGTTACTGGGAAACAATTTGATCTTTTTGGATCCTACATTTAAGGTTTCTTAGATAGCCCAAAGCAGTGCTAATGCTAATATCTAGGGTAGAGCTAATTATTTCCCATCACTGAGGCAAGACCTTCTTGTACCCAATTCCCTATGAATTGTGAGAATTTTCGGCTTAAGTGGTGGAAATAGGTAGTATTCTCTGTCCTTGTGTGTATGTTGAGCACTGTCACCTTTTGGGTGCTGGTTCTGTGTTTTTGGGTACTTTTCGCATATGCATGTAGTCCACTGAGTACTGATCTTGAGAGAGATCCATATTTTTTTCTCTCTGCTATTGTCTCCGTTCTTGTATCCTGTCCTGTGAAATCTAAGTGCCTTTGTCTCCCCTGACTCTCTGCTTTGTCACCTCAACTCGGGAAGTTGCTGGGCTCTGCCTGAGTTATTCCTCTGACACAGCTTGGGACCTCTCCTGGAGCAATAAGCTTGGGTAATTGTAGGGCTCATCTCTATTGTTTTCCAATTTTCAAGGATTACTGCCCTTCAGGAACTGATATCCAGTGTCTTGAAAACTGCTGTTTCATTGAATATTCATTTTAAATTTAAATTCAGATTAATTCAAATTCAAATTAAAAATTTATTTCCTCGCCCGCACTAGCCATATTTCAAGTGCTCAGTTGCTGTATGTGGTTAGGGGTTACTCTGTTGGACTGTGCAAGTCTAGAGAGGCTCTGAGATTTTACTCTTTTACCACACCACATTTAATATGGGCAAGCTTCAAAATCCTGTCTTTCCATATTAATGCATGATAGCAACTAGCAAGCTCCTTAAGCTCACTGCCTAGAGTACTTCCATTTACTCACTGATAAAGTGGGGTAATAATAGGATCTGCTATATATGGTTGTAGTGAGGATGAAATAAATTAATACATATAAAGTGCTACACTTGTATTTGGTACATGGTGAGCTCTCATTAGATGTGAGTTCATACATTTTAAGTAATAGGGTATAACTTTGGCCTTCTATGTGTATCATCTGTCTTGTGTGTTATTAGTGTTAGATTTTAACCTGCAGTGGTAGATTGGGATAGTGGGAAAAGCAGAGGATTGGGGAGGGGGCAGAAGATTAGGGCTCAGGACTTTATATGTAATAATTTATATCATCCTCACTACAACCACATAAGGTAAATACTTTTATTGCCCCATTTTATCAATGAGTAAATCAAAGTACCTTGAGGGAGTACTTAGGGGTGCCAGTGGATATGTCACTTAATGTTTTCAATGTATATGTGTCCATATACAAGATTCCAGATTCCTCATCTGGAAATGGGAAGAATACCAGACTGGGTGTAAGGATTAAATGACAGTGTATGAGAAGGCACTCTGAAAGGTGTAAAGTGTTAAAAAATGAATTTGTTATTCTTCATTTATTTTTATTCCTTCTCATATTTCACCATCCTAAGTCCAGCTCTGAGTTGATCTATATTAAGGAAGTGAAAACCTTCATTTCAATGCTAGTCTATTAATAATATTGATGAATTTAAGTAGAAAGCTTACTTAACTGGAAGCACTCCTAAAATACCAACTCCAAAGCCTGATAGGATTTATTTTGGGGTTGGCCAGCCTTTTAAGGTTGTCTTTGTCACTGCTGTCCTTGTATAGTGCAGAGAATAGAATAAGTAAGATTTTTATTGCCTTCTTACTTGAAACAAATTATATTTTACTAGGGATTGGGAAAGGGGGAAGAGAGAATGAATGGCTATGTGTAAGACTGGCATAGATCTTCTCTAAGCTGAAAAACATCCTAAATACCAGCTTTAGAGTTTCAAAAATCATTTTGGAAAATCTCTGCTTTGCCTTGAATGGGACTTAGAGAAGATCTGAGGGTTTGGAACCGTACTTCTCTCTGACTGACAGTGCCTCGCTCTTAAGTATTTGGGAGGATGTGTCTGTCCATTGGTGTCTCATTTACAAAAAGTGAATTAGAATATGCATGAGTGCAGATTCTTTAATGTGTTGCTCTTTTTTTCTTCTGCCAGGAAAATGCTACCTTTCAGGAGTTCTATTTTAGAAGAGTTTCTAAAGAAAAAAATAGATAGTATCTTTCAAGTAGTATGTTTTACATGACAAGATAGAACAAAGGCTAATGTGGGATACTTCAGGAAGATTGAGGCTTTTAGCACCTATTGCATTCTAGGATTTATGCTAGATGTTGTGGGAGACACAGATGAATAAGGCAAAGATCTTGACCCCAGTGAGGTTATAGTCTAGAAGGGCAGACACAGAATGCCCTTGGACACTCTAAGATAGAGGGGAAGAGGAGAACTGGCTTTGTCATAGATTATAAAGTCCCGAGTATGTTGAAGAGAAACTTCTCACTGGATAACTTGGGGAAGGCTCGTTGGAGGAGGTGGCACCCAAAGCAGACCTTGAAAAATGGACAGGAATTAAATATGTAGTTTCTATGTCATTGGAGCACTGCTCTTGGGTAATAATTTTCACAAAATGGTCCTTGAAGCTTGAATTATAGCTCTTAATGCTTAGAAAATCTGAATAAGATGGAGTTACCCAAAGGGTTTGTTTAATGCTGATCTTCCACATTTCCTGCCACCCACCGTTGCCCAAGTCTGAATTGTTTTTTCTGTTGATTGGATGCGCCTAGTCACTAATTACCTCTGGGAGCATTTACAAGTCAACCTCTTTTTGAGTGGAGTGATTTAGTATAACTTTGCATTTAATCAATTAGTGGAGTGATTCAATTCACATACCAGCATCTCCCAAATATAGGTATTTTTGCTCTTGCCAAAATAAAACTCAAGCAAGCCGTGGGAGTGGAGAGGGTTTTCAAGTTCCTCTCTGGGCAAATTAACACCTGCACTGGCATATTCTGGAAAATCATTCAGTGGCTATGTGACTAAATGTTTATCGTAGAGAAAATAAATAATTTCCCAAATATGCATACTCCTAACATCTGCACTAAAATCTGTTTTCTCGGTCATGCTCCTTCTCCCACCAAATAGTACATTAAAGAGAGCAGAGATGGAGAGAGAAAGCAGAGAATGTAAAAAGATAGTAATTCTTTTAGAAACTACTATGCCTATGTACCAATTCCATACTAACATATTGACCTTGGGCAAATTTCTTTACCTCTTGGAATGTGTTTCCTCTCAGGACATTGGGTAATAATGGTAATGTCTATGATAAAGATATTCTTAAGGGTTAATTTAGATAATATAAATTCATTGTAAGCAATAAAAAATTAAATGCTAATCATTATTATTAAGAGTTCAGCAAGTGAACATTTTTTTCATTAAATATGTAGCAGGTACCTACTACTATGCCCTCAAGTACAAGGATTACAGCAGTAAGCAAATCAGACAACGTCTGGCTCTTAAGGGGGAACAGACAAGTAGCAAATAAATAAGTATAAAGTAAGTTCAGATGACTTTATTTTTTTTAAGTTCAGATAACTAAACAATTTATGCATTTATTTATTTATTTTTAAAGATCTTATTTATTTATTTGAAAGAAAGAGAGAGAGAGCATGATCGAGGGGGAGGGGTAGAGGGAGAGGGAGAGGGACCACCAGACTCCCTGCTGAGCAGGGAGCTCTACTTAGGGATCAACTCGGGGCTCGATCCCCGGACCCTGAGATCATGACCGAGCCTAAGGCAGACACTTAACTGACGAAGCCACTCAGGTGCCCTCAATTTATGCATTTAAATTCAGACAACTGAATTTATTTTGTTCTCTTCCAAAGAGTATTTGCGATTACCTAGTGTACTTAATTCCTAATGAGGATGGATAGCTGTTGTCTGAACTGGATTTTTTTTTTTTAAAGAGGATTATTTCAACTCCTCAAGTTTATTTGTCTCATCCTTCTACCAACACTCCTGCTTTTGTACTAATTTCATATTGTATCATACAGATGAAGAAACAAGATCTAGAGAGTCCCTGGAACTCACATTATCAGTAGTGACAGACATAGGATTTGAACTCAGGGGTCTATACCTGCAGAGTCTTTGTCTCAGCCCCACTCCACCTCCTGCTTGTTTTTCCCTAATGATTGAGAGCAGGAATGAATAAATAAATGTGATGTGATAAAGATACAGCTTCTCTTAAGAGAAACCAAAGGACATCTGCCAAAATATCTTTTGGCAGGTATTTTAAATCAACTAGGACAGATGGTTGTCTCGTTGGTTGGTGAATTCCATTAATAGAATTTTATGAGTCTTTCACTAGGAGGGGCCTGTGGAATACCTGCAGATGAATACCTGGTAATTGGTTTGGCAGCCCAAAGAGAACATGCAAGAAAATCTGAATTAACCACGGGACTACACTTTAATATGTATCCATTTAAAATGTAGTCTCTGTGGCCTTTTGACCAGGGTTTTCTTGAGAGAGCATTGTGGGAGAATGAGATGAGCATTGACTGCAATGCTTTTGATGAATGCTGTGATTCTTAATTGGGATTTATTTTAACATATTGGGACTAGATTCTTTTCTGTGGGAACACAGCTCCAAAATCAGAATGTAAATCCGTGGAAAAATAAAATTTGATATGCAAATATTTTATTTAAATACAACTTTTCATGGATGCAGCCAGTGCATGAAGTGAAGCCAAGATGTACTGATAAGCGAGGATGGCTCAGTCCTCATACTTACATTCTGTTAAAAAATAAGGCACACTAAGACTGTTGAATCACAGATCTGTACTTCTGAAACAAATAATACAACATATGTTAAGAAAAAAGAAAAAGAAGAAGTAGCAGGAGGGGAAGAATGAAGGGGAGTAAGTCAGAGGGGGAGATGAACCATGAGAGACGATGGACTCTGAAAAACAAACTGAGGGTTCTAGAGGGGAGGAGGGTGGGGGAATGGGTTAGCCTGGTGATGGGTATTAAAGAGGGCACATTCTGCATGGAGCACTGGGTGTTATGCACAAACAATGAATCATGGAACACTACATCAAAAACTAATGATGTAATGTAGGGTGATTGACATAACAATAAAAAAAAAAAAGGCACACAAACTGCCTGGCAGCGTGGGGTTGCAGAGTAGGCCTGGGACCGTGTGCCTGGGGAAGCAGGTTCTAGAATGGCTTTTTCACTTGACTTCTGGGTCTATTACTTCTCTGGACCTTAGGTCTTTCAAGTCATACAATTTTTTAACTTGACCACGAGTTATTCTGCAAAACAAAAAAGAAAAATACATACAAACACAAAGGATAATAGAAGCAACAATGCTGTCACTGTCCCCCAGAATCAGCAAATACTAACATTTTGTCATATTTGCTTAGAGCTTTATACACAATTACAGAATAAGTTGAAGTCTCTTATGTTCCCCTCCCAGTTCCTTTCTTCTTTCAACCTCCCTAAAGGCCATCACTAAATGGTTGTTGAATAACATAGTATAAATAAAAGCGCGCATGTGCGTGCGCGTGTGTGTGTATTACATTTATATGTGTCCATACAAGAAATATAATAGGGAGGGCACATGTATAGTGGATAAATGTACAGCCTTGGGAGCCAGACTGCTTAGGTTGAAATCCAGCTCTGACTCTTGCTAGCTGTGTAATGTTGGGCAAGTTCTTTAACTTCCCTTTGGCTCATTTTTTTTCAATGTGTGATATGGGGATAATAAAGTATCTATCTCATAGAATTGTTCTCTGGATTAAGTGAGTTGATTCATATAATGTGTTAGAATATTAACAGACATAGTAAACATTCAGGAATGTTAACTACTGCTTATATAAATGGCATCACACAGTATGGATCTTCTGGAAACTATTTCACTCACCGTTATCCTTTTGAGGACCTATAGATCCAGTTCATTAGTTTGAACTGCTGCAGAACACCTCAATGCATTCATCCTTTTGCCTTTTGATGGAACCTTGGCTTGGTTCAGATTTCTGACAAACAATATTTTAGTGTGCATTTTTGTGCATGCCTCCATTTAAAATGTAGTCTCTGTGGCCTTTTGACCAGGGTTTTCTTGAGAGAGCATTGTGGGAGAATGAGATGAGCATTGACTGCAATGCTTTTGATGAACGCTGTGATTCCTAATTGGGGTTTACTTTAACATACTGGGACTAAATTCTTTTCTGTGGGAACACAGCTCCAAAATTAGAATGTAAATTAAAATTTACATTAAAATTTAAATTAAATTCTTAATCTGTGTACTTTTCCATAGAGAGGATTCTTTAAGGGAATCCTTAATTGTCCAACAAACCATTAGTCCAGTCCCGTGGTTGGTTACCTCCAATGATGGAGATAACACTGTATTGTCAGGCAGCTCATATTATTTTTGGGGCTACTCTGTCAGAAATAATTTAAAGGAAGACACATTTTGGCTTAATGCAGTGCCTTTCTATTGCTCCCTCACTCCAGTCACGTTGGCCACCTTTTGGTTCCATGAACACACCAGGAGTTTCCCTGCTGCATACCATCATTTCTCCTTGCAAAAGGCCTGGGAGACCCTGTCCCTGCACTTTCTCTGCCTGGCTCTTACTTTTCAGGGTCACTTCCTTCACCAGGCCTCCTGCCCTCTTCCCTCGGACGGTCCCCTCTTTTGTTATTGATCACCGCTTCCTGGTGTTTAGTCCTTCAGAGTTCTTACCGTAAACTGAAATGATATATTTCTTTTTGTTTCCTTTGACTTTGTTTCCTAGTCTGTCATAGATCACTTCATGTCTCCACTTGTTTTGTTTTCTGTCCTAAATCAGTACCCAGTACGAGGCCAATGCCTGGCACTTATAGTTGGCACTCAAGAAAGATTTGTTCAGCTAGAGGCACCTGCGACCATAGAGTAAGTTTACATCCCCTTCCCATGAGGTAGCCTCAGAGATTTGCGGGCAGCTTTTAAGGTCTTCCATCCTCAATTTCTTCAGGCTAAACATTTCTGATTACTTGGGCAGTTCCTGGTGGTACAGCATTTTGAATTCCCCCATCATTTTTTCTTGTTTGAATACCTAGCTATTTGTCTATGTCCCTAATGATGTTTAATGTCTTAAGTTGAACATGGTGCTTCCCATATGGTCTGACCAGGATACAAAAGAGCATCCCTTTTGTGTTCAATTACATATGTTCCTAGTCATATGTTTGCATGAGGCCCTGTCCCAGAATTAATTCATGATAAACTTATTATGGACCAAGACCCCGTGGAGGTTTGTTTGTTTGTTGTTCTCACTTACTACTGCTAAACTCTGAGTTCTCCCTTCTTGATCTCATGCAGTTGGTTTTTTGGATTCATGTTTATATCCTTATGTTCATTACCATTAGATTTTATTACTATCTATAAAGGGAGAGGGCTGGATTAAATCACCAAGGTCACTTCAGCTCTTAAAAATGGAATTGGTTATTACAGAGCAGCATTGTCCAATAGAACTTTTAGTGATGATGGAAATGTTCTATATCTGCACTGCCTAGTACAGTAACCACAAGCCACATGTGGCTATTGAGCACTTGAGTTGTGGCTACTGTAACTGAGAAACTGAATTTTTAAAATCTTATTTGATTTTAAGCATTTTAAATTTAAGTACCATATATGGTTAGTGGCTACTATATTAGACAGCACAGTTCTGGAGAAAAACTTTCAGAATTTTAAGAGATGAGATGGTGTGTAGAACATGTATGGGAAAACCAACATGGGGAGAGAATGGCCTATTCAGGATTCATTTACTCAGTCAATGGTCTTTTATTTATTTAATAGATTTTTTCTTTTTTTTCCATTTTTTCACTGAGTATCAGCAGTGTGCTAGGTACAATACTAGGTGCTAGAGATTCAGCTGTGAAGAAGATAGTCTTAGCCCCTGCTCTCAAGGGACTTTCTATCTGGTGCCGTGGTCCTCAGCCCTGGTTTCATATTAGAACCACTTGGGGAACTTTAAAAAATTCTGATGCTGAGGACCAACCTTTAAGAGATGATGATACAGGAGCGGCAACATGGCAGCCCCGGGAGCTGGTGACCCTCTCCATGCCAAGAGTGGAAAGGCCCCTGTGGCTCAGCGCATCGACCCAACTCAGGAGAAGCTGACTCCCGAGCAGCTGCAATTCATGCGGCAGGTGCAGCTCGCCGAGTGGCAGAAGAGTCTGCCACAGCGGCGGACCCGGAACATCGTGACTGGCCTGGGCATCGGGGCCCTGGTGTTAGCTATTTATGGCTACACCTTCTACTCCGTGTCCCAGGAGCGTTTCCTAGATGAGCTGGAGGATGAGGCCAAAGCTGCCCGAGCCCGAGCCCTGGCAAGGGCATCAGGCCCCTGAACCGGATGGGCACTGCACGTCTCCAACCTGCTGGAGCCCCTTCACATGATGGATGATGCCCTATGACCCTGTCGGAATCAAAGCCTGCACACAGCATCGTTGGCCTCAACCTTGGACGATGATTGAGCCCAGGAATTTTCTGCATTTGTCCAGGTCAAGAGAATATTGCCCACTTTACACAAACTGTGTCCAGTCACTGAGCCCTTGTATTTTGTTTCTTTGTTTGAGAGTTATACGTCCTTAGCTTTTCTCAGGGGGAAAAAAAAAAAAAAGAGATGATGATACACTTACAAAATAAATAAGTCACGGGGATGAAAAGTACAGCCTAGGGAATACAGTCAATAATATATGATAACTTTGTATGGTGACAGATGGTAATTCCACTTATCATGATGAACATGGCATAACAGAATTGTCAAATCACTAAGTTGTATACCTGAAACTAATATAACATTATATGTCCCCTATACTTAAATTAAAAAATAGAGATTATAATTTATTTGATCTATCTGATGGGGGGGCCCACATTAGACTTTGATAGTCTTATAAAAACTCTACTGGTGAACATAATTGGTAGTCAGGGTTCAGAATCTCTGGTCTAGGGAAAGTAAGTCCCCTTTTTGATAAATAGGGGAAGAGAGTCATGTTTAAAGTTCCACTTTGATGGGGAAGTTTCCTGCATATTTTAAAGTCTCCCATTTGATACCCACTTGATATGATGCAATCCCCCCTCCTTCAGAAAGAAAGCCTTTAGCTGTCTGAAACATGGTGGTCCATGAAATCAATTACATTGTCTTATTTGTTGGGTAATGGTGACAAACCTGCAAACCTGAAGCTGTGAACTCTATCTTCTTGCAAATTATTATTATTAGTCTTCAAACTGGGTTTCTCTGTGTGGTGCTTTTTTCATCTATAGTTTTGTTCAGTTCAGATTCTAGAACTTTAGGCTAGAATTCAGCCCCAGTGGGCTGAGAAGAGTGAGGAGCCAACTGTTGATGAGGTGGAAGGGATGTTGGCTTGGAACCTTTAAGGAGGAGGAAATTTATGGTTGTATCACTCAATATAGTCAGGGGTTTGCTGTGGCTAATAACACAAGGACTGGTTTCTTTCTCCATGTTCACTGCGGAACACATGGGGCTTCTGGAACAGGCTGACAGGGCATCCTTTATGTAGAACATTGCTGGTTGTTGTGACCGAGGGAAAAGAGAGCATGACAAAGCATGAGCTGACTTCTAAAGCTTCTGACTGGAAGTATATCACTTTTGCTCAAAGCAAGTTCCATGACCAAGGAAGGAAGTGACCTTCCCCTGGGAACGGCAGTAAATATTTGTGAACGATAATATGGTTTATTACAGTTTTCCTTTCTCATCCTGGGTATTTGGTTCAGCCTCCTTTTGGCTCCCAAACACACTTGTCCGCCTGCCTGTCTCTAGGGAGCCCATGTAGAAATCGTATCCAGTCATGGCAATAGGGTCAAAGCCTAGGATTCTTTGATGGGTCTTTATATCAGGTATTCATTTGCTTCCTCTTGCTTCAAATGTGCACGAACGAAAAAGGCAAATTATCTGCTTCCCATACACCCAATATAATGTTAGATAAGGCTAGAATAACTTACATAAATACTTTTTTTTAGAAAGGGGAAGAAAGGGAGATACACAATTATAATCAATTTTGGGATTTAATGGGGGTGATGTTATAAGGGTCCCTTTCCTTAGGAATTGGGCATGTTCTTTTGTTCTCTAGAAGTAGATCTCCAGTTCATTGTTTTCCATGGCTCCTGGTTTCACTTTTTTGGGAGTCCCTATTCTTCCATTATCCTCCTTAGTGGCTGAAAAACTGTCAATTCACTTCTTCCCCATTGAAGTTTGGGGGCAAAGTGTGTTTTGTTTCTTAAACAGTTATAAACTGTTTCTTAGTTGAAGATTGTTTGGCTCTTTGGCTGTAAAACAAGAATAAAACTTAGTCATTTTTGTCATCGATTTAATTCCAGTTCGCTCTCTATAGCAAGGGCCACACTCACAGTTGATTCTGATTACATTAAGCCTATCAGGTTTTCATGGAAGAGCCAGACCCTTTTTGACATTTTGTCCAACTGAAAGGATTCACTGGCACTACCTTAATTTGTTCAGATGCTTTAACAATGGGTGGAGTGTCCAACCCTTCGTTTGATCCTCAACTCAAGGCTGATTTTTGATTGACCTGCTCCAAGTATTTCTCAGTTTTATCTATCATTGTGAGGAGATGAGAAAAAGTTTTCTTTCAACCCTGTAAGCCTGGCATTTCTGAGTCTCTGTTCCCTTTCATTTCCATCCACAAGGTGGCCAATTCTTTTCTCTTTCACCTTGTATTAGTTTGCTAGGGCCACCATATGAAGGGACCACAGATTGGGTGGCTTACACAAGAGAAATGTATTGTCTCTAGGTTATGGAGGCCAGAAGTCCAAAATCAAGGTGATGGCAGAGTTAGTTCCTTCTGAGGGCTCTGAGGGGAGGATCCATTCCAAGCCTCCTTTCTTGCCTTATAGATGGTCGTTTTCTCTCTGTGTCTCTTCATTTTTCCTCTCAGTGCATCTCTGTGTCCTTATTTCCCCTTTTTACAAGGACATCAGTCATATAGGATTGGGGCCCACCCTCAAACCTCATATTAACTTGTTATCTCTGTAAAGACCCTGTCTCCAAATATGGTCACATTTTGAGTTACTGGGAGTTAGGACTTCAATATTTGAATGTGGGTTTGGGGGGATATAATTCAATGCATAGCGCATCTCTTTCCTCTAGTCCTTGTCAAATGCAGCCAATAGGAATCAAGACACATACTAATCTTCTGTTTTTTCAAGATCATCGGATACCTTTCTCTTTTAGTTTATTTCAGACGGTAGTTTTACCGAATGTTTCATCACTGTATAATATGAATAAACATCTTTCTAAGCCTCTATTAATACTTTCTGCCCACTGCCAGAAGCCAATGCAACATATTCTTTGTTGTTGTTATATTATGGTAGTACCCCCATTCTTGAACCATTGTATGTATTGATAGGAAGGCTAGATGTTACAGTAAACAACCTTCAACTCTTAGTGGTTTATAATATCAAGAATTGATTTCTTGCTCATGCCACAGGTACATTGTGAATTGACCACCTGTCTCCTTCACATTTTCCTCTCTCTGAGACTGGGTGCAATGTCTACCAGTAGCCTGGCCATGGCTGTGGCAAAGGGAAAACAAGAATGGTGAAACATTGGGCGCCTGGGTGGCTCGGTTGGTTAAGCGACTGCCTTCGGCTCAGGTCATGATCCTGGAGTCCCGGGATCGAGTCCCACATCGGGCTCCCTGCTCAGCAGGGAGTCTGCTTCTCCCTCTGACCCTCTTCCCTCTCGTGCTCTCTATCTCTCATTCTCTCTCTCTCAAATAAAATCTTTAAAAAAAAAAAAGAATGGTGAAACATTCACTGACTCTTTTTTTTCATTTTGTATTTATAATAGCAAAATAAAGAAAAAGGAAAAGAAACAAGCTGTCTACAAGAGAAGGAATGAATAAATGTTCATTCAATAGAATACCAAGTAGCAAGGAAAATAAATGAACCAGATCTACATGTTATTACACAGCCAAATCCCAGAAACATAATACTGTGTAAAAAAAAGAAGAAAGAAAAGCAAATCGAGGCAGGATTTTGTGTAGTGTGCTAACATTTACAGAAAGTTTACCAAAATGCAAAACGGTCTGTATATTATCAGGAATTGAGTAAAAGTGATAAAATGTATAAAGCATGCGTAAGGATGATAAATGTCAAACTGAAGAGAGAAGGTAATCTCAGGAAGGTGGACAGCATGACAGAATCAGGGGGGGTGTGTAGTACTTGTAGTGCTTTGCATTCGCTGACTCTTAAAGCTAAAGGTTGGAAGTGATATGTGTCACTTCTGCTTCAGTTTCATTGGCCAAAGTCATAGAGTTCGCTTTAAGTCAAAGGAGATGGAGAGTACTCTTCTACTCCAGGGAGGGGCAGTAAATATTTCTGAGCCTGGTCACAGTCTAGCACGCTAGGCTATTTTGTTATTTTTGGAGAAGTTGAGAGAGATGACACCTTGGGAGTAGGCAGGCGGGAAGACTAGAGCCAGGGGTGAGGAGAAAGACTTTGGCCTTGGCACTGGAGTCAGCACCAGTGGGATATATCTTTCATCAGAGACCTAGCAGTTAACACTCCAGGGTTGAAAGAATCCTTGCAGGGGGCATAATAGGGTTTCTATCCCAGACCTTCAAGTTGCAACTCTGTCACTTAGTAGCTGTGACTTTTGTCAAGTGACTTGACCTGAGTCTGTTTCTCATCTGTCAAAGGGGACAGCAGTATCATCCACCTCACAGAAGTGTTTTGAGTATTTCCTCTCCCCCATGTAGTAACTGTGTAACCTTTATACTTCTGTATACTTCGGTTTCCTCATCTATAAAATGAAGATAGTAATAATATGTATTCATGAGGTTGTTGAAAGACTTCAATGATATAAAACATTTAAGCCAATGCCTCGCTTGCAGAAAGTGCTCAATAAATGCTAATTGTTCTTGTAGTTGTATTGGCTGAGCTGACACACAGTGCCAGACACACAGTAAACACACAGTAAATACAAGGTAATCACTTCCTGCACTAACATTTTATTGAGGAGTGCAAGTCTAAGAAGCCTGAGTCAGGGAAATGGGGACAGAAGCAGAGAAGGAGAGAGGCCAAGGACAAGGGCTGATTACAGGCC
The DNA here is from genome assembly GCF_009762305.2 of Zalophus californianus. NCBI lineage: Eukaryota > Metazoa > Chordata > Mammalia > Carnivora > Otariidae > Zalophus > Zalophus californianus. Next base: position 74,816,428 of record NC_045605.1, read on the forward strand.
AGTTTCCTGACAAAACCGATTACTCAGAGAGGTCATAGAGTCACCACATCTCCCCGTGGTCAGTGCAGTAAGGGGGGAAAAGAGAAGAATTTATCTGTTGACTTCCAACTCCCTTGGATCCAAGGTCCCTCCATGAAGCCTCTATGTCCCTAGACTACTAGGCTGCATGTGCACGGATGCTGGGAGCGCTGAGACATCTCCTACCTTGGTGGAGCCTGAGATGAAGGGGGGTGGCATGGGTTAGGAGTGGTTGCAGCATAGATGTGAGGCACGAAAGGACCTGGAAGCAGTCTCCAGGGCAGGCTGGAGTTTGTAGTGCAGGGTAGGGGGGAAGGGGGGTCAACAGCAATGTGGCCACGTCACCACGGGGGTAGTGGAAGCACTTGCCAGGGCATTCAGGCCGGAAAGCAGGGCAAGTGTGTGAATCTGGGGTGTCCTATAAATAGAGTCAGCATCTTTGCCCCATTTTCTCACTTTACAGGTGAGAAAATTGATACCCAGAGTGGGGAAGGATTTATTTAGGGTGATACAGCTTGTTGGCTACAGAATCTAAATTAGAATCCAGGTTTTGTGAAGAGTTAGTTCTGAGGTTTCCTGATCTTTAGATTTCTGGTTCAGTTCTAGCTCGTCTTCATCCAGCCATCCGTCCACCCACCCATTCAGGCATCCGTTCATCCATCCATCATCTCTGTGCTTGGCATTTATTGAAGGCCTCCCTTCTCTCTGGTGCTGGGCTGGGCTGGGCACGTCTCACAGAAGCCCAGGGTACTGGGAGAGGGGAGCTTGTGGATTGCCTTTTTCTCCTCACTTTATGGCCTCTTCTGCTGTGGCGGTTGGGACTGCAAGCTGTCTGTGGAGCTGAGCCAACGGGGAGGAAATTGGATGCACTTAGACGCTTGATAGATGGGATGACTGAGGTTGTCTGGGGCTGAGGGGAGGGAAAACAGTGGTTCCATCTCTGGCTTGAGCTCAAGTGTATTGGCAGTAGCTCTGAAATGTAGGGGGAAGATGGATTTCCAAGGAGGACATCTGGCTTCTGTGAATCCTCTAGGACCTTAGACATGGCCTCCCTGGGGAGCCAAACCATCAGAAGAGGGCTGGTAGCTCCCTAACTGCCAGGCACTGTGTAGGAACTGGGAATTACAGGCAGGTCCACATTCTGATTCCTATCCTTTTCTTTTTCTTTTTTTTTTTAACTGAAGTGTAGTTGACACACAATGTTACATTCATGTGTCAAGTGTACAATATAGGGATTCAACAAATCTCTACCTTATGCTGGGCTCACCACAAGCATAGCGACCCTCTGTCCCCATGTAACATTATCACATTGACTGTGTTCCCTGTGCTGTACCTTTTATCCCTATGACTTGTTCATTCCATAACTGGAGGCCTGTATCTCCCACTCCCCTTCCCCCATTTTCCATTTTGCCCATCTCTCCCCCTCCTCCCCTCTGGCAACCATTAATTTGTTCTCTGTATTTATAGGTAGGATTCTGCTTTTTTGTTTATTTGTTTTGTTTTTTAGATTTCACATGTAAGTGAAATCATATGCTAAAGGAAATGAAAGTGAGGTTGGAAGATAAGCAAGTCTGTAAAAGCTTATTAATAACACTACACCGTTCATATTAATAGCTAATAGTTATTGTGCTTGGCTAGGAGGGTCCTACTGTATCTCAGTAACCTGGACTTAGACTCCATGGACAGGCTTAGTGAGCCCTGTGGACTTCCTAAGTTGCACGCATATCTTTTTCTTGGGAAAGGCTTATTGCTTGCATTGTATTCCCATGGATGTGTGCAGTCTCTCACAATGTAGACACTCTATGGCATTTCATCCTCAGAGCAGCCCCATTTTTCAGATGAGAAAACCAATACCTGCAGAGGTTAAGTGGCAGAATCAGTAACTGAACCCAAGCCTCTTTGATCTCAAACCCTGTGCATGACCCTCTTTGACATGGTGTACTCCTACAGAATTAGTAAGGGCAAAGTGAGGCACGCTGTGTTCGGTCCAGTCTGTAAGCTCTGATTTGTGCCCAGAAATGGTGTGTGACTGCTGGTTTGCACAGAAGGTCAGTGCTTCGGGGGCAAATGAGAGACTTGGCTCACTCAGCTTGGAAGGCAGAGGTCTGAGGGTGTTGTGCCTCCTGTTGGGTACCACGAGGAGGGTGGTGGTGAGCCCCTTTCCCTGTCTCTGCAGAGGCAAAGGCCAGCATGTGGCCGCACAAGGAATGTAGTTTATACCTAAGGAGGAACTTCTTGATTTCAAAGTGGGTAACTGCAGGAGGGGTGATATCCATCAGAGTTGGATCTGTCTGGAATAGTTTTGTCTAAAATCAGGGGAAGGGTACATAAGTCCCAGAACGCTTCCTTTGGTCCGTTTTTCTCTGTGGTTCAAAGTACATTTTATTCTCCTGATGTCCAAAGGTCAGTCAGTGGTGAATTAATTGGTGTGTCCAGGCCTGGGTTCTCTGGTTTCCTCAAGCTGCAGCCCCAGCAGGGACATTTGATGCCCACAACACTTAACTTTGCTGTTCACCTTGAGAAACGCAGTTCTGCACATGCCTGAGGAGGAGGTCTGTACCTCTGTGAGGCCCCCGGGGCTTCCGTTGCTTTGTGAGTTCCTTCACACCTTGACAAGCTGCAAGCCTTTAATGGGCTTAATGCACTTGGGAAAATGGCCTGTTGAGGTTGTGTTGTGTGCCTTGAGATCACACAGGGAAATCATTCTGTGGGGTTTACTAGGCTGATGGTCCTGGTTGAATGGAAGAGGAGCAGGGAGCTGGAGCCTTTGGAACTCGTGTCCGAAATAGGCATCCTGCAATAGAGAACAGCGATTTGGTTGGGCTGGAAACGGGATCGCTGTGAGTGGGCTCACAGAGGCACTGAGTGGGACATGTGCGGTATGTGAGTGAGTGCACATCTGTGGCTCTGGGGCTATGAATGTGGCCATGGGGCTGAGCCTGGGTGTGTGCCTTGGAATAGGGTTGTGTATATGTAGTCCTTAAGACCTGGGTTTGAATTCCAGACCCATCATTTACAAGCTAAGTGGGTTCGTTAATTTGCCTCTTTGCATGTCAATTTTCTCATCTCAGAGAGTGATTCTAAGGATCAAAATAAAAACCGTGCATGAACAGTGCTAGATACACGCCTGACATCGCGAAGTGTTGAGTCCGTGGCAGCTCTTAGTGTTGTGATGGCAACAGGTGTGTGCAAACCTCTATGCTAAGGGTGAGCCTAGGTGCGCGCATCCATATTTGCTGTGTCCCCAGCTGTCTCAGTAGACTCTCTGTGGCTAACAGGCTTTCCCTCCTGCAGACTCCCTGGTGTGCTCTCCAGACTTCTTCTTCTTCTTCTTCTTTTTTTTTTTTTTTTCCAGAGAAGCATTGCACAGTGAGTCCCCACTGGGCCCCATCCTTTCCAGGATTTGTCCGGATTTTCTTTGGAATTGTTCATGGTTTTTGCACTTTTTTGAGTCTTTTCCCCACCCACCATCATTTTCCAAGTTCTTTCCCAGTGTCATTGGTGGAGGGAGAAGATGACCCAGAGGGATGAGTGATCTGATTTATATGGGGCCTACCTGCTGCCACCTGAGATCTAGACGCAGATTTGCCCTTTTCTCCTGCCTGTTCCCTCATTATTCTTGTGCTTTGTGGATCTGAATGATTGGAAGAGGACATGGGAGTTATGTTCTGCCTTGAAACTTCACATCAGCTTTTCATGGTAGATATTAACACATTTTCTCTGTTTTGAGACTCCTATTTACCTTTTGACATGATCTATCTTATTGTCTACATATAGCCACTGAAGGGAACATTTCTTATCCCTAAAGCTTTGGTTAAAATCACTGTGCATCTTAGAATGGATGACTTCTTAGACCTCCATCTCAGTAATCATAACCTGATATTTCAGTGGTCTGTTTGGAAGACCGTGCCCACAGCCAGATTGGGAGCAACTGTGAGGCAGAAGGGATTGGTTGTGGGTCCTGAGCAGAGTGTCTGGCACATCGTGGGTCCTCTACCTAGGCTGGGTCGAATGGGTGTATGGATAAGGCATGGCTCCTCCCTGGAGGAGCCCACAAGGCTGGCGAGTGTCAGTTCCACCCCCCCCCCCCGGACTATGGTTTTTGTCCTAATTCTGCATTAATGGCGTGGGGGTCTTAGTATAGCTTTGCGGCTAAGGTCACGACAAGAGGAATGTAGTTGGGGAGACAGTGCAGGTACGTGCAAAGACAGTGAGCCACACGGGGCGTTACCGATGTTCCTGGAGGACTGCCACGTGGCGAGTGCTGTGGGAGGGCTGACGGTTCAGAGCTGATTTGGGGCTGACTGGATCAGGGAGGACTTGCAAAAGGAGGAGCAGAAGGAGCAGGGTTGGGTTCGGCTGAGAGGAGGCAGATGATGCAGGGGTAAGGGAGTGGGCTGAGCAAAGGTACAGAGGGGGGACACGGTCAAGGACACTGCACAGGACAGCTTGGCTTCCCTAAAGGATTCATGTGAGAGTGTGTGGGAGAAAAGTCTGGAAATCCAGGTTGGGGCTTGGCTGTGAAAAACTTTGAATGTCAGGCTTAGGAGCTTATCGCGGGGAAAAGCATGGGCTTTGGTTATTATTGAGACTTGGGTTCGTTCATTCAGTCTTTCAATAAGTCACTTATTGAAATGCCAGGATCTGTTGCCCAGTGCTGAGCAGACAGTGGGGGGAACGTGAAGATCAGTCCCTGCCCTTGCAGAACTTCCCCTCTAGTGGAGTCAAGTCCTAGCTTTGTTATTTACTACCTGGGTAAACATAAACAAGTTACTTAAACTTTGTCAGTTCGTCATCTGTGATGCCCATTTGGGTATCCCTTGCTCTTCCTCCTTGCCATTGTCCTTCCCTCCCTCTCTTTCCATAGGCGGTGGGGAGCCAGAGGCTCTGCTCTGTGCTGGCTGCTCTGGGAGAAGGACGCTCCACCTTCTCAGCTGCCCCCGGGCCTGTCACTTACAGCTGAGCGCTGTCCGTAGGCACTTGGCCTTATGTACTTGCCTCCTGGAAGTGACTGCAGATTGGCATAGATCAAGGCAGTTCACCAGCAGTAGAAATTAACCTGCAGGCATCTTTGAAGTTTCTCCAGGCTGACCGCAAGTTCAGAGCATGGTCTTGAGCTGAAGTGACATGAAGTGACACCATGCATAGAGAGAACCAGGTTAGGAGTGCCGGCCAGGGCAGGCAGGAACAGATGGAGGTGGGAGGTGGAGCCTGAGGAGGGGAGAATGGGAGGTGAGAGGAGAGAAATGGCCCCAGGTCTAGGGGGAGACTCTCCTGGATGTGGGTGGGCCCCACCAGAAGTTTATTTTTAACTCCTGCAAGTATTGGCTGAATGCCCACCGCTTGCCTGCCCCTGTCCCGCTGCTGAAGCTATAGCAGTGAACAAGAGAACGAATCCCCTGACCTCATGGAGCTCGTAGAGAATCAGAAGAGACATATAATAAGCACATGAATGAAGATACAACAAGAAAATGTTGAATAGCGTTGAGGACCATTCATTCATTCATTTATTTATTCAACAGCATTTTGAGTGTCTCCTATTTGCTGGCTAGTATTCTAGGTGCTGGGAACAAAGCAAGCCAGGAGACAATCTTTACCTTTATGGACTTTGCATTCTGGTGGAGACATAGTCAATTAACCAGTAGACGAATAAATATGTAATACGGCTCAGCTAGTGGTAAGTGTTATTAAAAAAAAAAAAAGAAGATAGAGTACAGGTGACAAGAGGGTGCTTTTTAGATCAAGTGCTTAGAAAGGCTTTACTAAGGTGATAGCAGAGCAGAGACCCACCTGAAGTGATGGAAGAAGCCATATCACAATAGGGGAAGAGCTTTCTGGGTAGACGGAACTGGAGGTACAGAGGCTCCAAGCTTGGTGAGTTAGGGGAAGTCTAGAAGGTCAGGGTGGCTGACGTGGGGAGGGTGAGAATGACAGCAGAAGGAATTAAGGTCAAAGAGGGAAGCAAGAGCCAAATCATAATTGGCCTTGGAGGGTATGGAAAGAAGTTTGGGTTTTATTTTCCATGGGCGAGAAGCAGGTGGAGGATTTTGAGCAGGGCAATGATAGATGATTTGCATTTTTGAAATATGACCTGCTGCGCCATGGAGGAGAGAATGCAGCAGGCCAGGAGCCTGCTAGAGAGATCAGCTAGGAGGCTGTCAGCAGGAGGACAGGGGGATGGTGGCTTTGACTAGGCTATCATGGAGGAAGAATATCATTCAGGTTTGGGATGTATTTTGCAGGTAGAGACTATAGGATTTGTGAATTTGCAGTGGATTGAGTATTGCTGCTAGGAAGACTAGTGTGGGTCCTGCTTCAATTCAGTCATGTTAGGTCATGTTGTGTTCGAGGAGCTACTTGGATGTGTGCAAGGAGATGTTGAGGAGGGCACTGGGTTCTAGAAGTCCAGAGTTAAGGGCGGAGGTCTGCCTGGAGGCATATTTCTGGGTGTCATCAGCATGAGTGCAGGATGGGGTGAAGGGAGTCGGATGAGATCATTCAGGGCAGTCTCTCAAAGTGGTGGCCCTGGGCTACCACCGGCACAGGACCTGGCGACTTGTTAGAAATCTAAATTTTCCAAGCTCCTCCCTAGACTGACAATCAGAAACTCTGGGTGTGGGTCTGGTGATGTGTGTTTTAACAAACCCTCCAGATAATCCTGGTGCAAACTCAAATTGAGCCTTGGGAGTGAGTGTAGATGGAGACAAGTTCCAAAGATTGAACCCTGGGTCCCTCCAACAATTAACATCAGGAGGAGAAGAAGGAGCCAGCAAGGGGGACTGAGAAGAGCCAGCCTTGAACCTAAGAGGAAGACTCCGTGCTTTGCGGTGGACACCGAATGTTCAAGAAGCAGTTGGTAGGTAGTTGGGTCACATGCTGCTGAGGATTGATGGAAACGAGGACCAACAATTGTCCACTGAATTTGGCAACATAAATATCTTTCCTTAGCCTTGATTAGAGTGGTTTCAGTGGAGTGGCTGGAAGGAAAGCTTGTTTGGAGTTAAGTCGAAGAGAGAAAGGAAAGGGTGAGGAAGTAGAGACTGTAAGTAGAGGCAAGTGTCTTTCCAGGTTTTGTTGTAAAGAACAGCCAGAAGGTGATTTGGGGTCTAGGGAGGTTTTATTTCGTTTTGTTTCAAGGTAGGAGATATTATCACATACTTGAATATGGGCAGTGATCTTGTTGTAGAGACGATCAAGAATGATGGAGAAGAGAAGGGAGCTGTTAGTGGGAGGGAGGTCCTTGAACAGGTGATAGGGGCTGTAATCCCATACGTGAGTGGAGGGACTGATGTCGGGAGCAGGGCAAGCTGACTCGTGGCTGCAGGAGGGAAGGCAGGGGATACCCAATACAAAGAATGATGCATACAGAGGATAATGAATATAGGGCCATGAGGCTGGTAGACTCACAGGTGCAAAGATGAAGTTGTTTTTTAAATTTTCTCAGTGAAGTAAGAATGAGTTCATCAACTAAGGGCAAGGGGAGGTTGGTAGAGTTTTGAAGCTAGAGAGGAAGGTATGAAATAGAAGGAAATAAAATGGGGTGATGTGATAGAACATGCCTCTTCACATGCTCTCTGTGCTCTCACAGTGGGTACATGAGAGGGCAGGGAGGGGTTAGAGTGTCTCCCACAGGGGCCATCTTTGCCCCAAGAGCCCCAAGAACTCACTGGCTGAGGAGGACCACCTAGTAATACACAGGGATGGCACAAACGTAGATTCCAAGCCTCCCCCAGTCAGGAAAAAAGTTGGGCACTCAGCCTGGGGTTGAAGCTGAGCCCTCTCACTGTGGTTTGGGATGGTCTTTAAGTTCTAGAACCTTTGGGGTGCCTGGGTGGCTCAGTTGGTTAAGGTCATGATCCTGGGGTCCTGGGATCGAGCTCCCTGCCCCGTGGGGAACCTGCTTCTCCCTCTTTCTCTGCCCCTCCCCCTGCTCATGCTTACTCTCGCTCTCAAATAAATAAATAAAATCTTAAAAAAAATAATAAGTTCTAGAACCTTCTTGGCTTTTCTCCTTCTCCATAGAAGACAGTGATCCACTCAGTCCCTGGGGGTTCTCAGGGCTGCACTCCATTGACCATTGTTCAAAATGTGGCATTAGTTTATTTACTTTATAGAACATTCTGCATTTATTTTTAGAATTGTAGAGTACTTTATTTTCACTGTAACAAAGAAAATAATCCTAAGTGTATAAAGCAAAAGTTAATAATTTCTAGACCTTTTCTCCCTCCACCACACCTCCATCCCCCAGTCAGGCATGGCCTTCTCCTCTACTATTATTTTTTATTTTCTTACTCTTTTATTATTTACCCCCTACCCTTCCCCACCCTCCTACTTCAGAGCTCATGCGCACTCTTGAGTCTGAGCCAGGTTTGAGTCCTGGCCCTCCAGCATGCTGTTTTGACCCTAATATCGTTCTCCACTGAAAGGAACCAGAGCTGCCTGGATGGAGCTAATTACACAATTTGGGGCATGGGAACTTCACAATGGCCCTGGAGTAGCTGCTTTCAGGTATATTTGGGTTATCCCCAAACTGGCCAAGGTGGGACAATTTACTTACAGAAAAGCAACAATTATTGCCATCAATTGATATAAGTTGTTTCGAGAAATCCATGAATACATGGTAATGCTCAAAAGGAAAATGACCCTGAGCGGGTTCTTTAATTTCTTCGTGCCTTGATTTTTCCATCTGTAAGATGGGGAGGTAACAATGGTATTCATCGCTTAGGACTGTTGGAAAGATTAAGGCGTATAATTCCTGCAGTGGCATTAGCAAGCAGTTGGCAGATCATGTTAAGTGTCAGTCATGATTCACATTATTATTTGTATTACTATTTCCATGGAATACTCTACAAGGTTATATGATAAATATTCCAAGTGCCAAAATTCCGAGTGGGAAAAAATCAAATATTTATTAAGAGCTGCCACTTTCTAGGCACTCTGCAATGCTCCGATTTGGAACCATCAGGAATTACAATTTATATTTATATGTGAATTTATTTGATGTTGTTCTTCCACGCTAGACATAAGCTCCATCAGTTTAGGTTCTTTGTGGTGTTCAACTGCCATATCCTAGTAATTGGGATCGTATTTGTTAAATAAATGAAGCAATGAGAAGCATTAGCTTGAATAGCGGAGAGAGGTATTTTATACAAACTGTAAGCAGTGTGAGAAAATGTAATAGAAAGGATTGTAAGACCATAGCAAATATTTCTACTGCACGTTGGAGGTGTGTGTGCATGCACACATATGCAGGAGAGTATAGTAGTACCCCCCTTATTTGGGGGGATATGTTCCAAGACCCCCAGTGGATGCTTGAAACCGCAGATAGGACTGAAACCTATACATACTGTTTCTTCCTATACGCACATTCCCATGATAAAGTTTAATTTATAGATTAGGTACAGTAAGAGGCTAACAACGAGAACTAATAACAAAATAGAACAGTTACAATATACTCCACTAAAAGTTATGTGAATGTGGCCTCTCTCAAAATGTCTTATTGTCCCGTGCTCACCCTTCTTGTGATGGTGTGAGGTGATAAAATGCCCATGTGATGAGATGATGTAAGATGCTTTAGGCATGTGACGTAGCGTTAGGGTCCTGTTGACCGTCTGATGATATGTCAGGAAAATTGTTTGCTTCTGGTCCTGAGCTGACTATGTGTAGCTGACCAGAGGAAGGCGAAACCAAGAAGAAGTGGGGACTACTGTGTGTTTTCCAGGAAAGCATCCCGGACGAGGATGCTCTGAGCCTTGGCAGGTGGGAGACGTTTCATCAGGTTGGGAAGCAGGCAGGAGGCATTCTGGGCAGAGATGCTGGTACCTGGCAGAGAGCTGGCACACAGAAGCGCTCAGCCCTGACAGACGGAAGGAGGGAATGAGAGAGAGAGGCACTGAGGCGCTGTCAGGTCGCTGGGCTGGCAGGGGCGCCCAGGGAGTGCAGATGATGGGGAATTACTGATGGTTTTGAACAGCAACGCTCCAGCTTCGACAAGTGTCCTGGGGGAGAATGGTCTGAGCTGCTGTGGAATCCAAATCTGGGTCACTTCACCACTTGTATCCTTCTAAGGAAATTTCATGTTTTCACAGCAGTTGTTTCTTGTTTCCTTCGTTCTTCTCTGGTAAAGTTGAGTGATGGCCTGGGCCCTGGTCCTGGATCTGGATTCAAGTCCCAGCTTGGCCAGGGCTAACTTCATGACCTTGGACCATGTTCCCCACTTTACAAGTGGGGGAAATAATACCTATTTCTCAGGGTATGATGCATTGCCACTGAGGTAACATCTGGGGAAGGGCTTTGTAAACTAGTTAGGAGCTGTGGAGAGGTGAGGGGTGGGACTTATTTATTTATTCCTGGGGGTGGCAGTGCACTTGGCCCTGAACCCCAGGAAGTGCAGCCAGACTTAGCTTAAATGAGTGTATTCCTTGAGAGCATGGTTTCCACTGGAGGAGGAACTGGCTGCCGTGTTAGAACTGGGGACAGAGGCACGAGGGCTTTTTTATCACTTAGAGCTGTGCTGTCCAGTACAGTAGCCACAAGCCCTTTGTGGCTATTTAAATTTAAATTAATGCAAATTAAATAAAATAAAAGATGCAGCTTCTCAGTTGCACTAGCCATCTTGCAGGAGCTCAATAGTCACACTGTATTATTGGCTACTTATTGGCCAGCAGAGCTGGCCTCCTAGAAGGCTCTGTGGGATGTGCTCCCTGTGCACTGGACCCGCAGAGAGTACCTCCCAGGGCCTGCTGACATTGCTTCTTGTGGCCTGCAGAGGAGGGAGCCCTTGGGAGAGGAGTGAGCTCATGGAGCATCAGTGTCACTCTGTCCCCCATGCTCTGTTTGGGGATGGGAAGGACGCATACCGTGTTGTCAGGTGGCTTCTTGGGAGCCAAATGCTCACCATAAATGAATGCTGTCTCTGGGCTTCCTGCTGTGCTTTGTAGCTCCTTCAGTGATCCCAGCAGACAGGACCCCAGCTGCTGGCTTGCCTGTGCGCCTGTATTTACATTTTCTGCCGAGAAGTAGAGTGAGTGGGAGCCTCAGCATGGTAAAGGCACTTTCCCATTTCTGTCATTCTCTTGACAGTGGCTTCCCAGAAACCTCAGAAAGGGAAGTGGCAGGGGGCCTTTTGCTCCACTGAGGTGCAGTGGGCTTTGGGTGGGCTTCAGCTGGGTCACTGGCAGTCACGGTGATGGACATCCTTCCCAGCCATTCCCTGGGTGTGGAGCGAGGCAGGGACCTCTCCTGTCTGTCTGCAGGGCCCCCAAAATGGGGTGCTTCATGTACAGTGGGGGATGGAGTGAGAAAGGAAGCTGTGAAATGGTCCAGAAGACTCCAGTGGTCCGGAGGGGTGGTTTTTAAAGGACTCACTCGAGATAGACAAGGGGACAACCAGGAACCCTGATCTGCTTCACCCTCAGGCAGCACCTTCGTTCTACGAGAAGGATTCAGAGAGCGAACCATTCACTCACCCAACAGATAGGTATCGAGCCACTGCCACTGGCCACGTACTGTTCCAGGTGCCTAAAGCTTCCAGCAGTCATGGACACCAACCCCTGTCTCCGTGGAATTTATGTTGCAGTGAGGCAAGAAGAGCCAACATGTACCGAATGTGAACTCTATGCCCGACCTTGTCTAGCCCACTCTGTGGCCCCACTCACCACCCTACCAGAGGCCCACTCTCATTACCTCTGTTCTTCAGAAGTTATGTAACTTGTCCAAGGTCACTCAGCTGGGGGGTGGCAGGGCTGGACCTGGTAGGCCGGCTTCCCAGTCCACACTGTCAGTCTTACCCTGAGCTTTACTGCTGCTCCACGAACCTGGGCGGGCAGAGGTGTTTGTGGATGCAGAAGGCCTGAGCAGCCCCTGCCGTCACTGGGAGCCGGAGCCCCACATGTCTGACGGGCTCTTTCTCCTCTTTCTCGTGTCATCTCCCAAACCTGCAGGACCCTGATGCTTGCTTAGCCTGGCGATGCTCTTTAGGGCCCAGCAGCTTCCGTGGCTGCCCCCGGACCCTGGAATTCCTTTGCTGCCCCTCACACATCATTGTGCTGGTGCTGGGGCTCCAGGCTGCTGGACAAACCAACTTTGCCTTTCCTCAGCATTTGATTTCCACAGACTTAAATAACTTTTCTGTGTCAGTGGTGTCGGGAATATTCTTTTCCTAGCACCTCTTGGCCTGCGGAAAAGGAACCCGACCCTACTTTTTCTAGTATTTCCTTTTCCAGTCCCTCTGGTGTTCCCTCCCCGCTTCCTGCAGGTTTACTGGTACTGAGTTCTTCCCTCTTGTTTTCTTCTCTCTCTTTGCCACCCTTTCTGTTTTGACTTCAAGACCAAAACCAGTTTTTAAGCTGTTCCAGTCTTTTCTGGGTTTTTCTGATGTTCTCATTCCAAAGTGCAGACGGGAGCGCTTTCTATGCACACCTTGATCCCCGAAGCCTTCATGCCCCCAGGGGTGCCCTTCCCCGTGCCTTGGTGCAGGTCTTATTCTCAGAGCCAGCATTCCAGTTGCAGACACTTGACCTTGGCCTCTGGAACCTGGCTTTGTGTTACCACCACTGGGCTTTTTTCCTCTCTCAACTCAAGAACGAGTTACAAGGCATCACCCGGCAGAAGGGCTTCCGTTCCTCTCCAACTGTTCATAGATGCCACCACCTTCACATTGTGATTGAACTGCCCCCTCACCCCTCCCCCAGTCTCTGAAGTCCATGAACGTCATCAGGACCTATTTAATATCCCCGATTAGGAATATAGGGACAGAGGCATCTTGGAATCCTCTCTGTCAAGTCACTCTTTGTTTTTCATCTCTGTTGATACCCCTAAGAGCTTTCCAGAGATTGGAGCTTCATTAGAGAGTGACTTCTGGAGGTGGTGGGTACTTTAGAGAAAATACAGAGAAGCCACCCAAACCCACGAAGGTTAATTCTGCCAGAGAACACTCCAAGTATTATATAAATCTTTTTTTTTTTAAAGATTTTATTTATTTATTTGTCAGAGAGAGAGAGAGAGTCAGAGAGCACAAGCAGGGGTAGTGGCAGGCAGAGGGAGAAGCGGGCTCCCTGCTGAGCAAGGAGCCCAAGGCAGGAATTGATCCCAGGACCCCAAGGCAGACAATTTACGGACTGAGCCATCCAGGCATCTCTGTATAAACCTTTTCAAACTCCTGGAATTCTGGTACCTGGTGCTCATGGAGGTTGGATGGGGTATCTGGCCAGGGAACTGAAGTGTATATAATTCTCTGCTCAACCAATCACCCCTTCCTACAAGGCCCCCAAGGGACATATATTGCTGGAATCATGCTTTTCAAAGTTTAATGTGCATATGAAACTCCTATAGATCTTGCTAACATGTAGATTCTAGTTTAGTAGATCAGGTGTGGGGCTTGGAACCTGCATTTCTAATAAGTTCCCAGGAAGTGCTGCTGGTCCATGCACCACACTTTGAGGAGCAAAACAACAAAGAGCGAACAAAGTATTTTTGTGATTAGCTGGAGTTTGACCCCAATTCTGATGCATTCCTCTACTGAGGTGGAGTTTGCAGGAAAAAGACTTCTTTTTGTAAGAGGAGACTGTTGTTTCCCTAGGCATCAGCCTGGTTCTTACTTGGCTTTCTTGGGGGTGAGATGCTGTGGAGAACACATCTTGCCAAGCTGGAGAATGTTCTGCTGGAAATCCTTTTAAGCAGGTGCAAACACAGTGCCTTTCCTCTAGACTCAAGGATCGTGGCCTCAATGGCCTAGTCTTTACTTCTCACAGCACCCTGAAAACTACCCTTTGCCCTGTGGTATCACCGATCTATAGCAATGCATCTTTTTGCAGATGAAGAGATGTAGGAGGAAAAGCACTCTTACTTTGTATTCTGTTCTTCTCTGCCTAGAATGGCTCTGTGTATACTTTTCCAATAGCTGTACAAATCAGGTGTTCCTTACTGAGCCAATGTAGTTTCCTAACAGTATCTAGTCAAAGACTCTACAGAGCTCCAAGGGCTTGTAGAAGCCATTAAATCCAGTGACTCTGAAGCTTTTCCAACTGAGGTCCACTTACACAGGACATAAGACCCACAGATCCCCTGCCAAACTGATCCCTAATTTCTAGAGGTGTGGTGTCATAACAATGAGATACTCCTGTTCAAAGTTTTTCTTGGCCTTTCTTTATTTTCTTTTGTAAGTAGATGCATATTTTCTTTACCAACAACTCAGAGCTCTGTATGAATCATATTTGAGCCATGATTCTTCTCTAGGTTTCCTGTTACTGCCCCTGCCTAATTCCCCTTTTGCATAGGCCTGTATATTCCTTTGTCCTTTGTGGACTTTTCCTTAGCCCCTACACCTCCGAATTTGGACTAAGCTCTGTTCTCAGGTACCTTATCTTTTTATTTCTTAGGTGATCTCCTCTGATCTCATGGCCTCAAATACCACCTATACATTGATGACACCAAATTTATATTTCTAGCCTGCCCCACTTTCCCGAAAAGGCAGAGTTGAATACCTAACTTCCTAGTTAGCATTTCAAACATGAGATGCCTACGCCACCCACCCTCCTCACACCCAACTCTGGACATCTTCTTACTATAAGACTTCTTCATCTCAAAAATTCCTCCATCATTTACTCATTTGCTGAGGTCCAAAATTTAGGGATCATCCTTGAACACCCTTATCTTTATATCCCTGATCCAATTGGTATCTCCTCTATCTCCAAAATGCATTTTGGATTAGATCACCTTTCATTTCCGTAGCCACAACCCTTCTGTAAGCTACTATCAATGGCCTTCTAACTGGTAACTTGGCCTCCACTTTTGTACCCTTGGGGTTCATCTCACAAACAGAAGCCAGATAGTGTTACTCATGCTTTAAACTTTCCCAATGACTTCCCAACACACTTGAATTTCACACTAGAAACCTTCTTTATAAGGCTCTGCCTTATTCGGCTCCATCCTGGCTCATCCATATTAGTACCTGTCTTTCTTGCTCAGTATAATCAGCCAAGTCTTCTCTGTGTTTGAACATGCTGTATCAGTCAGCTTGTGCTGCACAATAAGCTACCTCAAAACTCAGGGGGCACAAAATGATAAACATTTATTCTCACTTATAGAACTGCCAGTTGACTGAATCAGCTGATCTAGGCTGAGCTTGGCTGGGAGATTCTGTTTCAGGCTGAAAATACAACTGGACTTGGCTCTTCTTAGCATTTTGAGCTCAAGTCTGTTCCATGTGTGATCTTTTGAGAGCCCAGTAGGAGGGTCACCTACGCAGGGCATGTTCTTCTCATGGCAAGGCACAAGCCCAAGAGGGCAAGCCTACTGCACAGGCACGTTTTAAGCCTCTGCTCATATCACATCTGCTCAGACTCCTTTGGCCAAAGCAAAGTCATTTGGCCAATCTCAACATCCGGGGGCAGGGAGTATATTCTGCTCATAGTGGGAGGAGGGCAGGAACGCATCTGCTGAATGACAATGCAAATTGTGATATGCTCCAAGCTTGTTCTGCCTCAGGACCTTTTAATTTGCTGTGTCCTCTGTCTGGGATCTTCATGAGCCTGCCTCTCATTATTCAGTTCTCAACTATGTGTTACCTTCTCATAGAGGCCCTTGAAGGCCCTAGGTCTTGGCTAAAGTAACTTTGTCATTCATTTCTATATAACTTTGTTTTATCTTTTCCATCTCACTTTATTGCTACCTGACATTACCTCACTTACTTGTTTTGTTTGTGTGTTTATTGTTTGATGAAATGCATGGTTTTGGGGGACAGGGCCCTGCTGGGTTCACAGAAGTATTCCAGTGCCTGGAACAGAACTTGTCACATAATAAGTGCTCAATAAGTATTTGCCATTTGGCTAGCTCTCCAATTCTTACGTGCCTCGAAGCCTAACTATTAAAAATTATAGACCTCAAACACTGTGGATACAGATATGTATCACCACATGTGGTAGGGTTAATCAGATGACCCATGATAACCTAAATTGATAATTATGGAGCTTAATTAATATAAATTTATAAGCAGTCATAACAGCAACTGAGAATTTCTTGCCTGTCTAAAGACTGTTCACTTTAATGATTTAACTCACAATGGGCCCATGAGGCTGGCAAGGGCAGATGTTATCCTATTTAATAGATGAGGAAGCTGAGACCCGAGAGGCCAGCCAGTGGCAGAGTGCCGCTAGAATCTGGGTCTCCTGAGTTGGAGATGACTTCTCTGGTCCTGTGGACTGTGGCCACAAGAAGAGGTTATCTTTCAGCAGTGTCAGTTGGCAGAGGGTGAAGCACAGGGTCTGTGGGACCTTTGACCCTACTCCTTACAATGATCCATAGATTGAAGTTCTTCGGGAATCATTAAAGTTCTGTGAGCTTTTCAAGAACTCTAGGTGGCATGGACTAGTGGAAAGATGTGATTTGGAGTCAAACAGATCTGTGTTCAAATCCAGCGGTCCACCTACTAGGTCGGTGGTCTTGGGCATGTAACTTAACCACTCTGACCTCAAACTCTTCAGCTGCAAATTGGGGATATTATATTCTTCCCCCTTAGGTATGTAGTAAGGAATTGAAGCATGTGACACATAATAGGCACTCCTCAGTGAATAGTGGTTATTATTATTTCAAGTACTATTAAGCAGTGCCCTTTTTTGATTCTATCATATATGCTAAGTGGGACTTTCAGATAAAGTTATTGAGAGTGAAATTTTATTTACATGATACAACCTGGATGATTTTTAGGTCCGTTTTCTTGATCCGCTCACCAATATTTATATTACTTATTTGTGGTGGTTTTGATAAGTAGAAATCCTGGATATCTAAGACATAGAGCTTCCAGCGTGGTTTGTTTCTGGTTGTACACCATTTACTCTAGAAGGCTGGAAAGAACCTTTGAAAGGACTTTGGTCCATCCCTATGACTGAAGTCAACAGCATAGTCTAGGTCTCAGAGGACAGTGCCTGAGATCTTATGATCATATGGAGGTAAAAGTGATCTGGATATCAGAGGCAAACTACAGTTTGTGATCATCCAGCCTTCTTGACCCTGGTATCTATGTGTGATTTCCTTTGCTTGTGTGTTTGGGAGTCAGTAGCCATATGCCCTGATCTGTCCAGTCTGTTGGCATCAATGCATGAAGGAAAGGCTGGTCTGGGAGGTGATGGAGTTTATACTCTTAGTGACTTTTTTGATTGGTTAGATTGGTCAGCACTAACTGTTCTATTTATCCTTGCCATTCCTGAAATGGATTGAGCTTGTATCAAGAGCCAAGACTGCAACATGTCAGCCCAGATGCAAAACCCTTATTCCATGGCCAAAGATTTCTTCTTCCTGCTTATCCACGTTGGAGTTAGAAAACCTAGTATCCCTTCAGTGACTTCCATTGCCCTTGGGATAAAACCATAAATTCTTAGATGGTCTGTGTATTATGGGCCCTGCCTACTTGCCCAGTAGTGTCTCAACCGCCCTCTTTGCTTTCTTCACTCCAGCCACATTGCTGCTTCAGTTCCTTGAATGCCTCTTGTGTAAGTTTTGTATATTTTGTCTGCAACTAACTTACAGCTAACACTCAACTAGCTTAAATAATTAGGAAGATGTACTTATTATCTCATATAACAAGAAATCCTAAATGAGGGAAGCTCCAGGTTGGTTAATTCAGCAGTTCAGTGACATCAACCAAAATCGAGGTCTCTTCCCACTCTCCCACCAATCTTTTTGTTCTATTCTCTGCATGTTGGTTTTGCTTTCCTCCTGCATGCAGGATGGTTGCCACAGTTCCAGGCATCATATGTAAACAACACAATATACAGCAGCAGAAGAGAACATTTCTCCTCTGATATGCCTCTTGTTACCAGCTGAGAGATCTCTTTTGAATTCTTCCATTGGCTGTGTGACCTTGATCTCAAATTACTAAATTTCTCTGAGTCTTTCTCCTTTATATACTCATGGAAAGAACTGGACCAGATAATCTTCAAACATATTTTAATTCCTTCCTTCCTTCCTTCCTTCCTTCCTTCCTTCCTTCCTTCCTTCCTTCCTTCCTTCCTTCCTTCCTGTCTGCTTGCCTTCCACTCATCTATCCATCCATCCATTTATCCATCCATCATCTTTTATTTGACATATATTTACTGAAGGTCTCTTATGTCCCAGGAATTGTTATAGGCAATAGAGCTAGAATAGGGAACCAAACAAAGTCCCTATTCTCATGCAATGTATAATGTTACAGGAAAGATAGATATTAAATAATTACAAATAATCCAAGATTGCTATGTGATTTGGCTATTCTGGGGATGTCTGACCTTGGTTGAGGGACAATTCCTGACTTAGTTAGCTTTGGGAGCAGGGATGGACAAGGAGGACGTCTCAGGCTATAGTAAACATCAGGGTCTATGATGGGCAAGAAATTATTAACATCTTTTGGAAAACAGAAAGAAAATCCAGCTTTCCTGCCTTAATTTTTGTCTTTTGTAAATTGAGATATAACTAACATAAAATGAACAGATTTTTAGTTTGATGAGTTTTTACAATTGCATACACTCATAAAACCATCACCCAAAAGCAAGATATAGAAATTTACATTTATACCCCCCATTCTCCACGCTGCCCACTGCTTAGCTTTGCGTGTCTTTGGACATTAAATGAATAGAACCATACTGTATGTATTTTTTTGTATGTGGTTTCTTTTCTCAACATAATATTTTTGAGATTCAGCCATGTTGCTGCATATATCAGTGGTACATTTTTATTACCAATTAGTCTTCTATTGTATGAATATATTTTCATTTCTTTTGGGTAAATATCTAGGATTGGAATTGCTGAGTCAGAGGGTAAGTGTAACTTTAAACAAACCACCAAAGGGTTCTCCGAAGTGGTGGTTCATTTTACCATCCCATCGAGAAAGTATGAGAGGTGCAGTTGCTCCACATGCTTGCCAATATTCAGTATTGTTAGTCTCTTTGATTTTAGTTATTCTAATGTGCATTTAATAGTGTCTTATTGTGGTTTGAATTTGCACTTCTCTGATGACTGATAATGTTGAGTACCCGCGTGCGTGCGTGCGTGTGTGCGTGTGTGTGTGTGTGTGTGTGTATGTCCCTTTCTTATATCTTTGGGAACTGTTATGGTCTTTTAGCCATCACATTTTTAAAAAAAATTATTGACTTGTAAGAGTTCTTTATATATTCTGGTTATAAGCTCTTTGTCAGATATATGCGCTGCAAATATTTTTCTTCCAGTCTCTGGCTTATGTATTTGTATTCTTGTGGGTGTTTTCTTGAGCAGAAATTTTAAATTTTGATGAAGTCCAAGATATTTTTCCTTTTTGTTTTGCTTTTTGTGTTTTATCTAAGAAATCCTTGACTACTCTAGAGTTATGAGGAAATTTTATCTTCTCCGAACTTTATGGTTCCAGTTTTTATGTGTAGGTCTTTGATGCATCTGGAATTAATTTTTGTGTGTGGTATGAGATAAAAGTTGAGGTTTATTTTTAAAAATACAGATATCTACATGTTCTGTTGCCATTTGTTTAAAACGCTTCCCTTTTCCTGTTACATTGACTTAGTGACTTCATCAACAGTCACTTGACTACATAGTGTGGGTCTATTTCTATACTCTCCATTTTGTTCCATTCATCTATTGTTCCATTCATCTATAGCTTTATTCGGATGACACCATGTACTCTTTTGCTTATGCAGCTTTATTGTCTTTTTTTTAAATTGTAAGTCTTGAAGTCAGATAGTGTAGTAATTCCAACCTTGTTCTTTTCTACATGATTGCTTGGTAATTCTAGATCCTTTTCATTTTAATTTACATTTCAGCATCAGCTTTTCAACTTCTTCAAAAAATTCTGGGGTTTCGGTGTGGATTGTATTAGATCTTTGTATCAATTTGGAATAATGCATATTTTAGAAATACTGAGTTTTCCATGAATCAATCAAAGAACATTATAATTAAAAAAAATTAAAAAAATTATTTATTTGACAAAGAGAGAGAGACAGAGAGAGAGCACAAGCAGGGGGAGTGGGAGGGAGAGGGAGAAGCAGGCTCTCCACTGAGCAGGGAGCCCGATGTGGGGCTCGGTCCCAGGACCCTGGGATCATGACCTGAGCCGAAGGCAGATGCTTAATGCCTGAGCCGCCCAGGCGCCCCTCAAGGAACATTATATATCTCTCTGTCAGTTTACGTTTTTAAAATATCTGTCATCATTATTTTATAGTTTTTAGTGTAGGGGTGTTGCATGTCTTTCATTGTATTTATTCTTTGATGTTAGAGTTTTTTCTGCTTTAAATGTAATACTATTTAACTTTTATGCTTATTTGTTGCGATTTTGTAGAATTGCAATTAACTTTTATATATTGATCATTTATCTTGAGACCTTGCTAACTCTACACTTATTCTGTTATTTTCTTTCACATATTCTATAATGTGTCTTTATTTTTTTTTTTTTTTACAATGATGTCCTCTGTTGATAATGGCAGTCTGACTTCTTTCTTTTCAGTCTTTTGTCTTTGATTCCTGATTTCCTGCCTTATTTGCACTGATTCAGACTTCTAATACAATGCTGAATAGAAGCGATACTGAACATTTTTGTCCCAATCGTAGAAGGAAAGCAACGTTTCACCATTAAGTATGATGTTACCTGGAGGTTTTTATTTAGTTATTTTGTAGATGCCCTGTATCAGAATGAGGAAGTTGTCATCTATCCTCATTTGCTAAGAAGTTTTTTTTAATTGAAGTATAATGATATTACATTACATTACAATGTAACATTGTATTAGTCAGGTGTACCTGATTCAATATTTGTATATATACGAAATGATCACGCAAGTCTAGTTAACATCTGTCACCATACATAGTTACAAAATTTTCTTTTCTTGTAATGAAAACTTTTAAGATCTACTTGCTAAGAGTTTTTTTTTTTCCCCCTATCATGAATGGTTGTTGCATTTTTGTTAAGTGCTTTTTCTGTATTTATTGAGATGATCGGGTGCCAACTCTAGGTTTCTTCAGCTTTGGGGGTAGCTATTTCAACAGCAGGACTGTGGGAGGTAAAAAATTTATAAACATGTCTTCTACAAATGGCAAAGAGAAACTGATGCTTCTTTGAGCATTTTCTCTATTAAATAAAAGTATAACTGGTGAGAGCACAAAGTTATTCTTTACCCAAGTTACTGCCTTTTAAATAGAAGATTTCAGAGATATGTCTCATGTGCCAGAAATTACCGTGGCTTTAAGATCTTACCATTAACTGTGTCTGGGAGAAGTAACAGGAAAAAGTAGGCATGGGCACTATGATTGGAATAGAAAGTGTAAGATTAACAGATGACACAGAGACACTTTCTCTCATGTCAATCAGCACTCAATATAGGACAGTGTGATGCAAACAGGAATAAGGGAAAATTGCTGCCCAATTTAGTTATGAAATGGAAAGAGAACCTCAAAGTGCTTTAAACAAGTTCTAGCCCTGAGGTTCAGAGGCATCTCATTCAGAGAAATATGACGGATTTAGTTTTGATCATCCAGCCTCTGTCCTGGGATCTTAGGGAGCTCAGGGAGAATGAGGGAGGTGCTGAAGGGCTGGATAAATATCATCATCATTATTATTATTGTTGTTATTTTAATGGAGAAGTTGTGGATTCCAGAAAGCGTAGCTTAGTGATCTTAATAATCACTTCTTGGCAAAATTTTAGATTTCGTTTTTAATTAAACAGATGGGAACATAAGAAAAATTGTTGACACCCCTGGAGCTGGTTCAAGAATCCACTCAAATGTCCCCTATGTCTGATGGCTTCTTGGACCCTGAGAGGCAGAATCAGTTCAGTTTGGTCTGTGTGCTCCCGTATTAATTATACTTAACTCTAGCCCTGACCACATATTTTCTTGTAATTTGTGTCCTTAGCTATTTGTCTCCTTTACTAAACTACCTCTTTAAAGGCCAGAGCCAAGTTTATTCTCTGTGTTATCTCTAAGATCAGCACAGAGCCTGGAACTGTGAAGGTGCACATAAATGTCTGTGTGATGAATGAAATGATAGGACTTGCCAAACTCACATTTTTAAAAGAATCTTATGTACCAGCCAAACTTTTGTACTTGCAGTAGATCAACAACTGACTTAAGGCTTACGTAAAAAGGAGAAATTTAGTTGGCTCACATAACCAAAGTTAGGGATAGAGATGACTTGCATCTTCTTGGATTAGAGAGCTCTACTGATGTCATAATGACTTAATCTCACTTTCTCCCCATCTCTTAGCTGTATTTAAGTAGGCTGCTCCTCTAGGGAGCAAGGTGGTCCCTAGCAAGCACCCCAGGCTTATATCATATTCTTTCCAGAACCTTAGTGGAAAGGTGCCTCTTTTTTTGTCAGTAAGTAAAACAAAAGTTTTGGAACTATGTCTCATTGGACTGTCATGGGTTATTTACCCATCCGTGACCCGAACGCTGTGTTCAGGAGGATGGATGATGCTGATTCCCCAGGCCTAGGTCACATATCTACTCATGCCATTGTAGGTATAGTCAACACCTGAACCATATAGACAGAGGGTTGGGGAGTGGTGCTTCTCCAAAGGAAAACCATGGTGTAGTTAATAAAAAAAGGGGGAAGTGCATGATGAGCAGAAAAAAAAATTCCAGTTACCTCTGGCTTCTTGACCAGTTTTATCCGTTGTTATCTTGCAGACAAGTATACTTCGATTTCGGTGGGGACTTTAGCACAGTCTCTCACTTAGTCTTTGGGCAAGATCGCTAAATGTGAGCTTGTTGATAATCTAGTTAGGTAGATTTATAGTTGCTTGAACAAACATGTCCTAAAAATGTTGATTCATGAATCAATGTTGACCTAAAAGGGTGGTGCCCAGGGCCATGTGGTCTGATTTTGTATGCAATTCTACTGGGCTGGCAGTTTTTATCAGTGACTTGGATGAAGACATCATGGGTTACTTAGGTTGATGGCTCCTGGAAATTTGGGTTTCACAATTTGATAAAGTTGAAGAAACAATTTAGGAAATGATGCAGGTTCTTCAACTTTTTATTTTTGACAAAGAGGGATGCGAATATATTAATTTCCATCTATTCATTTTGTCAGTATTTTACTAAGAAAAGACATTGATTACATCAAAAAAAAGAAGGCCCTGATCTTAATAAAGGAAATCCAAAAAACAGCCCTTCCCAAGAGAGGACGATTGAGTGCTTTATACTGGCCTTAAAGGAAAATGATGTAATGTGTAGAGCACCAACAATTGCAATATAAAAATTCATTTTTCAAAATTACAGTGAATTTAATTTCTGTAATTTTCTTTCTATAGGTTTGTCATTTTGGAGAGTTACATTTGACAGTGCATCATACATGGGGCTTTAATGTGGACTTGACTTTTTTTAGAATTTATGGCAAGTTCAGAATCCTAGCTCTGCTGACAAAAATAGAAGAACGACACTCTTATGCTATTTCACCTAATTCAGATATTTTGCATTACACCAAGAGAGATTGGGAAACAGCTCCCCTGCCCCCAAGTCGTACATGCATATCTCTGGCCTGACACACCTCAGCCATTTCTGCTGACTTCTTTTCCTACAGGCCAGGAAGAAGCTGTGAGTCTGGCAGGGAGGTGCGTAGGAAGGATGCCGGAGGAGGCAGGAAGGATGCTAGGGGGGGCGTTCTCACCTAGAAGTCAGCCCCTGCCTGGGGTGCTCAGGAAAAGGCCCTGATCATCTTGAGTAAAGCAGCCAGGAAAGCAGCTGAATGTTCAGGATGCTACAAACCAGCAAAAATGGAACCCCCCCCAAACAGCCCAGAACCCACTTGGAAGACCCCTCATTGGGAGCTGCTGCTGGAGGTGAGGGGGAGCTGGGAGAAATCGCTCCTTCACCGGATGTCAGAAACAGGGCTCTCAGTATCTCCATGGGCTGGAACCAGGAACAAGACTGATAGGATGGAATTTCATAGGAATTAATATAACGTGCTTCCCAGTGGCTCAGAGCCTCAGCTACAGAAGAACAAGCCTGTCTCGAGAGCAGTTCATGGGGTTTTTCACTGGCCTGAGTTCAGTATGAGCCAGAAGAATCTATACCATCAGTCTTAGGCTACCTTAGTGGAACGTAATGTCCAGATCATGGGAGATAATGGTTGTGCTATAGCAAGATTATTTTGAACCAGAACATTATTCTTTTTTTTGGTGGGGGTTGCTTCTTCCGTTTTGTGCATTAGCAGCATCCCTGGCCTCCACCCACTTGATGCCAGTAGCACCTTGCCCCTGAGTGTGACAACCAAAAATATCTCCAGATATTGCAGAGATGCCTCCAGTGGGAAACCATTGCTCTGAACTCTAGTCTGCAATGTGCCACGCGTTGAACTGTATTCAGTCCTGGGCCCTCCATTGTATGGGGAGAATTCACAAACTGGATTAATTCCAGGGCAGTGGGACGGGCCAGGGTGAGGTGTGTAAAACCCATGCCATTCGAGTTTTAGAGAATGTTTCTTTAGACCGGAAGAGAAAGGACTCAAGTGATGGTGGTGGTAGAGCTGTGTGTTGGGGAAGAAGAGCCCAGCCCTAAATCCTTCCCTTCTCTCCTGTTCCTTCTTTCTCTTCCAACTGTGTTTTTCCCCTGTAACTCTCTCCTATCGTCCTTTTTCTCCTTTCTCTCTTGCCTGGCTCCATTTTTCCTTTCCATCCACTTTTTTGTATGTTATATTTTTTGTACTGATAAAATACATGTAACCTAACATTTGTCATTTTAGCCCCTGTTACGTGCACAGTCCTGGTATTAAATTACATTCACAATGTTGTGCGACCATTAACCACTGTTTCCAAAATTTGTCCTCGCCCCACACAGACTCCACCCAGCTTTACCTCCTAGCCCCATCCCTGGGCACAGGGGCCTCTCCTAGCTGCCTTGCTGTGATCCAGCCTTGGGTAAACCCCAACAACCCTGCTCAGCGGGGATGGGGAGACGCAGCTGCTCATATAGCCCTGCAGGTTCCTATGAGCCGGTCTCAGCTGGGCTCGGTGCGTTTATCCTCGGGGCTTGTGTGTCCTACTTGGTTTCCTCCCCTAGCTCCCCAGCAGCTGCTCCAGGCCATTCTCCTTTTCTCATTTGGCCTCCCTCTGTCCTCCTATTATACCGTCTCTACTTCACTGCCTAGACTTCACTATTTGGGTTTATCTAAAATGAATTTCTTAAGCTCTTTCTCCTGCAGAATTTTACCCTAGGATCACCTGTCTTCTTTTCCTTTAGGTGTGGTCTTTTAGGCCATGTCATCTTTTTTCTTTCTCAAGTTAACTCTTCCACTTGAGCATGTAGTCATGTCTCTTGCCTTCAGAACCTGGTGTGAGAGCCATGTCTCCTCTTTCTTGAAGTTTTGGTATGCTCCCCCTGCTGCTTCATAACATGTTGTATTAGTTTGGGCTGCTGTAACAAAATAACCATAAACCGGGAGTCTTAAACAGCAGAACTTTATTTCTCACAGTTTCGGGATGCTGGGAAGTCCAAGATCAAGGTGCCAACATGGTTAGGTTCTGGTGAGGATCCTCTTCTTGGCCTGCAGATGGCTAATGTCTTGCTGTCTTCTGAGGTGGTGGGGCGGTGTGGGGGGAGAAAGGTTGAGATTGAGATTGAAACTGCAAGAGCGCAAGCTCTCTAGTCCCTTCTGTAAGGGCACTAATCCCATCATGAGGACTCTCACCCTCATGAGCTCATCTAAACCTAATTAGCTCCCAAAGGCTCTATCTCCAATTACCATCACATAGGAGGTTAGGGCTTCAACATAGGAATTTTGGAGGGACACAATTCAGTCTAGAACAATCCCTCATCCTGATTTCCCCTCATGTCATTGCTCATCTCCCTCTTTTCTGGTCCACATGCCAAGCTGTGGCCAGCAGAGTCCTCCCATAGGACCCATTATGGCCCTGTCCTGTTCAGAGTGTGGCTTGAAGAACCCGGATTTCTTAGCATGACATTTGAGATCTTCCATGAATCTGGCTCCAATCCATTTCTCCCATCACTTTCCTGATTCTAAACCTTGTCCATCCTACTGCTGACCTTTGAGTGTGTGTGCACTCTCATGATGCCAGTCTTTGCTGTCAGTGTCTTGTCAGCTAGAGATGCCCCGGTCTCCATTTCAGCCTCTTTAAACTTCTCCATGAGTACCACGTCTTTTCTTGACCAGTCTTGGATGACTTCAGTTTGAATTAAATGGGTTCTTTCTCCCATGGGAAGATTCAGCATATTCCTTAGAATTTTACCTAAACCACATTTTAGTCTGCTTTATTTTGTACTTTGTTCATCTGTCTGTCTTCTCAGGGAGGGTGTAAGCTTCCTGAGCACAGGGGCTCCATTCACATTTGGTTCCCTCCCAGGGCTTTGCATGCTTAAGAACCTATAGTACACCAGCTACTTAATGAATGCAGGAAGTTTGGGATTTATCCTGTTGAGAAGAAGAGATCAACATAGGACCAACTGGCTGAAAGTTCTTTATTTTGATTTAATCTAAGAAGAGACATTTTGAATTAGAGCTCATCAACAATGGGTGGGTTTATCCCTGAGGGTGTTCAGACAGAAGCTGGGAAGACCATCTCTCAGAGATATTACCGAGAACATTCCTGAATTAGTGGGAGGGTGGGTCCAAGATCCTCTTGGGCAGTGTTTCTCTATCGAAGCACTGCTGATATCTGGGGCTGGATCATTCTGTGTTGTGAGGGACTGTCCTGTGTGCATTCTGGGATCTTTAGCAACATCCTGGGCCTCTACTGAGTAGATGTCACTAGCACCTCCCAGTTGTAACAATCAAAATGTCTCCAAACATTGCCAAATGTCCCCTGGGGGGTAAAATCACCCCAATTGAGGTCCACTCTTGTAGGGTCTCTTCTACTGGTGAGAATCTATGAATGTAATATTTTGTTTTCTATTGTTTACATAACAAATATCTTAAAAGCAGTGGGAATTTGTAGGTTGGGACAATGAAAGGGAGGTTATGGGAGAAGGAACTGATCTTTATGGAGCCTGCCATATGTCATGACAGTCTGTGAGCTAGGGAGTTTTACCTCTATTATATAGATGAGGAATTTGAGGCTCAGAAAAGTCTTGTAGCTGGTAAGTAGCACAGTTGGGTTTCAAATGTGGACCTGCCTGAAAAACTGTCTTCTTCCCCCTTGCTCTTACCTAAGGGTGTGGCTTATTGCATTTAAACTCAACTCTTACATTAACCTGCCTCCCTTTATACACCCCACATTCAAAATTTGAGGGCATTTCAGTAATTGCTTCTTGTAGTTTTGCACTTAAGCTCAGTGCTCCCCCTTGGGCTGATGACCTGGAGTCTCAGATAATCAGAGCATCCACGGTCCTCATGGAAGAAGCCCACATTGCAGTGCCTTCATAGTTGGATGCTTCTACTTCATGCCATGAATGACTTTCCCCCCAACTTTATCGACTTATAACTGACCTATAACATTGTGTATATTTAAGGTGTCTAGTACGATGATTTGATATATATTGCAAAGTGATTACCACAGTAAGGTTTAATTTTTGTGATGAGGACATTTCATATCCACTCTTTTAAAAAACTTCCAAGTGTATAATACAGTGTTAACTATAGTCAACATGCTGTACATGATTCCCAGAATTATTCTTCCTATAACTGGAAGTTTGTGTCTTTTGACCAACATCTACTCACTTCTCCCACCCAGCCTCTGGTAACCACCATTCTCCTCTTTCTTTCTATGAGTGTGTCTTTTTAAGTTAAGTAAAAATCATGGAGGATTTGTATTTTTCTATCTGACTTATTTCACTTAATGTAATGCCCCAAAATTTCATCCAAGTCATTGCAAATGGCAGGATTTCCTTCTATTTTTATGGCCAAATAATATTCCATTGTGTTTGTGTGTACATCACATTTTCTTTATCTCTTTATCTGTTAATGGACATCTAGGTTGTTTCCTTGTCTTGGCTCTTTTTTTTTTTTTAAAGATTTATTTATTTATTTGAGAGAGCGAGAATGAGAGAGAGAGAGAGAGAACATGGCGGGGGGAGGGTTAGAAGGAGAAGCAGGCTCCTCGCTGAGCAGGGAACCCAGTGCGGGACTCGATCCCGGGACTCCAGGATCATGACCTGAGCCAAAGGCAGTCGCTTAACCAACTGAGCCCCCCAGGCACACCCCTCCTTGTCTTGGCTCTTATGAATAATATTGCAGTGAACACAGGGATGCAGATATCTCTTTGAGGTACAGATTTCATTTCCTTTGTGTACATACCAGAAGTGGGATTGCTTGATCATATGGCAATTCTTTTTGTTTTTTAAAATTTTTTAAATGTTTTGTTTATTTATTCATTCATGAGAATCAGAGAGAGAGAGAGGCAGAGGGAGAGGGAGAAGTAGGCTCTCCACAGAGCAGGGAACCCGATGTGGGACTCGATCCCAGGACCCTGGGATCATGACCTGAGCCGAAGGCAGACGCTTAACCATCTGAGCCACCCAGGCGCCCTGGCAGTTCTATTTTTAATTTTTTGAGGAATCTCCATACTGTTTTCCCTCATCATTGTACAATTTACATTCCCACCACCAGTACACAAGGAAGTCTCTTTTCTTGACATCCTTGCCAACACCTGTTGATAACAGCAATGATGGCTTGTTTTAAGGGAGACTCAAATGTCAGGAGGATTCACAAAGCTGTGAATACGAATGTAACCACAATATTGTTAATGACCATGAAACACCTGTTCTTGTTCCATTCTGCCCAAGAAGAACCTTTAGCTTTTATGTGCAAAGTCTCAGGAACCCCAAGTCTTCCTGGGGTCCCTTATATGGCACCTTACCACTCAGTCTGATTGCTTCATCCACCACTGGGCAAGTTGTTCCTTTTTCTCTACTGTGGTCAGTTCAGGAATCTGCTGGGAGGTTTGTCATTGCCAGGCCTGACAGAACCTCTTATGAATCACTACTTCTGAGCATGCTGTCGTGGATGGACACCAGAGATGCCAGTCTTCATGTGTCCAGTAGGTGCTTGCTCTGTTTGAGGACAGTAGTTCTCCCAGCTTTGGCTAGGACCCAGCCCCTTGGAGGAGCACAATGTTCCTCGCTTAAGGTAGGAGAAGGACTCTTATTCGAATTACTCTACACTTGGTTTCATGGCCCCCACTTATCCTTGCTTTGCCCAGAATATACAAAATCTCCCAAGAAAAGACCCCACCTCCTGTGAGATCTTTATCCCTCGAGACATAGAAGCTCAAACCCTGCCCAAAGCCTTGGAGAGGAGGGAGCAGTCCTCATTCTCTGCCTTCAGGCTGGCTGTATGGTGTGGGGGTGAGGAGAGAGCTTGCTTGTATTTGTTGCACCTGGGTCTCTGCTCAGCAGCCACCATGCCCTCTTACCATATGAAAATGGAGGCTTAGCACTCGAATTGAGAAATGCGAGCATTTTCTGTACCATCTGTGAGAGGTTTAGGCTGGAGCTCGTGTAGTTGTAATGTTAAGTGTGTTTGACTCATCCTTTTGGTTGACTTGACCAGTATGGCCAATTCTCTGCTCTGCTCAGGCTGTGGCTAGGATGCTACTGATCAGCTACTGTTAAAGTTGTGATTGGAGAGCCCCAGAAACATTTGGGTGCACACTGGAGTTGGCTCAAATGCAGATTAGTTTCATATTCCAGACCATGAGTCCTTAGACTTTATCTGGAAAAGTCGATCTAGAGAATGTTGTGCTTTGCCCTGGAGGCCTGGGTGGGAGAAGAAGGTGAATGGAGCATGGAAGGTCGTGCCCAGCCTGTGGAGGAGAGAGGGAGCGACCCATTAGGGCCCATGGTGACAAAAGTCAGCTGCCTGCTCTATCAAGGCAAGACCTTGACATTTGCCCTTTGAGACCTTTTGAGTTAAAAAATCAAGATTTGTCATTAATACTGGTATATGCTTGGGAATCTTTTATTTTCTTCCTTTTTACCACTAAACCTGAAGTTTGAGGACTAATCCCATTTGACGGTGTCTGTTAAAGGTTTACATGCTGCTGCCATATTCCCTGGCATCGTTTGGCCTCTTTTAGATACTGGGTCTGAAGGAATGGAGGCTCAGCCCAGCATCTTCAAACGGTCAGCTTCTCAGTGCTCCAAACACCGTGATTGTGTATTGTCTTATGGAAATAAAAATTAACTCTCTTTCATGAGTGTTCAAGCTGTCGCCTTATTTATCTGCCAAATATTCAGTCTTGTCATGCTGTACAAACTGTAGGCAAGTCTGGCATATAAGTTGGGAGTGTGGGGCATGTGGTGAGTGGTAGAAGAATTTTAGTTTTCCTCTGCACCTCACCACCTTTGGGTCGCCCAATGTCATGAAGTGTCAGCAGGTAGTGAGGTGCAGTTCATTGCAGCATAAGACAGTGTGACGAAACTCACCCCCTCGGAGATCCCGGTCTCAACCGAGGAGCCATTCACCCAAGCTTCGACTGGTTCCAATGGGTGAAAGGGGGCACCGGTGAAGATTGCCTGGTGTTTGGAGCACCTGGGTGCAGTTAAAAACAATGTAGACCCACCATTTCCCAAACTTTGTTCTCGCTGTGCATTTTGCCCAGTACACACAAGAAAACAACATATGCTTAAGCTTTTGCGTTCTGGCTTGCCTGATGGTACCGGGGTTCATTTTCTGGAGGAGTGTTAGAAGTGTTTTGCAGCCTCAGCTTAATCTTGGCTTTGTCAAGCTCCACAGACAAACCCACGACTTTGGGAGATTGGCACATTGCTTCATCTTGGAGGTCTAAATCTCCGTCCTTCAAGTTCTAGGCAAGCAGTGACTTTAAAATGTCTTTTTGCACTTACATATTTTGAAACAAACTCTGGGGGGAAAAATTGTGTTTGGAGGGGAACTTGGAAGCCAACTAGTTTTATATGTGTGATAGAACAAGATGCTCAGAGATCTGCTTTAAAAAAATGAAACTTTGAAACTTGAGGTCTGACATCCCTGGGGCCATATGATAAATGCTGATGGTTTTACATAGCCGCACGTTCCTTTCCTTTCCTTTTCACATTTATTTCTTTGAAAGACATGCCAGAGCTCGAACTTTGAAGGGACCAGGCAGCCTCAGCTGGGGAGAGGGAACTTCTCAAAGGAGAACCGTGTGGGTGCTTTAAATTTCTTGCCAGGTGGGTGCAGTGATGTGAATGATTCTCAAGATGTAAAGTCACATACTTGGTGCGCTAGTTTGTGGTTCTGATTGTGTCTCTGAGTCAATTGTTTGATGTGTTGTTTCAAGCCAGTTTCAGGGTGAGCAGAGCGCCCTTTGGTTTTTTGATTTGTTCCCTAATTGTTTAGAAATGTCCTCATTAAAAGACAAAGTAAACATGGTTTCAGGTGTTGTGCTGAAGGCAGGAAGTGTGGGGTGGTGGGAGGGGGAACGGAGGAGATGGGAGAAACGCATGTGGTCCTTCTTTGAGATAAAAGCCTGTCCCAGAAACAAAGGCTGTGGGAATACAAAAGCTCTTTGTACACGGAGCACGTCTGCTGTTACGGATGAACCCTCTCCAATGGCTGCTATCAAACTTGTCATATTTTATTCATGAGTTGTGGTGTGCCTGGATGAAATAAGAAAAGCAAAGCTCCAAATCATAATTAGGGCATAAAAAAGATAAAATAGTTATTATTGTGACATTTTTGAAGAATTCTTAAATCTCTCCAATAATTCATTTGGAAAAGTTGCACGGAACGACTGGGTGCGTGGCACGTATTTATGCTGGTTGGGGCTCCCGGGCTCGATTACACCCGGCCCCAACTGACAGACTCTATGCATAGAGTGAAGAAGAGCATAATTAAGGAGAGGGCTACATCAGTAGTTACGCATAAATAGAAACGCTGACAGGCATCTTTACATTTATCATGCTCACATTATTACTCTGTGCTTGATCAAAATATTGTGCTGTTGCTTTTTCATTTTTATCATTTTTAAAAATAGAATATGGGGTCTGGATTGTTTGGTACCCCTGCTAGGAGGATTTGGGGGAATAGGAGCCAGAAAAGCCCATTTAAAAGTGTACCTATACCCTGTAGATGTCATGGGACAGCAACAAAGAGTTTAAGAAAGAAGCTGTTGGTTTACATCATGAGTTTAAAAAAGAGATGAAACACTTTTTGAAAAAGATGTATCAACCTCACTGGGGAAAAAAAAAAGGCCAACTGTTGTTCTGTAGGCTTCCTCTCCTCACTCACTCACTGATTTATCCAGAGACACCTATCAACCCACGCCATCCTTATGCTCATGGCCTCCCATCTCTAGTCCAAAGTATTTATGGATTCAGTGCAAGATATTTATTCACTCGGGATTTACTTTCATCAGACTGGATTCTGTCCACCTGTTCACACTACTAGATCGTCAGCTACTTGAGGAAGCTGGTGAGCAGAAGCGTGGCCTCTGCATGTGTGCAACTCACGTGGTGGCATCCGACCCCCGGCACTCAGGGAAGAAAGTGACAGCGGCAAACATTTTACACTGTTCATGTAAATGATTGCATGTATTTGTCATGTTGCTTCTGTGATATAAGTATCATGACTATAGTACCATTTAATGGGAGAGAAACAGAATTTCAGAGGGATTAAATGGCCTGTCACTTACATACTAAGTGTCAGGACTGATGGCGCATTCCAAGTCTTCAGATCTCAATTTCTATGACAACACAGGGCAGTGTTTTCCAATCTTTTCCAGATCTTGGCACACAAGGCAAGTGGTTATATTTGTACACTACACTGGAGAAAAGAGAGGGGCAGTTTTGTGTTGTTTTATTTAGTTTTGCCAAAAGTGCGCTGTCTGGCCACACCAAGGGCTGAGAGGAACCCAGGCTTAGTGAAGTCCTGTTATCAGGGCCCCAGCATCTGCTGAGAAGCACCTGGGTGGGCTAGGAAGGACCCGGAGAGCTGGGGATGGAGGAGCTTCGGTATATATAGAGTGTGGGGAATTAGCACTCGCTGGAGATGTGCTGGGAAGGGGCTGAAATCCCAGAAACTTGGAGGGTCAGCCTGGTAACAGCTGAGCAGGGGAATGCAGCCACCTGGTGACGTGGTGCCGTGCCCTGCATTTCCTCCGCGTTAGCATTCACTGCATTGTTGCCTGTGGGAACGGGAATGGGAGCCCTATGTTGCCAGGTCACCTAATTTTTTACTGGAGATCTGGGTTTTTATATGAACTCTCCCAATTTTTATACTGTATTCCTAACACACACACTTATTCACATTTTCATAATGACATAAACAATCAGTAGTGTCTTACAGTTAAAATTGACAGCTTTTTGTTTCCCTTTCTAGGGTGTGTGAAATAATGGTGTACCTTCTAAACTGTGGCACCTTGGACTTAATGAAGTATGCCGTGTTGGTTGGGAGAGTGATGTGTAATACGGGGGCTAAACCAACATGATGATGCTCCATCTGGCCTGAGGCTGGTCCACTTGCCACTTTTGACGTGGAGCCAGGATACCAAGCAGGACCCAGTTCTCAGCCATAGTTGCTTGTCACAATCAGTTGTAAGACCTTAACAAATAAATCCTGATGCAGGGTCCACCTCAGACTATTTTCCTGACTTTCTGGGGTGGGGAGTGGGGCACCCGAAAGGAGAGCCTTGTGAACTGTAGGCATCATTGGAAAAGAGAGACACAGCAGCCTTTGTATTTAAGCAGTTCGCTTTTAGCTGTGTATTTCGGGTATAAGCTAGCCAGAGCATCCTTTTTGATACTTCATTTAAAAATAGCAGATCTCACTGGAGCGCCTGGGTGGCTCAGGTGGTTAAGTGTCCGACTCTTGATTTCGGCTCAGGTCATGATCTGGGGGTTGTGGAATCGAGCCCCATGTCGGGCCCTGGGCTCAGTGCAGAGTCTGCTTGAGATTCTCTCTCTACCCCTCCCTCCTGCTCTCTCTCAAATAAAACAAAAATAAGAAAAATCTTAAAAAAGATTTAAGCAGCAGATCTCACCATAATTGGAAAGCTGTCCTGCCCAGTAGTACAGGGCAAGGTTTGGAAAGCAAGTTCCTGGACTCCTGCTTTGAATTGCTTTGTTTTCAGCATGTGACTTCGGAATCCTTTCCCTCTCAATGTTTGAGT
This sequence comes from Zalophus californianus, assembly GCF_009762305.2. Classification (NCBI taxonomy): domain Eukaryota; kingdom Metazoa; phylum Chordata; class Mammalia; order Carnivora; family Otariidae; genus Zalophus; species Zalophus californianus. Next base: position 74,850,456 of record NC_045605.1, read on the forward strand.
GACCTGCTGGAGAAAAATCATTTCTTTTTTTAAGACTTTATCCTCGAAGGTGCCTTTACAGCTCATTTACATATCGATCTGTTGGCAAGCATTCACCGAGGGTTGGCTCTGTGGCTGTGTGCTGGTCACTGTCCTGGGTCCTGATGGTGCAAGAAGAATTCGACAAACACCTGCCCTTGTGGGCCCTTGGTCTGGGTGCAGAGAGGAGACAGCCAGCACGATATCGTATTCACTTATTCATTCAACAAAGATTTATTGTACCTCCATGTGACAGGCACTGTTCTGGGTGTCAGAGATGTAGCAGAGAAAAGACAAAGTCTGTCTTCATGAAGCACGTGGTCAGCAGAAGTGGATGATCACAGTATAAGTTAGTAACTTTACACTAATACGTACTATGAAGAAAATAAAATAGCAATCTTGTAGAAAGAGAAGGCGAGGACTGACCTTAGGAAGGATTGGGGAAGGCTTTTCTGCAGATGTGGTATTTTAGCTGATGTCTGAATGAAAACGAGACCCATGCAAAGATAATATTATGAATGATCACTTACACTATTAATGATGAAGACTTTTCATGTGCTAGGCACTGTTCTAAATTCTTTATATTCATTAGCTCTTTTAATCCTTGTAATACTCCTACAAGACACCTGGGTGTTATGAGCCCCATTTTACAGAAAGGAAAACAGAGGCACAGGGAGGTGAAATCACTTGACATAAGTGGCAAAGCTGAGAATTGAATCCAAGCTGTTCTGCTCCAGAGCCCCCATTCTTATAACAATGGTTACAGAGGCACCTTAGGTTGAAACAAATTTAAGGGGCTCGAGGATGGCCAGTGTGGATGGAGGTACCAGAAGAGGCTAGGGAGCATACCCAGGGCCAAAGCAAAAACTTCGTCTTAATTTCAGCCTCAGTTGTAGGACCAAGTCATGTGGGTTCTTACAGGCCAATGGTAAGGTGTTAGAGTTTTGATTAAATTGTGCTGTGCAGAGGGGTAGTTTTAAGAATGGCCTACCCAAAGATATTCCTGTCCTGATCCCCAGAACCTGTGAATATGTTGCTTTACCTCATAAAAACAACTCTGTGGGTGTAATTAAATTAAGGATCTTTAGGTGCAGACATGATGCTCGATTACCCAGGTGGGCCCAGTGTCGTCACAAGCGTCCTTATGAGAGAAACAGGAAGGTCAGAGAGAGACGTGGCACGAGCGTGGAAGCACAGGGTGATCCTAAGGTGCTGCACTGCTGGCCTGGAAGCTATGGGAAGGGGACATGAGCCCAGGAAACCCAGAAAAGGCAAGCTAAATGGATTCTGCCCTAGAGCTTCTGGGGCGAGTTTGGCCCTGTCCACGCCTTGGTTTTGGTCCGATGAAACCCATTTCAGATTTCTGACTTTTTTTTTTAAAGCACTTTTATTTTTTTAAACAGATTTTATTTATTAGAGAGAGAGTGGGGTGAGGGGCAGGAGGAAGAGGAGTGGAGGGGTGGGAAGGGGGCCTTTGAAGCACCCTGACAACTAACTAGAGAGGAGGCAGCGGAGGACGCGAAGAAGCCTCAGGATGGCCCCAGTGGTTGTAGGAAAACCAGAATGCCTCAGAGGAGGGAGGGGACAACTTTTAGGTTGCGGAGAGGTCAGTGGGGTTGAGGACTGAGACCTGACCATTGAGTTTGGCAAGATGCAGATTGTGAGATGTGGGCAAATAAGTGGGACTGGTCCAGACAGCTAAAAATCCTCGGCTGGGTGGCTCCCTCCGGACTGTGTGTGTCTTACTCCCCGTGGTACAGAGCCTGCCCCAGGCCACAGAGAATGTGCCCTACAGTATGTATTTGAATTTTGGAGTGGAAAGGGAAATTCCCCTTCAGCTGGGGCTCTAGAGCCTTGTGCCAGGGCGGGAATGGGGTGGGGCCCAGAGAGAGGAGCAGGGTTTGGATTGGCATGGAGAAGGCGGCTGGAGCTGCAGGTGGGAGAAGTTGGGCTGCAGTGGTCCGCGCACCTCCCGTGCCCTGCACTCAGCGCACCTGTGGCCCACGAGGGCTTGCATCGGGAGGAGTTTACTACCATTTGAGGAAGGGGTAGTTCAGGGAGCCAAAAGGAATATCTGCTGGGCAAGTCAGACCCTACCCAAATAGAAAAGACTCCTCAGGAGCCTGAAGCACCCTTTGAGATGAATTACCATGAAGGTGCTATTTAAAACATGGAAGGAGTCACTTAAAACTGGCTGCTCAGGTTGGTCACCCTAGGATTATTTACAACAGTGATAAAAGACCAATTTTTCCCCAAATCGACCTCATTTCTTTAGAAAAGCTTCAGTAAATGGGGATTGTAATTTTAGCCCTTAGTCGTAGATCTTGTTTGGGAAGGTGGTAGTGGGAAACTGGCTGAGAAGGATCTTTGAGCCAGAGAGCAATTGTGAGTTCAGGAGTGTTTCCAGTGATTTGCTTCAAGGGTGACATTAATGTTTAATATGATTGGAATAAAATCTTTAAAGAGGAGGTCAGTTTTCAAAAAAGCACAGCAAGAAGCCACACCCATTTCTTGGAGCTTTTGTGCAAAGCCTGGAGTTGGAGGTGGCCATAAAACTTTTACTGTCCCTGCTCAGTACAGGGTCAAAAGGCTAGTAATTGCATGGTTTCCCCAGGAACCCCAAAGCACAGACATACTCTGGCCAATGCAGATAGAAAAATACTGAGGGAGATCTCCCCAGTAGTGACTCTGGAACTAATTAGTTAACTAGGCATATAATTAGATTAATGCACGTGATCTAAGAGCTGATGGTGTGCTTTTAGGATGGTGGAAATAAAGGAGCTGAGGGGGGAAAAAGGCATTATATTGAGTTCCAAGTTCTTACCCCTGTCAGAAATCTTCAGGGCACTTGCAATAATGGAGCAAAGAACCTCCTCCAGCAGCCCTGGCCAGCAAAATGGCCACCCTGACAGGTAGCCTGATTTAAGCTGTGGGGGGTGTTGCTGTGCAGATGAGGGTACCTTATTCATCACTTAGTTCCTGCTGGTTTACTTGGGACTAAAGCTGCTTTGTGATTTCTTCCTGTTCTAGAACGTTGTGGAAATTTTTTTTTTCCCCCTTCCCATAACCTAGTGAGATGGGCCCATGTTCCTTTTTTGGCATACATAGTGACCAGGCCTGCCCTAATGTAATAGGCCAATTATTTCTAGAAGGACCCCCTGTAGCTAGCTGCCCTCTTTCTCCTTCAGCTCATTTGGAGAAAACAAAAATGTGTTTGAAGCTTGCCAACCTCCTTGCCTTTGCCAGGTGCAGATTTGTACAAGGCCAAGCCCCCATCCTTCCCTAGTATTAAGTCACACGCCTCACCTCTGACCCCTGGGACCCCAATCAAGTGGATTTTACCTCTCTGCCTCCCCTCATTCTCTATTTCTCATTCTTCCCTTCACTCTGTCTGCAGTAATGCTGCCCCGTTGGTCTCCAAGTACCGAGTCTGTGCGGTTTCTGGGGAGAGGTAGTGCCCGGGCCGACAAAGTCCTTTCTCGTTTAAGTGTCTGACGGTTTGCTCCTTAACAGGATGGTGGTCATTTCAGCCTGTGCTGAAGTTGGACATTAATCCACTAAACCAACTATGTTCCTTACATGTGAGAGGAGAACATTTCGTCAGGAGTATTCTCCCTGTGATTTGACATTGAGCTTTGTAGGCTGTGTACTCTTGGAGCTCTTTCTAGTCTGAAGATGGGGAGCCCAGATTCCTGATATAAAAGTTGTGTGAAGATGAACGCATGGTGAATGCATGCTTAGAGCTGTTTGCATATCCCTATGAGGAGAAGCCCACTATGTTTTGAGGCTGGGCAAAGAAGTAGCCAGTGCAGTTTTCTATCAGGCTGCACGCAAGCTTCTCCAGAAGAGGATTGCTTTTTGCTTCTCTATGCCGCAACTGTCTTTTTGCCCACAGAGCTACGGGAGCTTACCTTTCAAACATTAGCTGTTCACCCTAGTAATTGCTCCATCCTCTAATTTAATGAAAACCCATTAAACCGAAACAATAATTAAAATGAGACATCATCTCTGTAGGAGGTTTGCATATTAAAATCACTGTGCATTTCAAGGCAGGCAAATTTTCTTGAAAAACCACATTTGAAGCAACATGTAAAAATGATTTATAATAATCATAAATTAGAGAGCTTGGTGGTTAAACATGATGCCCTACTGTTTACTATTGAATTTGAGAAGATACGGCAAGGTCAAGGCCAATACAGCATTTAAAAAGTCTTTTATGCCCGAGAATTAGGACTGTGCACAAAAGGGAACTAATTAGGATTGGGTTAGCTTACTGCTCCAAACTTCTAGGCTAGAGATGGAACTCGATATATGGAGGGGTTTAGGGTCTTGGAGGAAGAATTCTCTTGTCTTAATTCTCTGTGATTAGGGAAGCCGTGCAAAACAAAATAAAACAAAACTGCAGAAATGGACTCAGAATGCACATCGTTTCCTCTTGCTGAAGGTGGGGTCTTGGACAAGTCTCTTTTTTAGGAGTCTGAGGCAGCCTCTTCAAACGAGGCTGTTAGTGTCCACTCAGTGGGTTATTAGGACTATGGGCTGTGATCATGAGTGTGAACAGATTAGCACCTGTTCAAGCTCCAACTTCAGTGTGTAGCTCTCCGGGGTGCCTTTGCAAATCTTTTCAGAAAGGTCCAGCCCTGGAAGTCCTTAGGAAGCATATGCTATGCACTGGGCATGTTCCATGTGTTCTCTTACTACTTTTTACTGAACCGTGAAGGGTGGGCGGTATTACCACCGTGTCCTAGGAGAGACAAGTCCAGGATGAAGGAAGTGGAGTTAACCGAGTTTTCCAGAAGCTACGTGGTGGAGCTGGTGTTCTGACACCAGGGCTGAGACCAGAAGATGGCACGGCGAGGCAGGGGTGCATCGCGGTTGCCCAAGACCACGGTTTGAATTCCAGCTACACTACTTAGTAGGAAACTTAACTCTTTGTATTTGTACCTCATAAAATGGGGGTAGCATTACTACTACTGACCTCACTGGGCTTCTGTGAGGCCTAAATTAGGTTAAGTATTCAGCTTGCCGTCTAGCACATAGCAAAAGCTCAAATGTTCTGAGTGTTGGCCGACTGGACCTAGACTGGAGTAGCTGGGAGCCCCATAGATGATGACCAGTTTTTAACTTAAGAGTGAACTGGTTATGAACTGCCTCCAGCCATGCCTGGCAAGCCTTGCTCACCTCCCTGTTGCCTTCCTCCTGGGCTGCAGCCATGACCAGCTGCAGCAAGAAGTCTCTTGTGTGCGTGGTGTGGTGGTTGCCGGTGTACTTTGGTACTCCAACCCTCCAAGGCCTGCCTGTGCTGTGTTCCACATAAACCAAAAATTGTGATGTGTGTCTTAATGTGGCATGTACGGTTTGAAGAACTTAATATGTATTAATTGAATCTTCATGCTATCCCCATGGAGTAGATGCAATCTTACTCCCATTTTACTGATGAAGAATCTAAGGCACGGAGAGGACCCTGGACAAGTTAACCTATCTGATAAGTGGTAAAGCTGGAATCTGAACCAAACAGTTGGGCTCCAGAGCCTGGGGGCTTAACCACTACCCTACACTGCCCCTTAACGGGGAGATCAAGTCTCTGAGGAGGAGCTTTGGCCCTGTTCCAGGTTATTTCAGCCCTGTGATGCCTCCTGAGCGTGCCCACTTATGGCTCTGAACTAAACCATTCCCCTTCATCTATGTTTGGGTCTTCAATCCTGGACTCTTAGCCCCTCGTGGCTAGAAGAGGTCTTAATTTTCTGTTCAGAGGAGTGCTCAAAGATTTAAAGGTAGTGGGTGAGCAAATAAGTGGATGAATGGATAGATCCTGGAGAGCAACGGCAAGGATTGCCTTCCTGTCTTTTACAAGACCCTGGAGAGCATCCTGTGCTAGGAACAATGTTTTTGCTTATACTTGATGACCTTTTGTGCATGCAGCTTCATACAGTATGGTGGGCATACCTTTGGGTTTATCAGAGTCTTGAGAGTGGGGATTAAAATGCTACCCAAAGAGGCTGTGCTCTCAGTTACTGCCAAAATATACCTCCTCTTGAGCTGTCATGGGCAGGGGGGGTCCATGCTGCAATGTCCCAGCTGGCTATCCTGGGGAAATGACCAGCCTTCTCTACTGAGGAGGGGCATGGTCTTCCATAGGAAGTCAGACCTGGTTAAGGTTGGCTGGAGGGAGCATCTGATGTCCTCATTGATTTAAGAGCCACAATTATGTGATTAAAAGCAAGGTGATTGTTGCCTCTTTTTTTTTTGTAACTTGCCCTATTGTTTCTCCTCTGTCTTTCTCATATGTTCTAACATTTTAGCATACATTTTTTTAATGATAAATCTCCAATTTGGAAAATCGAGATCTGTGAAAGAACTTTTAGGTTAGCTCTGAATTATTGACCTCTTGATGGCTGGTGGGCAGTCCTCTCTCTCTGCCGTGTGTCACTAAAACTAAATCTTAATGTATACTCTATATGTTGTACATGAATGTATCTTTGGCATCAAATACCTTCTAGATATTTCCTATGTTCTAATACTTGTGATACGCTTGCTGTACATAATTTTCCATTGAGTATATACAGTCTGATTAAACTATTAGAGAACTTCTCTGGTATACAATGTAGTTTTTTTTCCTCTAGGTTTATTGGGCTATAATAACCTAGTTTCAGGTGTACAACATAATGATTTTATGGGTGTATATACTGCAAAATGATTAGGCAAGTGAACACCCATTGCCATAGTTACAAATTTTTTCTTGTGATGAGAACTTTTAAGTTCTTAGCCCTTTTCAAATATACAAAATGGTATTATAGTTACCATGCTGTATGTTGCATACAGTCCTACAACTTAAGTATCTGATAAATGGAAGCTTGAGCCTTATGCAAGGTTCTTAATCATATTAACATCTTTCCATCAATCTTTTGTTTTCCTGCCCTGTGATCCAGATAAAGGTGGTGTTCATGCTTTACATCTCTTTATTCCGAGGTGCCCGACTGAGATGGGGGTGGAGGGATGTAGACCAGGGAGGAGAGTGGATCACTGGCAGGTTGCAGTGCCAGAGGAGGAGTGATCTTGGTATGCTACTTTCTTAGTGACAAGTGGGGGCCTTCATTGTCCTTACTGGTATTTTTAAAGGTTTATATATAAAAAATTTTAGATGCCTTAACATGCTTATTTAATAAGTAAAATTATGGAGGCACTAGAATCTTTTAATGGAGCTACATAGTAATTATGAAAAATGTGTCACAGGATTCTTTAGGTTGTCCCCCAATGGAGGAGTTGGGGATGCTCAGCTAGCTTTATTATTCCTTAGGCAGCTCGTTATTTTAATGTATTTTTTTTCTCAACAGGTTGGGGTTAGAGTTGAGTGTCTTTGGTAAACCTCCTTTGTTACACTGTGCTCTAGATTTTAGAGTCAAGATAGAGCTTCAAATGTCTGTTCCATTAATCTATGTGCCAGGCACTCTGTAGAGTGTGGGGAATATATTGATAATTCCTCATGGGATTTATAGTCTGGTGGCCATGATGGCCATTAATGAAATGATTATACACAATAAAATAACACCCAAAGCCTTGATGGTTATGATAAATACAATGAACACATAATAAAGGGAATCTGAGCTGGCTTGGGGTGGTCAGAGAAAGCTAGCCTGAAGAATTAACAAGTAAGCTGGTACCCAAGGAAGAGCAAACACAGGGAAACATGAGAATGTTAAGTGTGGAAGAAACACGGCCCTGGGAAGAAAAAGGAGGCTTGTGTGGCTGGAGTGAGGAGGAGTAGTAACAGGGAAAGAAAGGATGTCCAAGGGTGCCAGGCAAATGCCATGGAGTATCATGGTGGACTCTGCTGGGGCAAGACGCCATTTTTATCTCCATTCATTTGCTATGTAAAGCCGTAAAACTTTGCCTCTGGTTCTTCACTTGTAAAATGGGATAATGATACTTAGCTCAGGGATTATACAAAGAGATTGCTCAAATATTACCTGAGTGACTACAAAGTGTCTGGCCCTGGGTGTAGGATGATGCTTTGTCCCTTTTCACGTGAACCAAGCATGGAGCTCACACACCTCGGTAATAATAGATGTGGTAGAGTGAGGAGTGTAGTTTGAGAGACCAGCCCACCAGGTTGGAATCTCCCCATGGCTTCCTAGCCCAGTGTCTTTTAGAAAATTCTGTAAGCTTTAGTTTTCTCAGTTATAAAGGAGGAAAAACAACAGTGGCTACTGCTAAGGTTACTGTAAGTAGTATGTGTAAAACAGTCCTCTACTTGGCACTGCAATAAACTGTACACATGTTTATGCGTGATTCTGGCTTCTGGAGCTAATGGAGGTTTAATGGGATGTCATTGTGCATTTGCTAGTGAAGATAGAAATCCCTTACACGTGAACCAGGAGTCTCCTAGCATCCCTACTACTTTCTGCTCGTGATTTCCACTTCTTTGAAAGCTGCTTGGATCAGTAACCTCAGACCTTCTTAAAGAAGGGCTGCAGGACCTGACGGTGGAACGGTATGCCTCCCCCCACGCCCTCCTCCCCACAGCCGGAATTGCCCCATGGATGGTGGCCTGTTCTGAACTGGCGAACTTCCTCTGGACTCAGCAATGAAAAGCCACCTGCTACTTAAAATTGACAAGTGTTGCTTTACCTTTGGGGCCAATCTTATCACGAGCTTACATGGGACTTGGGCTAGAAGGATGTGCCACCTCTCCATCTGGATTCCGCCATATGCGACGTTCTCTGTGTAAACATGTAATTACTGAGCTGTCCCCCAAATTCTCCATCAGTCAAGGCTGAGGCGGGCTGCCTGGGTGTGTGTTTTGTCCCGTTTCTGGCTGCTGCTGTTCTTGTTCCCTCTACTCGCTGATTGGTGGGGAGTTTCCTCTGATATTAGGTAGAGTAGCTTCTGTCCTGCTGACGTTCATAGGGAGACAGAAGCTTGCAGAGAAAGAAAAATGCCAAGATAATGGAAAACACATGGGTGTTCACATCCGCACAGCAATCCCGCAACGAGTGCCCTCCCCCCTCCACCTGGTAAATGCTTATTCATCTTTTTTTTTTTGACTCTGGCTCAAAGCTCTGTCTTCCACTGTGTCCTTCCCAGCCTCCACTGGCCCCCTCCTTCGTTTGTGCATTGCCCTACTCTACCTGTCGTCCCCACGTGACAGCCTTGCTTCTGCAGCTATCCTCGAAGGCAGGAACTGTATTTCTGCTGGTTTCCCTGGTGCCCAGCAAGCACAGTGCCTGGCACAGAGGAAACACAGGTATGTTGGACAATGAAAATCCTCACCCTGTCATCAGGCAAAAGGGAAATGAAGCTGCTTCTGTAACAGGCAGAGTATGTGAATATCCTCATTTAATTTCTTCAATCTCTTCCTTTCACCCAATATTTTTTTCTTTTTTTGAAAATGATGCTTAATCATCACGTTAGCATTTTTAGTCTTTAAAAATGACTAGGTAGAGCCATTTTTTCCGAGGAAAGAAAAAGCACTTAACCCTTCCTGCTGATTTAGCACTTCTTAACTAGATCACGTAAAACTTCTAGATGTTTGAAAGGATGACTTTTTTTTTTTTTTTTAATGTAAAATGTTCTCTGTGAGTGGTGGTCGTTGTTTGGGCAATTACCTTGATGGAATGGTAGCCTCCAAGTAATGCTCCCAGAGGTCACAAAACCACTTCACCCACCAAATTCAGATGCTTGAATCATGCGGTGTATTAAATAAATCCAAAATGTCCAGGAGAAAGCAGGGGAAAGAAATGGAGTAGGCTAGGGTCCATGCTGGGGGAAGGGTGGGCCACCCTTCCAGACTCCTGGGTTTTGCGTTCATGTGTTCAGTCTTTGCCCTGTCAAAATCTTTGCTGATGCGGAGGTTACATGGACTGGAGCAGAGGTTCTAAAAAGGTGGGGTTCAGCGGGTGGGAGGTGCCTGATGCCAGTGTGTTTCCACTCTTGGAGAAGGCAAGTACTCTTGGTCCCAGCTGCAGGTAACAGTCTGTTGAGTAGCGATGGGTTTGATTAGCATTTCTCAGGCAGAGTACACGTGGGGCCAGAATGGGAATGGAATGAGTGTCAAAGATAGGTATCTGATTTAGGGATGACATAGCTCTCATTTTGAAGGTGCTGTGATTTGTTTATGACTTGGTTCTCCCACCCCATTCTATTCATGGTAACATGTTTATTCAGTCCTTTTTAATTGTGTTCAACACCCTTAGGTTTCATTTATTTGATCCACGTTGAACACGTTTTACAGGTTTCTAACTTGCTGTTTATATTTAACACTTCCTCTGAGCTTTATTCATCCCGCTTGATTTTCTTGTTCTCTCTAGCAGAATTGATTATTCTCCGGTAATACAGAAAGCACATTATAATGGTTGCATATGGCAGTACAATAGTTACTATAGATTCTCATTAATTGGCTTTCATCGGTTGCTCATTTAATTCCGGTAAAAAAAAAAAAGGTTACTGCAAAGTAGGTGACCTGTCACTTGTTCCAGTAATTGACAACTTTACATTTATGTTGATTTGGAAAATCGGCAGAGGAGAAGAATTGTAGCATCTAGGTGTTCCATATGTAGAAAACACCTTCAGTCCCGTCCTTTGCTGGGTGGCTAGGAGCAGGGTAAGGTGATGAACAGAAATGAACTGTTGAGTCCTGGAAAGAACTTGAACTCCATGATCTCCAATCATTTCCATTTTCAGATATGGAGTATTAGGCTTAGAGAGGCAAAGTGTCGTATCCAAGGTCACACATCTAGTTATCTGCAAACCTTGGTAGTCTTCAGTCCCTTGAAACCTGTCCAGTGTTCTTGCCTCTGTGTTAAGAAGTGAAATTACTTTCTGGTGTCCTTTTGGCAGCTGAATTATGGTAAGCATTTACTTGAAAGAGCTTTTCTGAAAATGAGAATGCACATAAAGTCTCCATGTATGAAAATAGATGTTTTTTACATTTCACTCTGGTGAGTGCTAATGGGGTCTCTCTATTTCAAGGTGCCAATCATTTACAAAGAGAAACGAGAAGCCGGCAGAGGAAATGTTCAGTTTTGTGGGGGGGGGTTGGATGAGTAGCAGTGTGGTTGTATTGGATTAGATTGTTAGATGGGGTGTCCTATAAATAGGAGGGACTGAATTGGTCCTGAACATGCTTTTCTTTAAACTTATAACCACTGACACTTGACACCTACCATTTATTTTCTCCTTTTCCAAAAAGTACCCTATTCTTTTCTGACTGTAATATTTGTGGTTCTTTGAAATAACAATATACATGACAAAAGTGAAAATAAAATCAGAAGTCTTTATTGGATGCCTGTTTTATGCCAGGCACTGAGAACTTTGACTATAACAATGACCAAATAAATCTGCCTGTCCTCGTGGAGCTTCTAGTCTAGAGGGGAGAGAAAGGAAATACAGTAAAAAAATATAACAAACATGAAATAAGAGCATAAGTCATACGAAGAAAGATGACAATAATTAAGTGGTGTGGAGAAAATAACCAGGGTGGTGTGTTCACTATTACTGGGGAGCCTGCTTTGGAGGGAAGGACCAGGAGGTTGCATTTGCAGTTAGAGCCGAAGGAGGCAGGCATGGGAAGAGTGGGGCAGAGCTCTGGGGGTAAAGGGAAGAGTAGTGCAAAAACCCTGAGGCAGGATTGGGCTTGGGTGTGAAAGAAGAGGCTGAAATTGGGCAGGAGACGTAGGCAAGTCCATTGGTGTGTGACCTTGCAGGCCATGCTCAAAAGCCTGGATTTGTATCCTGGGAGAACTGGGAAGCCATGGAGGGTTTTTAGCAAGAGAATGTAGAGGATGCTGATTTAGGTGTTAAGATGAGCTCTTGAGCTGCTGTGGAGAATGGAGAAGGCAACGCAATATGGAAGCGGGGAGACCAGTTAGGCTGTTGGGGGTGCCCCAGTAAGAGATGATGGCAGCTTGGAGAGGAGTTTGAAAAACGGGGGGAAGTGGACAGATTCCAGACCTGGGAGTCCTCATGATTTGCTCTTGGATTGGATCTGGAGGGTAGAAGAAAAGGAAGATTCAAGGACAAGTTCTGGTCTTTTCGGCTTAAATTGGGTGGTTCCATTTACTAAACTGGGAACTCCAGGAGAAAATAGAGGGCTGGGCACGGGGGAGAACAAGAGCTCTGTCCTGGGCATATATAATCTGAAATGCTTATTAAACCTTCATGTGGAGATATTAAGGATATTGAATGTGTCCGTTGGTTAAGGGAGAGATTGGGGTGGTAGATATACACTTGAGTGGCATTGGCCATGGAGCTGGAATGATGTCCAAGAGAACGGAGTGAGAGGTGAGGACATTATCATTGATGTACCTGCTGGAGGAAAGAGCTATCAATATCATGGCTGATGGATCATTGTCCCCTTCGCACTGGGCTCCAGCTTCAGAACCTCTGATGAGCTCTCTGGGCCAACGCTGCCAATCAGTTAATTCCTAATAGATGAATAAAGAAGGAAACAGCAGAAAGGGAAAAAGTCAACATGTAAGTTAATCCCAAGAGCTGCGTGTGTGTGTGTGTGTGTGTGTGTGTGTGTGTGGTGTGTGTGTTCCTGGCACTAAATTCTAGGTGGAATTTATTAGGACTTGTACCCAGTAGTATAAAAATGTTAACAAACATTTGCTAATGATCTCTAGTTTACAAAGTGATTACTTCATACATTTAATAGATCATGAATATTATCATGCAAAGTCTTTGGGATTTTGTAGGAGGTGTAGAAACATTCCCTAAGTGGCTCTTATCTCTGCCCCTGATGAAAGCTAAAAGCCTGCCACTTAACAGTAGAGTAGTGAAGGCCTTTCTTTGGGTAGAAAAGCAAATGTCCTAGGTGGGTTTTATGTGGGTAGGGTCCTCCACCTGGGTTAGGTGCCTCCGAGATAGAGGACCAACCTTGCTTCCTGCCTTCCGTAGCCTAGACTTCTACAGCTGGAAGATTGTGGTCTTTGCTGTGCTGCAAACTTCAAAGAGCAACTCGTAGAATTACACAAGGATGGAGAGACCTGAGAAATTGCCTAGTTCACCTCTCCTCCCCTACCCCCTGCCCCATTTTGTAGATGAGAATGCCGAGGCCCAAGGTCAAGAACTTGATTTTTTTTTTTTTTTCTTCCTGTTAGAAGCCACTCTTTAGGATGAGGTTCTTCAAGGTCCATGTAGTCTGTGATTTGCCTGGGCCACAGAGCTTTGGAAGGTCTTGGTTATTTCTCCAGGAGTCTGAAAAACAAAGTAGTTCTACAGAGGATGGATGGGGTCAGGGCATGAGAGGAGGAACCAAACATACCTTTGGTATTCATTTGTTATCCTCTGAATAGTTTCCTTTAATTCTGCTCTATTGGTAGTCCGTTTTTGACTTGAAGTGAGGTGTGCAATAACGAGAACACCTAGTTTCTTACAATTGGGGGGTGGGGGCGGGTTGGAGTATGAAATGATGAATGTCCCATTATGCAGAACTTGGAGAAAGAGATTCCTGGCCAGGAGCAGAATTAGCTGGACTCACGCACCTCGAGGCCTATTGAATTGGCCTCCACTTTAATATGTCATGAGCAGAGTCATCCACTCCATGTTTACAGAGAAGTTCCGGGCACCCTTATGGATCATGCACATGCCTTGTATTCTTTAAGCAAAAGTGGAATTGTCTGGCATTATTAACACGAGTAAATCTCTGCTGGGTACAAAGCAAGGACAAATTTCCCTCTACACATCACAAAGAGAAAGAAACCATGGGGAAAATTACAGCGGGAGCCTGCTGAATGGCATTTGGGTGCTGCTATAAACACAGGATTCTCTGAATTCAGGATCTATTTATCTGATTGTTTCTCACCTTTTTTACAGCAACTTAATCTGTAGTCGGCCACATTGCTCAGTGTCCCATCAAAATTTCTGTCAGAAAGTCACTGGATGGCCAACTATGAATTTGTCAAAATGACAAGTGGGTACAGTGACAGAGGTGGCATTTCTGGGTTTTGTGTTGAATGAATGCTGCTGGATGGAGGGGTGGGAGGTGCCTGAAAAGATAAAGTGTTGGCAAGGTGCAGGGGTGGGGTGGGATGAAAAAGGCAACCTGGATCCTCTGGACATTTCTAACTGTATGTCTTTTCTCTTTCTTACTTTCCCTCTCCTTCTGTCTTCTTTTCCTCCTCCTCGTTCTCTGTCCCCTTCTGTTTCTGTGTTTCCTTGACCCCTAGATTCAGAAAGGGAGATCCATGCAGCCCCTCATGTGAGTAAGAAATTAATCCAGCTGTTCCGGAATAAGAGTGACTTCACCTTTTTGGCCACTGTACAGCAAAAGCCATCGACTTCAGGAGTGATCCTCTCCATTCGAGAGCTGGAACACAGGTAAGCTGTACTTTTGAAAGTCTACTTAAAATTAATGGACTACACAAAGTGCCTTGGAATTGAGAGGTTGTATCTCTAAGAGAGCACGTAGCTAGCTGAAGCCTTGTTGCTGTTGAACACATTGTTGAATGTTCCCTGCATCAAGAACTTACTTTGGGCAAAGTGGCTTTCTCGTTGACTCTCCAAGGACAACTCCTCAGTGTCTTTCTTGCCTATCTTCTGTCTTCTGGCAGACTTGGCTCCTATGAAACCATATCCTCTGTCATATTGGCTTGAGGTCCTCAAGCAAAGTTAGACTTAACTTTTACTCTGTGCAGGAACTGTGCTGGACGCTGGGAATACTAAGGTAAATAGTATGAAATTTCTTTTGTAAGGATCTCAGAAGGCAGTAGGGAAGATGGACAAATGTCACAAAGTATTGTAGAAATGTGTGTTTAAGGAATAGAGGTAATAACAGTCCATTCTGAAGGATCGTGGTAAACTAAGGAAGGCTTCAGAAAGGATTGTGGTCGTATAAAGGAAAGTGAGTATTCATTCGACAGGCTGAATGAGCAGTAAGGGGTGGAAAGAAGGGTATTCCAGAAATCACTTGCTATGATTTTTGGGGAAGGAAAGGTGGGTGGGATCAGTGGTTGGCATGTTGTGTGTGGGGAGGGGGCTGAGGAGTTTAGGGTGGGCAGGAAGGAGTAGTACCACAGAGGTAGGTGCCTCTGTAGCCACTATACGGAGAACAGAAGTGTCTGGGAGTTCACGGGTCCCCCAGGCAGCCTGTTGCCCGTGATTGACAATGTGAGAGCTGGGAAGCCTAGTTCCTTTGCCTTGGGGGCCTTAAGGCCAGACCAGCTCTTCAGCTTAAAACCTGGAATTGGGCTGAGGCTTCCATGTTCTGCCCCGGCCCCCCCCCCCCCCCCAGCACTTCCTTAGGAAATTGGTTTTTCTCAAATTCACATGTCCGAGTCTGCTTCTGGGGATCCTGAATTCAGATAAACCTTCCTTTACCTATTTAGGTGGACCTATCTAAAAGCAGAACTACGTAAAGGCAATTCAGTACACTAGGTCAGTGGTTAGGGAAGATCATACGGAGTGGCAACTCTGGAAGGGCCAGAATTCTGGCAGGTCAGGAAGTCCTTCTGACGTACTAAACAGGAAGAACGGTGTGGACGGTCAGAAGAGAAATGCAGGAAAATGCAATTTTGGGGGGTGGGGTGGAGAGGTGCAGAGAACAGACTAATGTGGCTGGAGCAGAGGATCTCCATGAGCCTTTTTAGCAGAGGTGAGGATCCAAAGTTCTCTTTTCAATGGTTAAGTTTGATCTCTGCCTCAAAGGGGTGCGATGGATCCTGATCCTTCTGTAAGGATGTTGCCCGCATAACTTGGCTGTTTCTGGGTCAGCCCAGAGGAAGCGAGGTGGCATGTGCTGGGGAGCAGGTACAGATTAGAGGCCAAGTGTTCTGTAGACTCGGAGAACGTGTAGGAGTCCTTGTTACTCCAAGGTGGAGGTGTCCAGCCAGTCTCCGCTTCACAGACTTGGAAGGGTGATGTGCTTGTCCCCCTGGGGCAACATGATGCGGTTGGGTGTGAGGGCCGCCTCAGTAGGAGTGTCCAAGAATGGAACGTAGAGGATCTTTAATCTCCATGAAAGCAGAGGGGTAACTTCCCAAGGTGAGTGAGAAGCCAGTGGAATGGCACCTGTTGGAGTAGAGCAGAGACTGCAGAGCTGGCCTGAGGGAGGCTGGAGTTCTAGTTCTCACTCTGCTGTGCTGTTGAAGGTCTCAGAACTCCCCTTCCTTGTGATGAAGGGAGGTAGCCATCTCCTTTGCAGGGTTGCTGTGAGGGTGGAAGAGGTTAGGGCCTGGGAAGTAGACCGTCCTTAAATTACACATTTCCTCTTGTCTAAGCATGAATCTTAAAGCTACTACCTGGGTTTTTCTTTTGGATTTTTTTTTTTTTTAATGGTAAAACCTAACTCCTTTTAGGAAGGGTTAAAACAACAACTTGTATTGCCACATGGTCCTGTGATGCCACCTTCTCTTCCCTCGCAGATTTCTAATAGAACCTGAGGATCCTTGAATGGAGAATCATCTGAGCATTTTTCATTTTAATAGGAAAACCTCAGTCTTGATTCAAAAGTAATAAACATAAGGAAATGGAAAATTCCCCTCCCCCTTGGAATTCTATGGTGCCTTCCTCTATGCTTGTTTGGTCTGATTAAGGCTAGGTATAAATCATTGAATCTGTCATGCACTGGCTATGGGTCATAAAGAAGACCTGGTTTCCACGCTTAAACAGATGTTCACCTAGTTAAGGAGACCTGGTATGTTAGAGGGATATATGATCGTGTATTTTTAGGAATTCAGCTATTATAAGCCGGCAGTGTTCCCATCTGTAATAGAGAATCTTCAGTCACTCTTCAGATTTATTTATCAGGACGACCATGTTGAGAGCAGCAAATTGTCTTGGAGACATTGGTCATGGACCTCCAACCAGATGTAGGAGTTGACCAAGGATTTGAGACTCTTGATTCAGTAGTGGAGGGTTTAGGGACTGGCTAGGTTAGATAAAGAAATTGGAATCTGTCAGGGATCTGACAGCATGACTGGAAGGTGAGACTCCCCAGTTCTTTTCATGGTTCTTTCCTATGTGATCCTCATTGTATCACTCATGATCCAGATGAATTAAATATGTATCTGCCACAGTTGGGATATAGTGGGCACTTAGGTTTCCAGATAATTAAAAAAATTTTTACATTTCACTACTTTTTAGTATATTCAGAGTTGTGCATTCAACACAGTCCTTCACAAATTTCCATTACCTCCAGGATAAATCCCATGCCCTGAAGGTGTCCCTCAACTGTCTCCCCATGGCATCCCAACCTTAGGCAACCACTCGTGTATTTTCTGGCTCTATGGATTTGCCGATTTCGGACATTTCCTATAAATGGAATCATATAATGTGTTTGTGACTGGCTTTCATTTAGACTGTTGACCGGGTTCTTTCATGGTGATTGTGGGTGGGTAGTGCATTTTTAAATTGCAAGATATTGCCTTGTTTGGACAAACCATGTTTTATTGATCAGTTGGACACTGAATTTTTTCCAGTTTTTGGCAATTAGGAATAATGCTGCTATGAAATTTCATGTAGTTTCTGTGTAGACCTGTATTTGTATTCTCTTGGGTGTATAACTAGGAGTAGAATGGCTAGATCAAGTGGTATCTCTGTGTTTGACTGAATTGCCAGAATGTTTTCCAAAGTACCCGTACCTTTTTTACATTCTTGCCAGCAGTACGTGAGAGTTGCAGTTTTTTCACAGCTTCATTAATAGTAACTATCTTTCTCTTTGATACAGCCATTCTAATAAATGTGAAGTGACCCCTCATTGTTGCATTTCCTGATGGCCAATGATGTTGAGTATCTTCATGTTGTGTTGCCTGCTTACACATCCTCTTTGGAGAAAGGGCTATTCAGATCATTGGCACATTTTTTAAACTGGGTTGTGTTAAGATTTTGTGATAGTTCTTTACAGACACAAGTCCCATATCAGATAGGATTTATGTTTTTTCAACTTGCAGATTGTCTTCATGTAAAACCCTAAGTTCTTAAATTAGATGTCCAGTGTGCCTATTTTTTTCTTCATTGCTGGTGCTTTTGTTCTAAGAAATCATTGCTTAACTGGAGGCTATTAAGACTTCTAGGATTTATTTAAAATGTTTTATAGGCTTAGCTCTTTAAGTCTTTGATATCTTTAAGTTTTTTTCTATATGGTGTGGCGTGTAGTGATTCAATTTCATCTTTTTGCATATGGATAACCAGTTGTCCCAGCACCATTTGTGGAGTCCTTTTTTCCCCAGTGGATTATCTTGGTTCCCTTGTCAAAGATCAATTGACTATAAGTGGGAAGATTTATTTCTGGACTCCAAATTCTAGGCCATTGACCTCTGGCCTTATGCTAGTGCTGTTTTAATGATTTTAATTTTCTAGTAAGTTTTGAAGTTGAAGTGTGAGCCCTCTGACTTTGTTTTTCAAGGTTGTTTTGGTTATTCCAGTCCTCTTGAATTTCCATATGAGTTTTAGGGCCAGGTTTTTAATGTCTGCAAAGATGTCAGCTGGATTTTTCAAAGGGATGATGTTAAATCTGTAGGTTTATTTAGGGAGTATTGCCATCTTGGCAGTATTATCCATGGACATGGAGTTTCTTTCCATTTTAGGTCTTTAATTTTAAACAGTGTTTTATAGTTTCGGAGTACAGGTATTGCATGATTTTGTTTTTTAAATTATAGTGGCATCAAAAATGATAAAGGGCATTATTTTCATAATCTGATTTTGTTTGCTCATTGCTACTTTATAGAAATGCACTTGATGTTTGTATGTTGAACCTTGTATCCTGCAGACTTGCTGACCTCATTAGATTAGTTTTTTAGTGGATTTCTCTCAATACATACAAGATCTTGTTATTTGCAAATAGGACAGAAATAAAATTATCTCTACATGGTTGCCTTATTTTCTTGCCTAACCGGCCTGGCTAGAACTTCCAGTACAGTGTTGAAGAGAAGTGGTGAGAACAGGTAGTCTTGTTCCTGCTCGGAAGAACGCTCTCTGTTTTTCACCATGGGGTGTGAGGTTAGCTTGTATTAGATGCTCTTAGCCAGGTGCAAGTTCCTTTCCATTTCTGGTTTGCGGGGTGAGTGAGTGGGTGAGTGGGTGTTTCTTTTTATCATGAAAGGGTATCTTCCCTCCCCCACCCGCCAAGTGCTATTTCTGCATCTGTGGAGATGATCGTGTTTTTATTGTTATTGATGTAGTGTATTATACTAATTCTGGATGTTCTACCAAGCTTGCATTTCTGGGATAAATCCCTTAGTGATGTTGTATAATCCTTTTTATATATTTGTGGACTTGATAGTATATTATTGAGAACTCCTACATCAATATTCACAAGAGCTACTAGTCTGTAGTTAATGCCTTTTGTCTGGTTTAGGTATCTGACTTCTAAGCTATTTGGAGTAGCATGTCTCTGCCCCCCCGCCGTAAGCCAACATTTGCTGATGGTATACTATGTACCAGGCATTTGAGTTGTATATTCTTTATTTTTTTCTTTAATCCTCCTTGATTGAAGGATACAATTTTGTAATTTGAAAATGTTTCTATTTTTATCAGCTATTCCGTTTTTGTCCTCCACTGTCTAGAATCTCTGTAATAGGAATAAAAAGCAGATTAAAGATCCTTACAAAACACAGGAAGACTGCAGACAATCCGGTCTTTAATGTGTTCCTAAATCTGTTTGACCTTTCTGGCTGTTTCTGATCTTCCAATCTATCTTACATATAAATATATATGTATATATGTTGTCCTCATGTGAAAGAAATTTAGCTTTATTTCTGATACACTGAAAGACTTAAAAAAAATGAATAGTAGTTTTTTTTTTTTTTAAGATTTTATTTATTTGACAGACACCCAGAGAGAGAGGGAACACAAGTAGGGGAGTGGGAGAGGGAGAAGAAGGCTTCCCGCTGAGCAGGGAGCCCGATGCGGGGCTTGATCCCAGAACTCTGGGATCATGACCTGAGCCAAAGGCAGACGCCCAATGACTGAGCCATCTAGGTGCCCTGAATAATAGTTACATTTTATTAAATTTTTTTTCTGGGTATCTTTTTGAGATAATAGATGAAAGGGGAAAAACATGCAATTAACATAATCACATTAGAGTCCATTATGTTGAACTCTTCCTGGGGAAAATGCTTAAATACTCTTACTAATGGTGTATTTAGGAGTATTGCAACAATATTAAAAATGATAGCGATACTAATAGTAGTAACTAGTTTTATTTCAAGCGCTGATATAAGGCACTGTCCCAACGCTTGACACTAAACTCATTACACACTAACTCATTAACAAGTGACATAGTAGATTTTTCTTTGTGAGTTAATTCGAGGCTCTTTGAATTACCCTCTGGACTTTAAATATGTAGGTAATACCTCTTCTGTAAATGTTTCTGGTAGAATCAGCTTGAAAATGATATGAGCTGATACTTGTTTTGGGGGAAGCTGAGAAATCTTTCCCTACTAAAATGTTCATTTTCCATCTCTTATGGTATTCTAGGTAATTTTAAACTCTTTGCCAACTTATGTTTTGTCAGAATCATTTCACTCAGCCCTGTTTTCTGGGGGCAGAGAGTTGGACATTCTATTATTTCTTTTTGTATTTGTGGTTATATCTTTAATTTGTAATGTGAAATATATGTATTTCCTTCTTGGCCAGGCTTATCATGGGATTGATTGTGTAATTTATTGGCCTTTTAAATGAAACTGTTCTTAGTTTTATTGGTCAAATCTGTTTTTCATTTTAAATTCATTGATTTCTACTTTTTACCTCCTTTTTGATCATTTTGTGTATTTTTAGTAGCTTCCTGGATGTTTTCAGTATTTAGCAAAAATCACTGAAGGCTTCATATTTTCTTGTATTGTTTCAAATGCAGCCCACTGCCATTGCTATAGTTCTGTACTTTTCTGCAGTTAATTTTAGCTTGACTTCCTCTTTGATTCAAGTTGGGATGTGTAAGTATTTAATCACTTTGAAAATTTTAATGTGTGACTTCTGGTTTTATTGAAGAAAAATAAGTGTTGTGAGACTTACAGATTCTTGAAATTGCTGAATTTTTTTTTTTTCTGGTGACCCTATACATGTTAAATATTGGTGGCACATTTAAATGGATGGGTAGCTCTTGTGTGTATGTAGATAAATACAGCTACAACTTCATATGTAACACTTTCCAGTTGTGTTACTCAATTTCTAGGTGTACTTATTTTCTACTTGAACTTGTGACCTGAGAGGTTGACTCCTAACTTCGAGGATTAGAATTTTGTCCTATTCTCCCAGGGTAGGTTAAAGGGTCAGATCTGGAAAGGTCATGCATGACCTGTACCACACTTCATTGGCCAGCACTGGGAAACTGGGTTTAGCATTGTGCCAAAGATGTGAGAACATGGGCCCTGGGATAACTAGGCAGCCTTGGTCTCAATTGTTTGGGATGTTTCCAACTTAGTCTGTGCCCAGATTAGGAAAGTAGCCTAGCTGAGAGACTGTATCACAGAGTTTTCTTTTTTGTTTAACATGTAGTAGTCTTACATACATAGTACGTACGTAATAAATCTGGAATGTATCAAAGATTCATTTTCTCTGTCCCTGGTCAGGGGTGCTCAGAAATTTCATGGCCGGTTTCAAAGGTTCACATGGAATCTATTGTCCCAGTTGCAGAGATTGCCTGGGATATACTGCATCTTGTACAAGACTGTGAAAAGGGCGAAGGTGTTGATATCTGGAGACTGAAATGAATACTACCTTGGATTTTTGTGAGGATTAGAGGAATTTGTAAAACCCCTAGCCTAGTTCTTGGTACCTAAATAGAAGGAGTGGAATTTTGATACTGAGGGGAAAACAGGTTGCTGAGGAGAGGCCAGATAAGCATATAGTTGCTTTTCTTTAGTTCAGTGGTTAAAAGAAAATGATGTCTATCACCCAGACTCTTCTGGTAGAGTTCAATTTCCAGTCAAAAGTCCCTTTGCTGATGAAGCACAATGGGGGAACAGCATACTGGGTCTGAACACTCTCCCCAGCCATCATGTGCTCCATGGGAAATAATCATCCAATTGCCTTTTCCAAAGCTGTGGGCCAGAAAAACTGCATTTACTGTTCTGGGATCAGTTTCCAGTTTCTACTAGGCTTTGGCTGCTCTCAGGCAAGGCCATTATTGAATTAATGGTGGAAGAGTTCTTTTAGTGGCTGAATTCTTTCTTAGCCAAAGGCAGGCATCTCTCTCACCTGGTGGGGATCCAGCAGCCAGAGGTGGATCATTGGGGAGGTTGTGACGCCTTTAAACCAGGAGTGAACTTCTTGGCCCAGCAATATGTGGGAAACTCCCTAGGTAACTGAGCCAGTTGAGTTCCCACGAAGATCTTAAGTGAGTAGATGAAATGAAATGGAAAACTCAAGTATAAGGAGGATTCAAAATGTACCTGCAGGTAGCAACTGAAGTATAATCTTATGTAATGGGCACTGTTATTCTAGATTTGTAATTTAATAGGGGTTGTTTTACTTTGTGTTTTACTGTACCAATAGAGCACATTGGAAGAGCAACAACAATTAATCTGTCTTATTGAACTCTTAATATCATTGCAGATTTAAAGTTTATTTTTCCTGATTCATAGGTGTTAATACAGAGCTTTGCTAAAATGGAAAGCTTAATTAACATAGATTAAATCTAATTGAAGGTTCTGATAGTGTATGCAAATCTATAAGATTTAATGGTAAATCTTCTGTTTTTCAATTTTATTCCAAATTACAGATAAAATTTAAGCATCATTAGGAAGCTGAAAGCAAGGGGTCTAAGAAAAAGCTTTCTGTGGAAGAGTTCTAGGAGAAGATGGAGGACACTTCTGGTTTCCTAAGGAAGCCTCTCCCCCTCATAAAATGAAACTTTGTATTTCAAAAGATACTCTTTTAATTTCCAGAGTTCTTTCCACTTTGATGCCAGATACAGCCAGGAATTGAACCGAGGACCAACAATTCCCAGATGTGTGAGCTTTAGGAATTTGCCTCAGTGTCCTTTCATGTAAAGTTAACATGTCTGTTGACATGTCATGGAATCCTTGAGAAGGACCAACAGGAGCACTTGAGTGAATGGTTCCTCCTTTGTCTCCTGTCAAGGCCCTCAACAAATGTCATTCCTCTTCCTCTCATGGCTGCTTTTCACACTTACTAGTTCTTCCCCAGATACTTCAGAAGGGAAAAGGGTAGGTATTGGGACCTTCTCACCATTCAAAATAGTGATTAGGTTTTCACATCAAGAGATTGTTGTAATCTAAAATAATGGGTTGTCCTAACAATACATTCTATAATTTCTAAGCGGGCTTACCTTAATTATGAATGATTTGAACCAATATTTATTTTGTACTTGCAGGTAATTGAATAGCAGAATGGAAGGTAGGAGGTGAGGGAGGAAATTGTAAGCGTGTTACATTGTTTGGTGAAGCCAGCCCAAGAGAACGTTCTCCTGGGGGAATTAAAAGTACATTCTCAGGGGTACCTGGGTGGCTCAATTGGTTACGCGTCAGACTCTTGGTTTTGTGGGTTCAGGTCATGATATCAGGGTCATAATATTGAGCCCCGTGTCAGGCTCTGTCCTCAGCGTGGGGTCGGCTTAAGATTCTCTCCCTTTCTCTAGGACCCTCCCCCCAGGCTTGCTCACTTGCTTGCTCATGTTCTCCTTCTAAAATCATCAACAACAACAACAAAAATGCATTTCTAGTAATCAAACTTTTTACATAAACTTGGATGTTTAATCCTTTCCTCCAAAAAGATACAGTGTAAGGTGTATTTAAAAAGTAGATGTTTTCAGTTACTACGTGGCTTCCATTTGGGAAGGAAGGGAACAACATTCAACTTGGAATCTTGCCCTAATGCAGCTCTAGCCATGCTGCTTTTGAATTGAAGTATTGCGGACAGGTCTCCCTATTCCAAACAAAAACATTAGAGGCTTTGGATTTAAAACTGTTCAGGTTAGACTGTAAGCTCCCCTTTCAACATTTAGGTAATATTAATGAAAGCACACCAGATGCCGTGTGTGGTGCTACATGCTGGCGCAGTGATGAAGATCGTGAAACAGGAGAATGTGTGACTAATGCTCTGACGGGAGGAATCCGGGAGCACAGTGTAGGGGACCTTACCTTGCCATTCCCAAAGGGCTTGAAAAGTCTATTCACTGAGAGTTCGGTTTAATGGGCAAAATACAATAACTAGAAATCCATCAGAAGATAAGTGGGAGAGGGTTCTGGATGTGGCATGAGTGAGTTGAGAAGGGGGTAGAGAGGAGAGCTCATGATGCCTTACAAGGGAAGGAAAACGCATTGTTGAGGGTGGAGAGAGCATAGGTAGGGTGGAAGGGGCAAGGTGTGGAAAGAAGGGAACCTAGAGAGTCAGGCAAGGGGAAGATGGTGAATGGCTCTATAGGCCGTTGAAAGGATTTGGCCTTTCCTGAAGCAACTGGGAGCCATGGAAGTGATTGACTTGCTGCTGTGGCATGACTTGTTTTTGGGAGGATCACACTGGCTGCTTAGTGGAAAATGGTATGGATGCAGCAAAGTTGGAGACAGGAGGCCAGTAGGAGGTTGCTGCAGCTGTGAAGAGCCTCAGTTGTAGCTAAGAATGGGTCCTAGACAAGATCAGATAATGGTGTTGCAGATGGAAGGAAGTTAAGGGATAATTAAGAGATAGTGAACTGTGAGTCGTTCAGTGTAAGATGGTGGGGGTCAGACAGGGAGGAGTCCAGGGTGATGCTGTTGGTTCTAGCTCAGGCTACTGGGAGTACTTTGTCCTAAGCAGGAAGGGCTGGGGGAGGGATGCATGTCTATTTTCATCCCTGTGTTCATGTCCCATAACATAGTTCCTTGAATTTTACTTTGTTCTAGTTTTTAGTTGAATAAAAATCTAGAAAAGCTAAAGAGGGTAATAAAGAACGGGAAATAGTCTCTGATAAACGGGATCACTTGCTTCGGAATGGAGGTGGCTTCTTGGAGGAAAGAACTGAAAGCTAAAAATGTCCATCTAGAGATTCTCCCCAATTCCAGTAGGCAAGAAGCCTGGAATCTGGGTTTATCTTTTTTACTTTTACACCAAGCAGAGTATAGACTCAGCTTTAAGGGAAAGTTTCAAGGCTGCAGTGTGCATTAGCAAGTAGTAGTTTTCAGAGAAATGAAAATGAATGGAAGGATCTCATGTCAAGGAAATAAGGTTTTTCAGGAACAATACTAAGTAAAATTTAAATCTTTGTCAGAAGAAATGAAGCTGTTCAGATGACTTTGGACCTTAATTGAAGACCAGAAGTATCCTAGCAATAGAGTATAATGTTTTGGGCAAATTGCTCATGCTTGTATATATGCATATTAGATTTTGGATTTTCCATTTCTGAGAAATGGAAAAACAGATAATGTAGCCATAACCTTTACTTTTTTTAGTTAAAAAGTCACAATTTCATTAATATTTATGCATAAAATCACTTAAGTTCAGTGGAATTCTAGAGAACTGAAACGGTCGTCTTTGACTTTCCTTGGAATTAGTAGTTGTGAAACACTTGAACGTCTGGGTAATAGGTATTCATTGATTTGGTTCTGTGGAGAGAAATGTGGACAGCTAAACCTTGTCACGGATGGAAGATTTAATCCTCTGGCTTGCTGAGTTCTGGGTAGAAGGCACTCCAGACTGCCAG
This sequence comes from Zalophus californianus, assembly GCF_009762305.2. NCBI lineage: Eukaryota > Metazoa > Chordata > Mammalia > Carnivora > Otariidae > Zalophus > Zalophus californianus. The sequence goes on from NC_045605.1 coordinate 74,876,050, forward strand.
TTGAGGAGGGTGGTGCAATGGCAGAATTGCTGGGCCCGCAGTCAGAAGACACAGGCTCAGGGCTCTGCTCTGTCCATGAAAACCCAAGAGCCCTTGATCTAGGCCTCTCCCTGTACCACCTCTTGCTTGTCAAATTGGAAATTATTACTCCTCAATAACTAACCTGTGTTATATATTAATCTGTAGGCAGGAGCATTGGATTCTGCAGTGGTGAAGAGGACATGCAAGTGACTGGTCTGCAGGGAGCTTGCCTTCTAGTGGGGCAAGTCAGATAAATGTGGACACAAATGAAACCTGATAACAAATGTCAAGGAGGAAGATAGAACAGGAGGGATGAGTGACAGGTCAGTGGAGAAGAGAGGATGCCCAAGAAGGCTCCATGAGGTTGGGACACTTAAACTGAACCTAAAGGAAGAGCCAACTATGAGGAAATCGGAAAGATGGGTGTCCCAGGTAGTGGAGACTTGAAGTACAGTGGTCCTGCAGCAAGATCCAGCCTACAGTGCTCAAGGGATAGACTGAGGGCTGGTGTGTATGGAACTTTGTCAACGGAGGGTGAGGAAAAGGAGTGGTTCTGGACGAGGAAAGGCTAGCAGTAATAGCTGTCTTGACAATTTTAGCAGGAGAGTGCCTCATAAATGACCAGGTGTGCTATTTGTACAGGCCATATAATTTCAGGTCCCAAATCCCTTAGCACCAGCCATATGCCAAGAAAATTTACCCATTCATAAGCACTGTTCCTTAGAAATCAAAATAGCTTCAAATAATTTGAAACTACAATCACATAATTTTGTAGAATAAATGAACTAGGGTGCTTTGTTTAGATCTGCCCCTTCACTGATTGAATTGGTTGCCAGTAGTTCTAGCCTGGTAGGACCGAATTGACAGTTGACCACCTGAAGCATTATCGGGTCATCCAGAGACAACCAGAACAAGGTTATTCCAGCCAGTGATGGCCTTTCCTGATAGATATGGGGTCTCCTCCCAGGAAGATAGTGGTGACACAGAGATGGGGGGTTGTGAGGCATGTGGGAGGAGGAGGTTCTTATGGGGGGTGTGCAGCCCACAGGGCAGAAACTGCAAGGAGTTCCAGCGGTGACATTGGTGAACTCCCACTGAAAGGTAGCCTTGCAGGATTCAAGCATCTTCTACGATACCTTCTACGATAAAGGTCACACAGCAGGTCTATAGTTGGCTTGCACAAATGCTTCATTTGCCTCCTGTTAAAATGACCCTTATGGTATTCTTCCTCTATAAATGTTTTAACATTTTTTTTAAGATTTTATTTATTTATTTGAGAGAGAATGAGAGATAGAGAGCACGAGAGGGAAGAGGGTCAGAGGGAGAAGCAGACTCCCTGCTGAGCAGGGAGCCCGATGTGGGACTCGATCTCGGGACTCCAGGATCATGACCTGAGCCGAAGGCAGTCGCTTAACCAACTGAGCCACCCAGGCGCCCCTGTTTTAACATTTCTGAATTAGTGGCTGACACTTAAAAATTGTGTTATTTGGCCTGAAAATGTGAGCTTTCTGGCTTCTCATGGAAAAATAGCACCTGTCTTCTTGAGGTTGCCAGTCCTTAGCTGTCCTAATGGTTTCCCCGGGACTGTGAGGCCACGTGCTGGTTGCAGCTGTTTTTTTTAATGTAGATGGAGGAAAAAAAAGTTCTTGTACCCTGTTTTAATTAAAAGACAAGGATTGCTTATTTCAAGGAAACGACTTGATTCTCAGCCCACTTCAGTCCTGTGAGATTCCCGCCTGGCCCTTGTAGGCTCCCCTCTGTAGGGGTTAGGATGCCAGTGAGTGTTCCAAACGTGGTTGAGGGACTGCTGAGATACGGGGGCTTTAGCGCTAGAGGTCATTGGTGGCTCTGCAGAGGATGCCTTTACTCTGCTGGCATCTTTTGTTGCTAGATGAGGCGGCCAGTTCAGGACTCGTGGTTTGCAATTGGTACTCTTGAAATTGACAAAGGAAGAAAGAACTATGAGAGCAGCCAGCTGGAACTAGTGGAGAGCTCCATTGGTTCCATACACTACACCTTCCAAGCAGGATTTATTCCTGAAGCTGCCTTCGATTGTGTTCCACAAATGACCTCAGAGACCTTGCATTTTTCTGGTGGCCGTGGTCCCCACATTCTTCTCAGGTCTGATTTGGGAACTTCACAGTCTGATAAGGCATTTCTGGCTGACTTTGGGGGTAACTTTTAGTTTGGAAGATAGGGTTTAGTTCCTGAAATGATGGAATCCTTGGCAAGTGTTCATGATCAACTGGACAGGACAACAAATTACCTTTGATCACTGTCCTTGAAAAGCCGGGCTGCGTAGTTCTTGTTGGTTCAGAACTGGCTTTGTACAAACAGATCTGCACGAGTTGAAATGGGACTGTGAAAATCACCTGTGCTGGGCCTTTTCTTTCCTTTCATTCTGCCCTGATTTGATTCTGGGTGCTTGGCTCTCCTCTTGAGGAATATGCAATAACTTCTCTCTGGATACTGTATATTCAGCGCCTTGAGTTCCCTTGATTCAAATGAACAAGAGGAAGGAATGCTCTGTAGTGGTTTCCAGCATTCCTCCTTGGAAAAAGCACACATGAGTTCTTTTGGTCCTTTTGGTCTTTTGTCTTAGAGAATTTTGGGCTAGAAACTGTTGGACTGACCATCCTTCCTGCTGACTGCCTTCAGACTGAATTTCCACTCTTCTTGAGACCTAGTGAAAGGGGAAAAACGGATACCTAAAATGTGTCACGTGTTCGACCTTCAATATCTCCTTTTGTCTCCGTCACCACCAAGATGTGTTTTCGTTTTAGAGATCAGGAAACTGCTGTTCAGAGAGGTTGAGTAATTTGTCCAGTGTTTTGCAGACAGGAAGTAGTAGAGACAGAAAAAAAGGCCAAGCGTGAGAATTTGAAATAAGACCCAGACGGTCCTTAAGGATTTTGACCCACTGTGTTTTAAATGTAATTTTTCATCTCTTACCTCTGGTACTGCTTCATGGGAGTAATTAGTTACGCTGAGTCAGATGTGTTGAGCTTGTAATTCCAGCCTGACTCAAGGCACACATCACTGACTAGCGAGAGACTTCTCCCAAATACACTCCAGGGACCACTGGTCTGCAAGATCGTCTTGTAAAACCAAAGATATGAGATTAGGTAAACTTGGGAAAGAGGACACTCCATCTCCTGCTTGGAGAATCATAATAGTAGCACTTTCAAGGCTCTTTAAAGTCATGTAATAAGGTACTAGGGACTCTATTAAGCACTTCAAATGTATCTTTGAATTCTGACAAAATGATAAAATAGGTTCTGTTATCACTTCATGGATGAGATTGTTGGTTGCTTTGTCAAGGGTCACCTGGGTGGTAAAATGATGGAACTGGGAATCACACCCAGGTCTCTGGTTCCTCAGCACCTTTTCTTAACCAGTGTATTGTATTGGTTCCTTAAGCTTGGTTAAGGAACTGCCGCATTTCCTCAACTTTAACCTGGAGTGCTTTGGGAGAGTATTCAGTATCATTTGACTGAACTAGCATTCTAACACTAGGAAATACTGCGAGTACAGCATTGGTTCGAGGCAACCATGGGCTGTCCATACAGAACAAAGCAGTTGGATGGCCTTGGAGAGTGTTAGAACCCTGAACATAGTGGAATAGTTCAGATAGAGGCCAAAAGAGGCCTGATGTGGCTGAAGCCAGGAAACGTGTCTCATTAGTCATCGGTGCTCATTCTGCCTCCCTGTGGCTGGCAGCGAGAGGCGGGCTGAACGTTAATGTTGCAATGGTCCGAAGGTGTTCGGTGCCCAGCCAGTGTTGGCTGGGTCACAGAGGGCGGTGCCTTGGGTGTGATCCACCTGTCAAGTTTAAGAGGCAGGAAGAGAGGGGCATTGTCTACTTATAAAGTGTCAGATGAGACTGTGATTCTTTGTTTCAGAGGAGGGTAAGATAAATCACTCTTGAGCTGTCTAGGCCGTGAGAAACACAACACACGGGCTTTATTGATATCAAATTATCCTTCCTGAAGCCACTGTGGATCCCAGAAATCAGAAATGAGTGGATTGTCTGGAAAAATTCAGACACTTTAAGCTTGGGGAAAGCCATGAGAACTGATAGGAATCTTTCCCCACTTCCTTGAGCAAAGGCTCTAAAATATGGCAAGTATAGCAACTATAGGGGTTCAAGATCACATTTCATCTTGCAGAGTACCCGGGGCATTCTAAGAGTTATGTACGATGGCTGGGTGGTACCTCAAGGATGAAGAGCTAACTTACCTGATCCCTTGAGCTCCTTCCAGGAAGACCGTTCAGAAAGCTCTATAGTGGGTATGACTGAGGGTGAGATGAGCTGCTCAGTCTAACCTGTAGTAGCAATGGAAATTGAACCCCACAACAGTATTGAATGCTTTGTTGATGGGCCAAGAATTTTGAGCAGGCTTTTTTGGTAGTGACTCTTGCTGTTCTGGTTTTGGGAGAGGAGAATAATTGCTTATTTCTGAGCCTGGAGAACAGTGGTGTTTCTGAATAAAGCCTGATGTACAGTAGCCATGAGTACATGCAGAACTTAGGAGGCTGATCCTTTCCTGAGAAGGCTGGGTGGACGATGGCCAGTGTTGTGTGCCCAAGTATGCCCGTGGCCACTTCAGGGTCTCTTCTGCGCTTTTCCCTCTCTTCAGAGTTATTAAATGTCTTTTATAAACCTGGTGCTGTGTCAGTTGCTGGGGAGATTGAGATCTGCCTTTGGGGGAGATGGACCCATCAACAATTACAGCACCCGTGTTGCTCCTTTCCTCTGCACCCTTCTATGGCTTCAGGATAAGATCCAAAGTGTTGACCATGGCTGTAAGTCTGTGCTCTGTCCCGCGCCTGCCCCTCTGATCTCCTGTCCTGCCCCTCCTACATGGTCACTCAGCCACGGTAGTCTCCCTGAGGTTTCACAAACCCATCCAGCTCCTTCTTGCCTTTGTCCCAAGGCTTTTGTGCCTCATTCGCTTGTCCAAGAATACCCTTCTTCTTCAGGCTTCACTCCTCACTTCATTCACATGTCCTTTCCTGTGTTGGTATCTTGTACCAGAAGCCGCCTCTGATGGCCCTATCTGAAACCGCCCCTCCCCTGCCCTGCTCTATCCCTGCCACCCCGCTGTATGTTTTTATAGACTATTATCTTCTTAGGCAGTGTTTACTTGTCTCCCCCCCACCTCCTTGCCGCCCCCTCCTCCCGTCTGTTAGATAAGCAGCTCAGGTGCAGAAACTTCAGTTGTTTTGTTCGTTGCTACATCAAGCACCTTGAACGATGCCTGGCACCAACCAAGGTTTATTGAATGAATTGGTGGTGGTGGGGTAAGTCCTGTGGTAACACTGATAGGAAGCCACTAACTCTTCTAGGGAGAAGTCAAGGGAAGCTTTATAGAGGAGGCATTTGACCTGGGATTGGAAGAAGGAATTTGCAGGGCTGAGGATGTGTGGGTTGGGGAGGGCAGCATGAATGGTATTTCTGGTCCTGATGGAAAAGGCATGGTGTCTTACTCCCACTCTGCTCTCCCCTCTGGCTGCCTATATCCCATGCATGACTAGAATCCTTGCTCAGTTTACCCTTGAGTGTCTCGTCCTCACGCTCCCATACCACAGTAAGATGTGTCAAGTGCCTGATTGAGCTTTAGTATGATTGTGATGAGGTTGAGGAAGGGGTTTATGTATTCATTCTTCTGCAGTGAGTATTAGCAGCTTCTAACCAGCTCCTTATAAGAAGTACACAGGGGTTTCACATGCTGGCGGCGGGACCGTAAAACATTTTGAATTGATTGTAGAGTAATAATGTCCATCTCCAAGAGGACTTGTTATGATTGTAAAATGTCCAACTGTTTTCTTACATTTAAAACTCGGGATGGAGTTAGATCTCCACTTGGGGCTTTTCTCACTTTGACACTTGGAATTTTAATTGAGCCTTGGTAGCGAGATCTTTAAAATGAGATAATGTTCAAACACTGTAATTAAATTTTTAAAAAGGGCAGCAATAACCTACATACCAACAGGCTCAGCCTGTATTCTGTAGTGAATCACATGTTGCTTAATCTGAATATCAGGGCTGCTCTGTGATTCATTTGCATGTTACTGGGGAGCACTTGCTTAGCAAATGAAGATGAGCCACCAGAAAGCTCTTAAATAGCCTCAAAGAGACGAACTGAGGCCCTCTCTCTAGAGTCCCCTGGGTAGGCAGTAATAATAGGTCCAATTCTTTCCCTCTTTTTATTTTAACGTGTTTTATCAAGGTATGATTGCCACACAAAAAGCTGTACATAACACAACTTCATGAATTTAGAGGCGAGAATGCACCCGTGAAACCACCACAATCTAGGCCATGAATTTATCCATCACCTCCTAAAGTTTCCTCCTGCCTTCTTTATTACTATTGTTAGTTTGTGTTGGTGAGAAGAACCTCTTAACAAAATTTCACATATGTGATTCAGTGTTGTGAACCATGGGCATTGCTGTGCAGCTCTTGTGGGCATCAGAGTGCTTAATCAGGCCACTGATTCATCAGGTTTAAGTGGCGTCAAGTCCGAACTGAGGTCCAAGTCAAGCCAGGAATGGATGGGAGTGGATGAGTTGGCAGTTGAGGCTAGACTTGGGGGGAGGGCGGGGGTCAGAGCACATGTACAAGTTGGATTTTTAGGCAAATAGTGGGTTGGAAGCCAAATAGTAAGACCCCAGGGGCATGCAGAAGTTGAAAAGGTCAAGGTCAAGAATATGGCTCCATACAGTGGTGTAGCCAGATACCAAACTCCTGGAACGCTTGGGTGCCAGATACCAAATCCTCTGAGAAATCAAATCTTATAGTCTCCATAAGTCATTAGCCACAGGGTAATTTCATCTTTTGTCCTCAGGCCCTTGCGGGGTGTGACGGCATAAATGCCTAATACGTTGATTGAATTAGTGAGACAGACTTTTTGCTAGGTCAGGTGTCACCCTTAGGGCAGGTCTGCCCAAGGCCTGAAGATGTAGACTACGAACCATCTCAGAAGTGTTAATAGACTCCTGTGTTTAAAATTATGAAGCTCGATTTCCTGCCAGATTTTGACGGCTCACCACTGTCAGGAGTAGTAACCATACTTTGAATCCTTCATTGTATGTTGGGGCTGAGTCTTTAAGAGTGGGTTTGACTTGCTAGATACCCAGGATTGGAATGGCATTCCAGGCAAGGGGAATGGTGTTGACAAATGCAGGGTAGGAAGGTAAAGGTTGGAGATGAAGCTGGAAGATTGGTGGTGGTCCCATCATTAGGAGTCTTACGTTCTTGACTTTGCTTAAAGAACGTGGACTTGTAATAATACATGCTGAGTGAATGAGCTCTTCAAGTAGACGATGTGGAGTCAAGAGGCTTAATGTGGGTCCAGGTTGCAATGTGGAAGATGATCTTTGAGGTGCTTCTAAGGTGCTTGATCTGGAAAGAACAGCTTTGCCCCAGGGATGTGAGTCATGACGTGTGAAGGGACTACCATATGAAAGGGAGAGACACACAAGGTTTTGTAGGGGAAGTAGGGGCAGGGAATGTGGGGAATGGTCCTATGGAAGCCTTGTCTTGTACACACACCTGTCCCCATGGACTTTCAAGCACAGAAGATATGGTTGAATGTTTTAATTGCATGAGGAGCTTCTGAGATAGAGATTCTAAGAATCGTTCTATATCTTCTGAATCTGAACCCCTGGGAACTTAGTAGAGGAGTCTCAATTTTAAGTAAGTTTCTAGGGGATTCTGATGCCAGCATTCTGTGGACAAGTGTGTGGGAAGTGTTTGTGTAAGGGATTTGTAACTATGCCTTATGCACTGTCTTGAAAAGGCCAGAGGGAAGAAATAGCCATTCAGCTAGGATGGGAAGGCAAGCCAAAGGCTCCTGGAAATGCCCCAGGGAACTCCCTGCGCCTGCCACGGGGAATCTGTACTGTTTGGGATATGGGTTTGGCTGAAACAAAGATCAAAATGACAGTGGTTTAAACAAGATGAAAGCTTTATTCTCTCTCCGGCAGCTGTTTGAATGCAGGCAGTCCAGAGTTTAACGTGCTAACTTCATAGGGTTGGAGAACTCGGCTCCTGTGTATCGTGGCCCTGCGTTCTGCAGGCTGTTGCCCTCTACCCTGTGATTCCTGATGGTCTATTCCCCCACCTGTGCTAAGCCAGCATGAGGGAGAACAGACTCGGAGCGTATGCTGCTCATATCCTAACGGCTGAAACTTGATCACACAGCTATACGGAGCTGCAAGGAAGGTGGATCATGTGGCCTTAATTCTGAGCAGACATGTGTTCCACTAAGATGCTATTCCTAAAGGAAGGAGAGGAGAAAGTGCACTGGGCGAGTAAGTGTGAATTCCTGGAGAATTTTTATTGCACGATTTTGGGCAAGGAGCTGGTCTGGGGATTGATACCCCTCCAGGAGAATCCTCTAGAGGCTGGCTGTGGAAGGAAGCTGGCTCACCATAAAACCCTCCCAAATGAGAAAGAACTTTGGCTGGAGCCCACCTAGATACTGGACTGATAGAGTTTAAGTGTGCTAATGCTTTGTGAACATGACCTTTGCATAGAAGAGGGGGACAGAGTGGGGGGCGTGGAGGAAACTAGCATTTGCTAACGCTGTGTTTTTATGGGTTAAATATTTTCCATATGGGGTAATAGGATCTCTATCCAGAAGATTGGAGTTTCAGACCTGGCTCTATTACTTGCTGGCAGTTGGTTTGACTGTTACAACTGAGAGATGTATGCTGGAATTGCCAAGTAACAGCCTTAATTTTGGGACTGGAGCACAGAAGAAGAAACCATGGCTTGGGTTGTCTGAGTCTGTGTCCTCATCTGTAAGGTAGAGATTCTAACTGTGCCTTTGAAGATGTAAACATTAGTGTATAATGACTAATTCCATGGACCCCCTTATGTTCTGTGATCCGAAGAGCCTGCGTCACCAATGTCAAAATTGTTTTCATTCTTAGGAGGATTTAAATTCAAATGAGACCAGTATAAAACTCTTTAGACACTGTCGATCCTCATTATGTTATCAAATGAAGTGGCAGGAAGCTTTGCCTGTGGCTTAGATGGGTTCTTGGGGCTTATTTTAGGGGACTATTTTCTCACTGAAAGTTTTAGCTAGGGATGGTACTGTCTGTTGATGTAATAAACGAAAGCAGGTATTTCTGGTGAGGCAGCTCTTCTAGTGGCGATTCAAAGACCCAAGCTCCATCCACTTTGTCATTCTGCCTTCTTCAACATGGGGTGCTCAAACTTGCTCTGGGGGTTATCTTCATTCCAGCGTCCAGAAAGAAGAGGATTGCATGTGGGGTTTTAGGACCAGTACAGCATGTCAATTACTTCTGTTGACATTCCTTTGGCTGGAATTCAAGTACGTGGCTATACCCAACAGCAAGAGAGGATAGAGAAGGAATCCAGCTCTGTGCCAAGAAGGGACATGGGTTTGGTGATAAGCTAGCAGTCTTTCCTACATGCTGAGTTGATTTGTACCATTTTTCTTCCTTCTGAAAACCATCTTCTCTGCAGGGAGAGTAGTGAGGGGAGTGAAAAGAGAAACTTGGCTTACTTGACTTCCATCTGTTATGGTGGCACAGTAAGTCCCCAGGGAGACTTTGCTAATAGCTCTTGCCTTCATGCCACACAGGGCCAGTGGTCTCTGTATCTCTGCTGTTTTTGGCAACTTCATGTACTCCACAATATCCTAGATAGCAACATAGAGTAGAATAGAGCATCATTATTGTTACCTAAGTCTGGGTTCAAATCTTAGATCTACCACTTACCGTCCGTGTTGTCAAGGCCAGATCACATGGTTTATATCTTTGAATTTCAAGCTGCATCTGTAAACTAAGGATGGTGATGCTTTCCTTATGGGCTTGTTCTGAGGATTTGAGACCACGTGTGCCACACAGTAGGTACTCAATGGTGGTGGTGGTGGTGGTGATTATGTAGCTACTATACTTTCTGTTCTTAGACCAAAGAGCTTGGTTAAAATTGTCCTAATGTCTTGCTTTATCTTGTATGTTCTACTCATGGCATATCTATTGAAATCAGTCAAGTTTGAAATGTGGTCTCTACATCTAACTCGTAAGCACTAGTGACCACAATAAAACTAGTGGTAAGGAAACAAGTGTGTCATTATCTTAGTGACAAGAGCCATTGGCCTAGCTCTTTTCCAAGGTTTAGAGTAGAGGTCTTGTGCCTACTCCATTCTTAGAATTATTGGAGATGAAGGCTTTATGGAACTACTTTGGGGTTCCTCTCACCCCATAATTGGTGATCTCCTGACTTGTGCCCACTGCATGCCCTTGGCCTTCCCTGCTCTCAAACAGCCACTCAAATCTCATGCAGGATGGGAGAACCCTTAATTTCTTCTTGCGATCTTTGCCTCTTCATTGTTTCCCCCAGATGTCTTTTCTAGTCAGTTTGTGCTCATTTTCTAGCTGTTCTTTGTTAAGGTTTCACCTTTCTGCAACTATATGATGGGTGGAAGGTAGATTTCACAGTTGAACTTGATTTATTATAAGAATGACCCATTGCCTGGGGGAGATGAGGAGAAACCATGAGTCAAGGTATTGAGAAAAAGCAGACTGAAGAGAGACTGTCTAGAGGATCCAGTCTTTCTTTCCGAAAGTAGGAGAAAATGTCAAACTTTTCCATTGATGTGTCAGCCACTTGTGTGGCCTTCTTGGCTCTGCCTCTTGGGAGGAGAGCAAATAGTACTTGATTCACTTTTCCTTTTGAACTCATTTTAGACTTGGGTGGAAGTTGCAAAAGTTTTTCTATATCCCTCACCTGGCTTCCTCCATTAACCTCTTGTGTAACCTTGGAAAACTTATCAAAACCAGGGAATTAACATTGCTACAGTACTATTAACCAAAACATATATCTTATTTGAACTTTACCGGTTTTTCCACAAATCTTTTTTTTTTTTTTTAACCCTGTTCTGGGATCTTGTCTCGGAACCGACATTAGATTGAGTTATTCCTCCAAAATGTGACCATTCCTCACTTGTGTTTCATGACTGACACTTGAAGAATACTGGTCAGTTACTTTGTAGAATGTCACTCAAGTTGTTTCTGACATTTTGTTGTGATTAAATTAGGTATTTCTTGGGCAAGAATACTAGAGGACTGATGGGTTTTCTCCATGCATCACGTCACGAGGTTCCTGTTGTTGATCTATCTTACTATAGTCATGTTAGCCATGATCACTTGCTTAAAGTGGAGGCTGATAGGTTTTTTTTTTTTTTCTGTGAAGTTTGTTTTTCCCTTTTGAAGCCAGTTTCTTTTAGAAGCAGTAATTGATGAAGGTCTTTCCATACCTCAAATGGGAAACTGCTTTTGAGTCAGTAGAATGAGGTGTGTTGTGGGGTGTCAGTTTATGGAAGAATGGGATTGGAGCCATGCCTCAGTAATGCCCAGTCTTGGCCCCATTTCTTCACTTTGCTCATCTAACTTCTTTGTGGTTTAAGTTGGCCAGCAGGATTTCTTTGTATATTTCCTGGTAAAGTCTTCTGTTGAAGGACATTCCTCGCATGAAAAAGTTTTTCTAGGCCTCTTGATGTGATGGAAAGGAGGAACTTTTTTTTTCCCCTTAAGAATGCATTTCCAAAGTAGATATTGTACGTGGCTGTGAAATTTCTGGTGTGGAAAATAATTACTCCATATATTTGGAAGACTTGACGTTAGACTTTTTTTTTTAAGATTTTATTTGAGAAAGTGAGAATGAGAGAGAGAACACATGAGAGGGGGGAAGGGTCAGAGGGAGAAGCAGACTCCCTGCTGAGCAGGGAGCCCGATGTGGGACTCGATCCTGGGACTCCAGGATCATGACCTGAGCCGAAGGCTGTCGCTTAACCAACTGAGCCACCCAGGCGCCCCGAAGGTAGACTTTCTTAGCATTTGAAAACCATAGCCCAGCAAACTCCTTGGTTGTAGAGAAAGTTGTAGTTTGAACTCCAAGAATGAGTGTCTGCCTTCTCATACATCCTCCTGTCCAAGACCAGAGAAGTATTTACCTCCTAGATACTTCCTAATGGGATGTGCGGGTTAAAAGTCCTAATTAACGGCTGTATTTATCTTGTAAGCCTTGCTTGTAGGCATGTGGCCGGCACACCAGCCGCAGCAGCATCATCTCCTGGAGCTCATTAGAAATGCAGTATCTTTGGGCGCCTGGGTGGCTCAGTTGGTTAAGTGACTGCCTTTGGCTCAGGTCATGATCCTGGAGTCCCAGGATCGAGTCCCACATCGGGCTCCCTGCTCAGCGGGGGTGGGGGGGTCTGCTTCTCCTTCTGACCCTCTTCCCTCTCGTGCGCTCTCTCTCTCATTCTCTCATTCTCTCTCAAATAAATAAAATCTTAAAAAAATAAAAAAAATGCAGTATCTTAAATTACACTAGTGAAATAGTACAGTATTTCTTTCTCTGACTGACTTTGTTCACATGTGGAATTTAAAAAACAAAACAGATGAACCTAGGACAAGGGAAGGAAAAATAGGATGAAAATAGGGAGGTGAACAGTAAGAGACCCTTAACTCTAGGAAACAAACTGAGGGTTGCTGGAGGGGAGGTGGGTGGGGGGAGGGGGTAATTGGGTGATGGGCATTGAGGGCACTTGAGGGGCACCTGGATGGCTCAGGTGGTTAAGTGTCTGACCCTTGATTCCAGCTCAGGTCACGATCTCAGGGTTCTGGGATCAAGCTCAGTATCAGGCACCCTGATCAGCAGGGAGTCTTCTCTCCCTCTACCGTCCTCCCCCTACTCATGTGTGCATGTGAGCTCTCTCTCAAAATCTTAAAAAAAAAAAATGGGCACTTGATATAATCACTGGGTGTTGTATGCAGCTGATGAATCACTAAATTCTACCACTGAAACTAATTATGCGGTATGTGCTAAGTAAATTGAATTTAAAGAAATTAAAAAAAAAATGCTGTACCTTAGACCTCAGCCCAGACTACTGAATCAGAACCTGCATTTTAACAAGAGGTTGCATGGGCACAGCCAAATCTGGAGCACTTTGAAAAAGAAACCAGTGCTTTCGCCGTGTGGCTCTACCTCCCCGGTGCCTGGGTCATCTGAGCAGATCCGGAATTAAGACAGAGGCAGCTTCAGGATGGTGGTGGGCAGGAAGCTGCTCCTGCCCTTGGCAGGCATGATGGAGATGGGAAACAGGAATTCTGGCATTGCAGTAAGAATGGATGAATTTTAAAGCCCACTAGTTCTTTTAGAAGGTGGAAGGGACTCTGATTATACTGGCTTGTGTGGGAGAGGCAGCTCTGCAGCTGGTAGTCCCTCCTCTGCCTTCCAAGCTGCCAGAGATTAGGCTTGGGCACTCAAAGTTGGCACATAATGAATTATTCTAAAAATCAATTTACCTAACAGCCAGTTTTCTTAATGATGACTTTCCCTTATGGTACTGCTGACATGAAATTCATGTTTGTGAAATTCATAACCACTCACATGTGATAGGAAGGTAAATGGGCTTTAATCAAATTTGGTTTTATTTTTTAATTTCTTATTAAAGATTTTATTTGACAGACATAGCAAGAGAGGGAACACAAGCAGGGGGAGTGGGAGAGGGAGAAGCAGGCTTCCAGCCGAGCAGGGAGCCCGATGCGGGGCTCCATCCCAGGACCCTGGGATCATGACCTGAGCCGAAGGCAGACACTTAACGACTGAGCCACCCAGGCGCCCCTCAAATTTGGTTTTAGATAAAGCTGCTTTAGGTGAATTTTCACTTGGATATATTAACCATAGGTAATTTTTTTTTTTTAAGATCACCTGATTTGAGGTGTTTTCTTTTGAGGGGTCAAAATTCAGGACCGGTGGTAGCATAGTCTTTTTCAGGTCCTCTGCCTACTCTTTATTAAGATGGCTTTTTGGTGTTGTAGAAGCTCTTTATGTATTTTGGATATTAAGCCCTTATCAGATGTATCATTTGCAAGTGTCTTCTCTCATTCAGTAGGTTGTCTTTTAGTTTTATTGATGATTTCCTTTGCAGAAGCTTTCTACTTTCATGTAGTCCTAATACTCCATGCTTCTGTTTTCCTTGCTTTAGGAGACTTTAGAAAAATGTTAGGGCCCATGTCAAAGAAATTACTGCCTGTGTTCTCTTCTAGGATTTTTATGGTTTTAGGTTTCACATTTAGATCTTTAATCCATTTTGAGTTTATTTTTGTGTATGGTGTTAAAAGATGGCCCAGTTTCATATTTTGCATATAGCTGTCCAGTTTGCCCAGCACCATTTATTGAAAAGACCGTCTTTTCCCAGTACAAACAAAACAAAAAAACAAGCCACATGATCCAGTAATTCCACCACTAGGTATTTATCCAAAGAAAAAACACTAATCCAAAAAGAGATCAGCACCTCTGTGTTTATTGCAGCATTATATACAATAGCCAAGATCTGGAAGCAACCTAAGTGTCCATCAATAGATGAATAGATAGGGTGAGTGTATATATGTACAATGGAATTATAAAGCTATAAAGAAGATTGTGCTCTTTGAGACAAAATGGATGGACCTAGAAAGTATTATGCTAAGTGAAATAAGTCTGAGGAAAAATACCATATTTTACCATATTTTACTGATAAGTGGAATCTAAAAAAAATGAACAAGCAAAAAACAGAATCATTCCTAAAAATAGAACAAAAGTGAGGGTTTCCAGAGGGGAGGGGGATGGGGAGTTGGGCAAAATAGGTGGAGAGTGGGAGGTACAGGCTTCCAGTTATGGAATGAATAAGTTATGGGCACAAAACACACAGCTTAAGTAACACAGAGATACTGTAATAGTGATGTATCAGGACAGATGGTAGCTACTCTTGTGGTAAACATAACAATGTATAAACATGTTGAATCATGAAGTGGTACACCTGAAACTAATGTGACATTTGAGTATAGTTGACATATAGACTATCAGCACATGGCATTCTACTGGCCAAGAGGATTGGCACTTAGCTGAGATCACTTGATATGAGTGAAGAAAGCATTCATTCTCCCTGGGCATTTTCAAGACAACAAACAGCTCAGCTACTTTTGGCAGCCTCTCTAGAACTGCAAAGAAAGCCAGCTTTGGGTTGAAGACAACACATGGGATGCAAAACAGAGGCAGACAAAAAAACAACAGTTGCTACCTGATAAACCCAGAAGCTATACTACCTCTGTATTTTCCATACTATGAGTCAAACTCCCTTATATAAAAAAACAAAAAAGTCAACCATGTCAATATTGCTTTTACTGAATCACCTTCACAAGAAGCTTTTATCTTCTACATTAGTGATTCCCAACCACGGTATCAAAGCAGTTTGATGTATCATAATCTGTGAGGTGTGCCATACATGGTGCAATACTATTAATAAAAACCAGAGATTTGTAAATGTCATTAACTGCAAAACTACTAAGTTTTACCATATGCTAGGCTCTGTGCTCAGCTCTGAAATTACAATGATGAGCAAAACCAGACATGGTCCACGTGTTCATGAAGTTCACAATCCATTGGGGAGACAAGCAGTAACCAAATAATTATACTACCATCCATTACGTTGTCTTTTTGTTTTCTTGGTTTCCTTTGCTGTGCAAAAGCTCCTTATTTTGGTGGAGTCCCAGTAGTTTATTTTGCTTTTGTTTCCCTTGTCTGAAAAGATCTATCCATAAATATGTTGCTAAGGCCAACGACCAAGAGATTGCTGCCTGTGTTTTCTTCTAAGAGGTTCATGGGTTTGGGCCTTTAGATCTTTAATCCATTTTGAGTTTATTTTTGTGCATGGTGTTAGAAAGTGGTCTTTTGTGGTTCCATACAAATTTTGGGGTTACTTGTTCTAGCTTTATAAAAAAAATGCTGTTGGTATTTTGACGGGGATTACATTAATTCTGTAGATGACTTGTGGTAGTCTGGACATCTTAATGATACTGATTCTTCCTTGAGCATGGCGTATCTTTCCAGTTTGTCCTCTTCAGTTTCTATTGCTGGTGTTGGATAGTTTTCAGGTCTTCTTAGTGCAGGTCTTTTATTTCCTTGGTTTTATTTCTAGGTATCTCTTTGTGCACTTGTAATTGAAATTATTTTCTCTACTTGGTTATTGGTGTATAGAAATGCTACTGGTATCTGGGTATTTTGTATCCTGAAAATTTACTGAATTCATTTTTTCTAGTAGTTTTTTCGTGGAGTCTTGAGGGTTTTCTATGTACAGAGTCATGCCATGTGTAGATACAGTTTAATTGCTTTACCAATATGGATGCTTCTTATTTCTTATTGTTGTGGCTGAGATTTTCTGTACCATGCTGTGGCTGAGATTTTCTGTACCATGCTGTGGCTGAGATTTTCAGTAATATGTTGAACAAAAGTGGCAAGAGTAGACATTCTTACATCCTTGTTACTGATCTTAGGGGAAAGCGCTGTTTTTCCACCATTGAGTATGATGTTAGTTATGGGTTTTTCATGTATGGCCTTTG
Organism: Zalophus californianus; assembly: GCF_009762305.2. NCBI lineage: Eukaryota > Metazoa > Chordata > Mammalia > Carnivora > Otariidae > Zalophus > Zalophus californianus. The sequence continues at coordinate 74,892,493 of NC_045605.1, forward strand.
TTATGTTGAGGTATGTTCCCTCTAACCCTACTTTGTTGAGTTTTTAATCATTAATGAATGTTTAATTTTGTCAGATGCTTACTATACATCTGTTAAGACAATCGTGTGACTTTTATCATTTGTTTTGTTGATGTGGTATATCACACTGATTCTGCAAATATTGAACCATCCTTATGTCAGCAGAATACATCCCCACTTGATCTTTTTAGTATATTGTTGTATGTGGTTTGCTTTTATTTTGTTGAGGATTTTTACATGTATGTTCATCAGGGATACTGGCCTGTAGAGGGAGAGGGAGAAAGAGAGAGAGAGAGAGCGCGCGCGTGTGCGTGTGTGTGTGTGTGTGTGTGTGTGTGTGTGTGTGTGTGTTTGGTTTTAGGATCAGGTTAATGCTGGCCTTGTAGAATGTATTTGGAAGCTTTCCTTCCTCTTCTACTTTTTGGAAAAGTTTGAGGAGAATAGGTGTTAACTCGTCTTTGAGGGTTTTGTAGAATTCACCTGTACATCCATCTGGTCCTGGACTTTAATTTTTTGGAAGCTTTTTGAATACTGTTCAGTTCTGTTACTTGTAATTGGTCTGTTCAGATTTTCTATTTCCCCTGGTTCAGTTTTGGTAGGTTGTATGTTTCTAGGAAGTCACTATTTCTTCTAGGTTGTCCTATTTGTTGGCATATTTTTTCTAGTAGTCTATTATAATCCTTAGTATTTCTGTGGTGTCTGTTTTCTCTTGTTCCTGATTTTATTTGGCTCCTCTTTCTTTTTGAGTCTGGACCAAGGGTTTATCAATTTTATCTTTTCAAAGAAGCAGCTCTTGGTTTCATTTCCCCTCCCCCTATTAAGTCTCATTTATTTCTGCTCTGACCTTTATTTTTTTCCTTCTACTCTTCTTGGGCTTTGTCCTTTTTCTAATACCTTTAGGTCTAGGTTTAGATTGTTTATTTGAGGTTGTCCTTGTTTCTTGAGGTAGACCTGTATTGCTATATATTTCCCTCTTAGAACTGCTTTTGCTGTGTCCCAAAGATTTTGGTCCATTGTGTTTTCATTTTCATTTTTCTCAGTGTATTTTTTGACCTTTGATTGCTTCATTGATCCATTGGTCTATTGAGTTACAGAAATCCCATTGTGAGTATGTTACATACAAAATACCTCACTATATTGGGAGCTCAAGTCTTGCTAGCAGAAGCAGTCAGATGACTAGGCCGTGTTTACTTCAGTGTTAAAGCAGTTTGATCTATCACCATCAGCTGTGAGATGTGCTATGATTTATTACTGTTAATAAAAACCAAATATTAACGTATTCTAAAAATAGTCCTAACTATATGCTAGGCCCTCTGGTAGACTCTTTTAAGATGCAGTGATGAGCAAAAACAGACCTGGTCAGTTTGTTCATAGGGCTTTTAATCCAGTGGGAAAGATAGATATTAAAAAAATAAGAAAAATGAATATTTGGAAACAAGTACTATGATGGAAAGGAATATAGTCCCATGAAAAATCCTGGGCCGTGGTGGGAAGTGCATATCAGTGAAGTCTTCCTTGGGTAGGTGGCATACAAGGTGACAAGGGAGAAAGATGAATAGAAGGTAACTAGGTAGAGAATGAATGTAAGAGGATTTGAATACAGGGTGGAATGTGCAAGTGCTATATTTTGGTGGGAGGGTGAGGTATGTTCAAGGACCTTAAAGAGGGTTGGTATGTAGAGGAAAACGTGGAGAGTGCACAAGCTGAAGCTGGACAGGTGGGCAGGGGCCAGAGCATGTGGGTTCTTGGGGGCCATGTTGAATCCTAGTTCTAAATTTCTCATCTGAAGCTCAATAGCCATGAAGTTACTGATTTGTAAGCTTAGGGTGGGGGGTGATTGGAAGGGATTAGTGAGCTGACTGGAGTTTTGTTTTTAAAAAGATGACCTTGGCTGTGGAATGGATTGCAAGGGAACAGAGTGGATTCAAGGAGACTAGTTGCAAGGCTGTGCAGTTGCTAGTAAGAGGTGATGGTGGCTTAGATAAGGAGGGTAGCAGTGGAGGAGGTGAGAAATAGGGTACCCAGGAGTAGAAGCCATATGACTTGATGGTGGGTTGTACATCAGACACAGGGGAGAACAGTATCAAAGACAATGCTTACGTGTCTAGCTTTCATTTTGATGTAGGCTATAGTGGGTGAGGACCAGGTTTGGGAGGAAAGTTATGTCTTGAGTTTACTAAATTTGAAAGATCAAAGTGGAGTTGAGTGGACAGTTGGCTATTCAAGTATATAGCTCCAAAGACAGGCCTAGACTGGAGGAAAACTTGTGATTCATTTATGTTAAGTATCCTAATGTACTGGAGTGGATTCAGGGTACATTAGAGCCACTGATCTGAAGTGCTTTCTAAAAGGAGGGAGAGAAGACAGAAGGTAAGGGTAGTGTATCAGAAATTGACACCTGTGGGAGTGTTCCCTGCCTGTGAAATCACCTATTTATCCTAGCAGAAAATGGTTTGAGAACTGCTAGGGTGCAGGGTAAAGGCCAAATGTCAGAGATGGGTTTTATGAATCCAGTAGCAGTTGACGCTTTGGTTGTTTCCCAACTGTGCTCTGTTTGCACACCTCCTCAGTGCTATCCATACCTGTTCTTTTTCTATTACCTGAGTGCCAGACACATTTCCTCCTCCTGTCCTCCTTTGTATGTTCCCTTCCTGAAGCACCTTTCTTACCCTCTCCAATTTTTTAAATTGAAGTATAATTAAGTTACTAGTTTCAGGTGTACAGTGTAAGGATTCAACAATTCTATACATTTCTCAGTGCTCACAAGGTGATGTACGCTTAATCCTCTTTATTGCACCCGTTCCTCACCCACCTTCTCTTTGGTAACCATCAATTTTCTGTATTTAAAAGTCTCTCTCTCTCTCTCTCTCTCTCTTTTTTTTTTTTTTTGGTCTGTTTTCATTTTTTCTTTTCTTTCTTTTTTTTTTTTTTTTAAGATTATACAGCAAGAGAGGGAACACAAGCATGGGGAGTGGGAGAGGGAGAAGCAGGCTTCCTGCCGAGCAGGGAGCCCGATGTGGGACTTGATCCCAGGACCCTGGGATCATGACCTGAGCCTAAGGCAGATGCTTAATGACTGAGCCACCCAGGCACCCCATGTTTTCATTGTCTTAAATTCCACATGAGGGCAATCATATGGTATGTTTTCCTGACTTTCGTTAGCATAATACCCTCTAGGTCCATCCATGTTGATGCAAGTGGCAAGATTTCACTCTTTTATGGCTGAGTCCTATTCCATTGTGTGTGTGTGTGTGTGTGTGTGTGTGTGTGTGTGTGTGTGTGTGTGTGTGTGTGTGTGTCTGACACACACTACTTCTTTCTCCCTTAATGTATGGAAGCAACCCAAGTGTTCATCCATATCTTGGCTATAGTAAATACTGTAATAAACATAGGGATGCATGTGTCTTTTCAAATAGTGTTTCTGTTTTCTTTGGGTAAATACTCATTACTGGAATGACTGGATCATATGGTAATTTTAATTTTTTGAGGAATAATTAGACAAGGAAAAATAAAGGCATCCAAATTGGAAAGGAAGTAAAACTTTGACTATTTGCACATGATATACTACGTATAGAAAATCCTAGACTTCACAAAAAACTAGAACTGATAATTGAATTCAGTAAGATCGCAGGATATAAAACCAGCGTGCAGAATTGTGTTGCAATTCTGTATATTTTTAATGAAGCAGCAGGAAGAGAAATTAAGAAAACACTATTTACAGTTGAACCAGAAAGAGTAAAATACCTAGGAATAAACCTAAAGGAGGCGAAAGACCTGTGCTGGGAAAACTATAAAACACTAATGAAAGAAATTGAACATGACAGAAACAAATGGAAAGATATTCCATGCTTAAGGGTTGGTAGAACTAATATTAAGATGTCCATAGTACATAGAACAATCTACAGATTTAAGGCAATCGCTGTCAAAATACCAACATTTTTCACACAACTGGAACAAATCTTATAATTAGCATGGAACCAGAAAGACCTCAAATAGCCATGGCAATCTTGGAAAAGAATGACAGCTGGAGATATCACAATCTGATTTTAAGGTACAGTACAAAGCGAATCAAAACAGTGTGGTACTGGCACAAACGTAGACACATATAAATGGAATAAGATAGACCGTCCAGAAATAAACCCATGCTTATTCAATTTGTGACAAAGGAGGCAAGAATATACAATGGGGAAGTAATCTCCTCTCCCTTCAATGTAAATAGTTCTTCTAGATTTATTACCTGTCTGAAACTTTTATGGATCACCATTCAATAAGAGGATTTTTTTCCCCCTTTCTAAAAAGGTCTGGCTTTATTTTTCTGTAGGTTTTTTGTTTTACCCCATCAGATGGCATGTAAATTCCTTGAAGATAGGCACGTAAATCAAAGATCTTCATACAACTTGGTGTTTACTAAGTAACATTTACTGCCATCTCTTACATAGGGTTTTCAGTCTTGCTTCCACAGAATGCACCTTGGCTGAGCCTTAAGAAAATGGACCTTTGACTAGTTGTAGTCTAGATTTGTGCTATAAAGAGATAACAGATATTTTTCTCCTGATTTTTATTTTGAATGGGAGAATATAAAATTTAAGGATAAAGAGTAAGTTCTGTTTATAAAACGTCTTGTTAAAGTAAGTCAAGAGGAAGGTGTAGAAGACTGAAGATTGTATACTATCATTTATGTTAGATGGTGAAAAAGGAATAGACTAATATTTGCTTTTATAGCATTAAAACCTCTGGAAGAAAGGATGGTCTTAGCAAAAGATCCTAAAACAATAGGATGTCCTTATGCAAAATGAATTTTGACAAAGACTCTGCACCTTACACAAAAAATCAGTCAAAATGGATCACAAACCTTAAAATGCAAAACAGTAAAACTTCTAAATGAAAACATAGGGGAAAATCTACATGACCTTGGGTCTGGTGACGAGTTCTTTACAGTATCAAAAAAGAATTAAAAAAAATTGGTAAGTTGGATTTTACTAAAACAAAACATTGTGCTCTGCAAAAGACACTATTAAAAAAGACAAGTCATATCTGTTAGAAGATTTGTGTACAAAATATGCTAAGAACTTTTTAAAATTTTATTTGTCAAAAAAAAATTTTATTTGTCAGAGTACAAGCAGGGGGAGCGGCAGGCAGAGGGAGAAGCAGGCTCCCTGCTGAGCAAGGTGCCCCATGCGTGACTCCATCCCAGGATTCTGGGATCATGACCTGAGCCAAAGGCAGATGCTTAACTGAGCCAGCCAAGTGTCCCTATACTAAGAACTTATAAAAACTTAACAGTAAGTGAGCAAACAGCTCAATTTAAAAATGGGCAAAAAGTCTGAACAGGCACCTCACCAAAGAAGATCTATAAAGGACAAGTATATAAAAAGATGATCAAAGTCTTTCTCCCCCCCCCCCCCCATAGAATTACACATTGATTAGAATGGCTAAAATTAACCTGACCATACCAGTTGCTGGTGTGAATGTATAGCAACAGGAGCTGTCATTCTTTGATCATACCTTACAAAGCTCAACATAGTCTTACTACATAATCCAGCAATCACACTCTTAGGTTTTTACTCAGTTGTTTTTAAAAACTAATTTTCACATAAAAACCTGAATACAAAACTTACTAAGGTGCTTTATTTATAATCACTTAAAACAGGAGGAAACCAAAGTATCCTTCTAGTGAATGGATGATTTTTGGTAGGTCTGTACAATGGGATACTATTCAGTGCCATCCAAAGACATGAATGAATCTTAAATGCATATTACTGAATAAAGGAAAACAGTGTGAATAGGCTATATACTGTATGATTCCATTTATATGAAATTCTGGAAGAGGCAGAAATAGAAGGGTTGAGTGATTTTGAGGGGTTTGAGGTTCAAATAGGTGAAAAGCAGGATTTTTTTTTTTTTCAAGGAGTAGAACTATGGTGTGTGACACTCTCATGGTGGATATGGGACACTACACATTTGTCAAAACCCATAGGAATTTCTAGCACAAAGAGTGAACCTTAATGTATGCATATTGTAAAAAAAAAAAAAAAAGATTGTGGATGGAATGTGGAAAGTGACAGAACAGTCTAACTGTATTACAAATATGTGGAACAACCTCAGTGAAAAGGGGTTGGAGAAATTGCTGACCTGAGTAACTTCAGAAACAAGTGGAGTCAGACTAAAGGCAAAAGGAACTGTGCATAGATGCTTTGTTCTAGTTGATAGTTGTTTACACGAGGATACAGGTTAACAGTTCTAAAATCACTGTATATGTATGCTGGAAGTGAGTAATAGAGTGGATTAGTGGGATGTTATGGTTAAGTATTGGGGCAAAGGCTAGCATAATCCATATGGTAACAGATTAGAATATAAGGCATCAGTATAAACTTTACGTGTAGATACATATACACGTGTGTATATACACTGTGTGTGTGTGTATGCTGGTTATTATACCACATACATTTCTTAGCTCTTTCAGCTAAGAGGACCTAGAAGCAATGATACTCCAGTAGCAATGAACATACCAACTACCCAGATCTTGGTTTCTAATACCATTTTCTAATAACAACTGGGTTTCTTTGGAGAAATTGCTGATACTAGGACTGAGTCAGGAAACCTATAAGACAAGGCTTGAACATCTTGTACCATAATTAAAGGAAATGTTCCAGAGAAAACCATAACTCACAAATAATGGAAGTATGTCAAAGGGACAGAAGAGCCAACTGAAAAAAGCTTCCAGTGGTCAAACCTGGAACAGTTTGGGCAACAAAATAAACTGGTATTGGATGGTAACCCAAAGATTAAAACAACCCAGGAGTACATAGAGTTTTACATAAATGACTGAAGAAAGAAATGGGAGAAGAGACAAATCTTCCACGCAGTAGAACTCCAGATAATTTTGGTACTCCACCTTCAAGGAGGGTGGAGCACTCCTCACTGGGTAAGTGTGGACTGTATAGACTTGCTCCCAAAGAGGACAGTGTGGAGAGGGAAGAGTAACTTCAGAGAAGAAACCTGACAGACACTACCTAAACCAGGTAGATTAACACCAAGATTAAGATCAAAACTAGTAAATCATGTTTATAGTATGTATTTTTGATAGGTCATGAGAATTACACTTCCTTCCCCAAACCCACAACCCAAGTCTATACATGAGACAACAGCAGACAAATCATAATTGGGGGAAATTCTATAAAATTCCTCATTAGTAATTTTCAATTTTCAAGGTCCTAAATTCTGAATTGTCACTACTAAAAGGTGTCTAATGAGACCTGTCAACTGAATCTAATGTAGTCTCCTGGATGGGGTTGTGAAACAGAAGGATATTAGGTGAAAACTAAAGTAATCTGACTAAAGTATTGCCTTTGGATAATATTGTATCCATAGTGGTTCATTAATTGTGATAAAAGTACCATATAGATGTAAGAATATTAATAGGAAACCAGATAATGGAGTATATGAGAACTCCCTGTTCTTTCTTTGCAGTTTGAAACTCTAAAGATTAAAAAAAAAAAAAAAAAAACAACAAAAAAACTCCACAAAAACTTTGGAAGGATACACATGAAACTGATAAATAGTTGCCTCTGAGAGACATTGGGTATTTTTTTTTTTTTTTTTTTTACTAAGTACCTTAAAGATGAATTTTCTTTGAACCATGGAAGTAAAATATTCAAATTAAAAATTTAAACTTAAAACAGTAATAGTTAAAAGTGAAGACTTCATATTTTTTTGAGAACAATATTCCTTTAAGTCTTTAAGAAAACTTAGAAGTATAGAAAGTGCTATATACACATTGGCCAGAACTACAACTACTATTAGTTCCTTTTTCCTAGCTCTTGATATTTAGAAACCTCTTAACTTTGAGTTCCTGGAGACAAGGAGCTATACTTAGGCTTCAGGTGAGAGGTGTGATTCTAGCTCCTTGCCTTGGGCCTGTTTATTTAATACTTCGACTGCATTTGAAGGCCTCTGTAGTCAAAAACTAACCTTACATTCTTCCCTATGTGAACCAGCTCATTGGTTGCCTTTATCTTAGAATTTTTTCTTCATTTGGGAAAAGAAATTTCCTACCTTTCCAAGGTTCCATGTCTCTTTTCCTGACTCTTAGTATGTGGGAAAGGTAGAAGCCAGTCCCTACGTCAGTAAGAACAGAGTGGCTACTCCCATGCTTCTAAAGACTGCAATGGAACTGTTTTGAGTAGGCATAAAGAACCTTATTTTCACATTTCATTTAACAGTGAATGTTTTATTTTCAGTAACAGGCAATTTGTAATTACTGTCACGTTAATCTCTTGCTAGATGTTTGCTAAGAGGGTTGAGTACAGAGCTGAACAGTAAGTTTACAACTGCAAATAAGATCACCAGGCCAAGTCTTTTTTTTTTTTTTTTAATTATTTATTTATTTATTTCAGAGAGAGAGAGAATGAGAGATAGAAAGCACGAGAGGGAAGAGGGTCAGAGGGAGAAGCAGACTCCCCGCCAAGCAGGGAGCCCGATGTGGGACTCGATCCCGGGACTCCAGGATCATGACCTGAGCCGAAGGCAGTCGCTTAACCAACTGAGCCACCCAGGCGCCCCACCAGGCCAAGTCTAAACAAGGGAAAGGGGAAGGCAGAGAAACGCTTGCTGAGAAAGACAGGATGTGTGCACCCTTCCAGCAGCTGCACACCTCTGAGGCTCTTGATTTCCATGTATGCAGAAAGAGGCGAAATCATAATCATTAGTGGACACTAGGCATTTGGTAGGGAATTTGCAAACATGGTATCACTTTTTTTTTTTCTTCCTGAAAAGAAACCTGTCAAGTAGATGCTCTTTTGTAGTAGATGAAGAAAGTGAGGTTTAGGAAAATGGTGTGTCTTGTCTGTGTTGATGCAGGGGATTCCATGCCTGAGGCAAGGATTGAACATGTGTTGACCAGAACCTGAAGGCCCTTGTATAGTAGGCACATAATTTCTGTGGTTTCTACTATTCCATGTTGCTCTGAGTAGAGGCAATAGAATTTGGGAGCAATCGAAGTTTGTTCAGATAAAGTAGGTTTTTTCTTTTAACTTGGTCAAATAGCTCTATAGGCTGGAAGAGCATTGGGGGCTAGAAGCCATAGAGGTTAACTGATTTATAAAGGGACCACTGAGTGACCACTTCCAGTTCAGTAAGCATGACGTTTGAAGTTAACATACTGGGACCTGATACAAGAGAAATAATGGATTACTGAGGAAGATAATAGCATATTTCTTTGGTATTTCTTTAAATAGATTCTGAGAAGCATGCATTTTAAGAGATGGTGATTTATTGATATTGTGTTGCATTTTTTGGGTAGAATTCCATTTTTGATAGAAGAGAAAACATAGTCTGTGGGTCTGCAAGCAGAAAATTGGCACAATGATATTTGATCATCTGGCCAATGACCCTGGGCATTTAATAGGGACATCTCTAAATTGTAGTTTCAATTTTTAAAGGTATAAACCAGTATGGATGAAGTTAGCGTTCCAAAGTCTACCGATGTGTAACAAACTGTCTCTAAATTTACTATGTTTGTGGATTCCGTGGGTAAGGAATTTGGACAGACTCTAGAGGAATGGCTTGTCTCTATTCTACAATGTTAGTGGCTTCGTCTGGTAAGAGTGAACAGCTGGGGAAACCATCTGGAGGTGCTTATACTGGTGTTGGCTGGGATTCCAGTTGAGGCTTCCAACCAGAGCACTGATATGCAGCCTTCCCAGTGTGGTTTGGGCTTCCTTCTAGCATGGCAGCCTCAGGTAGTTAGACCTCTTCTACAGTGGGTCAGGGCTTTAGGCTCAAGTATTCTGACAAACAAGATAGAAACCACATGAGGCTTTATGACACAGCCTTGGAAGTGACCAAGCATTACTTCTGCCCCTAAAGTACTTACAAGCCCACCCAGATCAAGGGGAGGGGACATAGATCTAAACCTTCCAATCTGGAAGAATATCAAGATTACATTGAAGCACATGTGATATGGGAGAAAAAATTATTAGTGTTTTTGGAAAATACCATTTGCAAAACAATACTGGACCATGTAAGGTGGGTTGTCCTAAACAAGATGGGAGAGGATTATATTCATGTCCCCTCTTTCTATTTTTAGCTTAGCAATAGCTTTATCACCATGGATACTTTTTAGAGTATTAGATGAATTACAGAAATCTAGACATAAACCGGACCCTGAAGACTACTTAGTTCAGTGGTTTCAGACTATCTTTGGAAGTGTATCTCTTTTATCTAAATGAAATCTTAGGGGAAATTCCAAATTACACAACAGAGAGTGAAGCTTCTCTGGTGCCCAATCCCTTCCCTGTGCCTTAGACCCTAAAACTTTTCCAAGGAATGCCGGGGTGTTATGGATCAGATCTGATCATTAATGGATAGGAGAAACCGAAGTACAGAGGGGCAGGGATATTTTTGCCAAGAATTTCATGGTTTGATGCAGGTGTAAGGTTGGAATCAAGTCTTGGTATCCTTGGGCCAGTGTTCTTTGCAATATTACTTAAAATTATGCTATTGCCTTTTCTTTTTCCCAAAAAAATTACATAGTCCTTGAGACCCCTGACCTGAGGTTGGACACGGTATACCTCCCTGGTGTTTTTGGCAGCTTTTCTTTATTATCCCAGCAGTAGGCAAATGGCCAGAAGATGGAAGTGAGATTCTGTATGAACACCTACACCATTTAAAAAAAATGGTGATAACTTCCTCCTGGCAGGAGGAATGGGGCTTGTGCTTGAGTCTGCAGGGACATTCTTTGCCAGGATGGGGCATCTTGGGGACTAAGGCTGGGGGAGCTGAGTCTACCTGAATTCTCTTGCCCTCTGACCTTTATAGGGTCATACCATTGTACCTGGAGAGGAATATAATGTGGTGAGAAGAACATGAATCCTGGAACTAAGTAGACCTGGATTTGAATCTTAGGAGTTACATGACTTTGGTCAAGGCACTTTATCAAGTTGAGCCTCTGTTTTTACCTTAAAATGTGAATTTAATAACTACCATTTAAGATTTTGGCAAAATAAGAGGTGGTACTAGATGTAAAACTTCTTACATAGTAGAAAGTAATGGGGTGTTGCCATTGAGAGAATCCACTTTAGTGTCTATCAGACTAGGGTTCAAGTCCTAGTTTTGCCACTTACAGCTGTATGATCTTCAAATTTTAAATTTCTTTTGTCTAATAAGCTAAAAAATGGATCCCTTAATATAAGTTTTAGGGAAATGGACAAAAAGTCTAATAAAAATTGCTTGGCTGATCTTGATCTAACTATATTAACTGGAATTATTCCTGAATTATTAATATTGCATGAAATTCAGGAAGTCTTGTAAAACTTCATAGTAACTCTTTTCATCATACTCAGTGGTGGGCTTTGGAGAATTATTCATGCTGATGGTGGGATAGCGTCTCCCTAGCACTTGAGCAAGGGTGTAAGTTTAAAAAAAAACTAGCTGTATAAATACAGGGTAGGAAAGATCACCTTCATGACATTTTGTATGAAATGGTTTGCAGTGTTAGATAATGGGAAGGTCCTTGCAAGCATTAGGATACACTCATGGTTGTGCATAGTCCTGACAATGTCTGTGTTCCTGGTTGCAACACAAGGGGAAATGATTCATTTTACTACAGCTAGAGCATGGTGACCAGCATGCGGAAGGATCTAGAAAGAGTAAGGCAGAGAATCCATGTCCAGGAGGGCCTTTGTGGTCTAGGTGGTGTAGAGGGGTAGAAAGAAGATGCTGGGGATGTTCGATCTGAAAAGGAGAACTCTGTAGTGAATGTCTTTGCTGTTTTCAGTTATTTGCCAGGAGAACAGACTTCTCTGGGAGCCACAGTAGTTCCCTGGCTGAGGACTTGGTTGAGGCCCAGAGCCAAGGGGAGAAATGCTGCTTACAAGTCTGGCTGGTGATTTTTATCATTCATATAGTTGATCCCTCCCTAAAATCCACAGAAGACCTCTAAGCACTTGAGACCTGAAGAAAGCAGACTGGTCAGGTGCAGAGAGCTTACTAGACTCTCCTTTACATGATCACCTCCAGGGCCCCCCTCCTCCCTGGCAGCACACCAGGGCTCTTACTTGCTCATGGCATCAAACTGCTGCTTCCCTCACCGGAACCAGCTGTCCAGGAAGTAAAGCAACACCTGGGATACTCCCCTATAGTGCTGCTTAAACTTTAATGGGCACCTGAATCCTCTGGGGGTCATGCTAAAATGGAGATTCTGACTCATCTAGGTCTTGGTGCCCCCACAGTCAGAATTTCCACAGGTGGTGGTGGTGCTGGTGTGTGGACCATATTTTGAATAACAGGGCTCTACTGCAAATCCTGAGTCTCCCCTCCAGGCTCCAGCCAAGTGTCGTCAGGCCAAATGACCACCTCCAAGCTGCTTTGAGGACTGAGGCTCACACTTCTGTTAGCAGAGGGTTACTCTCTGGAAATACTGTCTTATTCCCCTCCCAGCACCCAGGAAACCATCTTACCCAGATGGAACTTAGCCATGCAGTGTCCTTGTTGTGTTTAGGACCTTTTCAGCAGTTACTTGATGTATATAAAACAAAACCCAAAACACCCCATTCTGACTTCATCTAAGTTTGGAATACAGCACTTCTTGAATATGTGCACGATGCTGTCAGAAACTTTCCCCTAAGACACGAGTATCTATTTTGCCTAACAGGGCAGATTTCTTCTCTTGGAGCTATAGGTTTGAGACTACCCCGAGGTAATAACTTGCTACAGTAATCTTTACAAGGTATGCGTGTAATGAGCTCTTGCTCAATGAAGCCATAACCCCAGGAACAATGATTGAACCTGGTTAAATAGCTCTGCCTGTCCCCCCTCCACGTTTTAAATTCTGTCAGGTGATCAACAGGAGCATTTCTAATTGTCTTTCACATCCTGTTTAAGGTCCTGTCCCTTCTCACAACAGTAGCTTATTGGTCAAAATGAAGTAATTGAGAGATTTCTCATGATCTTGGTGAGGTCTCTTACCCAAAATCATGCTGCTTTTTTAAATTCAGAAACTGTGTGGTCTTGGGTAAGGTACTTAAAATCCCTAATCACAAGTGAACTCTGTAAAACAGGGATAAAAATATCTAATTTGAAAAATTAGATGACATTTATGAAAGCAGTGAGTCCATTCCTAGCACATGACATGACCGCTTCCTTTGTCTTGCATTTGTTTCTGACTTTTTTGTATGAGGGCCACGTTTTATTTCCTTTTCTGCTAGTCTCAGAGTGTCTTGAGAACAAGATCTGTATTTTAAATCCTTTTTTTAGCCCTTTACTATGTGTTCAGTAACAAAACGTTGACTAAATGAATGACCAGATAATCTCTAAGGTCTTCCTGACCTTTTAAATTCTCAGATTTTGATTCTTTCTATGTTCTAGCTGCTTAGAAGCAATTTGGAGAATTCCCTTAAAATGAATGTCTTCCATGTTAAGGGATTTTTCTTTTTTGCAGTCTTATAAAATATGTAGTATATTATTACTAATAAGTGTGTACCTGAGCCCGGGAGCTGGCTGCAATAGTATAAGTAACCTCCTTGGTTTATGACCTTGGGCCTGATTCTGTCTAGTGTGATGTACGTAGGTCAGAGTCTGATCTTCCCCAGCACTGCTCTTTTGGGAGGATTCCTGTGAAAGATAAGCAAGAAATATGCATTTGTTCTTTGTCACATGACTTGGGAGTCCTGCATAATAGAGGGTGAGTTTCATGATCTTTTCATTTCAGTGCTCATAGAAGATAACTTGTGTTTTAGATTAAATTACGGTCTGGTCAGTGGGGTTAGGCCAACTCAGCTGATTAGAAGAGAAACAGTAGGTCCTTTCAAATCTAGGGATGGAACCTGGTTTCTTACATAGGCAGGTCATTTTTGAGTTGTCTGTACGAATGAATTGCTGGGAGACAGTGCTAGTTGAGGCCATCCTTACTAGTTGGTCATTGTGCCTCTGAGATTGACAGCAAGCTGGTAGAAAACACATGGGCTGGCAAATTTAGACCTGAGTTTAAATTACGGCTCGGGTAGATTAATTCCAGAATCTGTTTTTTAACATTTAAAAAGAGATAGTATCAGCCTTCTAGGTTTGTAGGGCTGATAAGTTAGATGAATGCTTAGTGAAATGCCTGGCAGTGAGAATAGGCCTGATTTAATGACACCAATGATGCATTTCAGAGGCTTAGACTAAATGGTCTGCCACTGAAAGTATCAGTCCTGGTGTGGGCCTGAGGAGTGTCCCAAACTTCTGCATTTTATGGCAAAAGTGCAAACTGCAGTGATGGTGCTGAGTTTTTCATGGATCTGGAAAATGCCCCAACAATCTGGGGGAAAGAAAAGACTCAATTGCATGTCTCATGACATGATAATTTGAAATACTGGTCCATATATGAGTAGCTTCAACCATTCCTCTCCTCCTTCTCTAAGAATTGTTGTCCACTTAAAGGTTTTTGTCCAGGGGGAATGTGTTTAGTAAAGCAATCTTACCTAAATTTATTTCAGTCCCTGATAATCCAACATCATTTCTGTTGTCCTTTAATTCTTGAAAAAGTAAATATGGCAGTAATAAAGATAAGCATCATTAAGTCCATTCTACACGAATAGGCTTTTTTAGACAATAGAGGGTTCTGAACTGTACTTCTAGGTATTGGAAGAGACCCTGCACCATGCTTTGGTAAGCTTGTGGCTCTCTTCACAGTGGATCAATCGGTACCCATTTCAGAAGCTCAAGGTGTCACGGTGAGGTTCTCCAACAGGTGAATTGGATTCCATGCAGTACAGTTGATTTTTGGTTAGGAGATCTTTATGTCATGTGTAGCTAATTGCAGATTCTGAGAAAGGTGGTAGAGAAGTAGTGAGGATTGATGACTGGGACGTCCAGAAGTAAAATCAAGTTTTTGTTCCTTTACATGCAGCTATTTTGAACTGGAGAGCAGTGGTCTGAGGGATGAGATCCGATACCACTATATGCATAATGGGAAGCCCAGGACCGAGGCGCTTCCATACCGGCTGGCAGATGGACAGTGGCACAAGGTCGCATTGTCCCTTAGTGCCTCTCATCTCCTGCTCCACGTCGACTGCAACAGGTAGGTCTGTGCTTCTGTTCTTCTGCAATTCTGTCCTTGAAATCGAGTAGTGGGAAGGGGGAAAAATATCAACCCCCTCCAGGCCTTGCTGGGAAATAAAATCCAAGGGGCCCTAATTGTAATTTAACTTACCAAATGGGCCATTAGATGTGCTGAAATGACCAACCATAATATGCTAAGAAAACAGTTCATTAAGATGAAACAGTATCCTGTGATTAGGAACAAATGTACAAAAGGTTGATTACAGATTGGGGAATTTTAAGTGTACCTCCGTGGACTTCAGCACCAGCTGAAATTCCATGGAGCTGTGATCACAGTTAACTATGATATATTGTTGTTGAGTTCGTTTGACTTGAAAGCGAATGAGCCCATCTACCTTAGAATGAAGCTGAGAAGCCCGTGCCACTGAAGCAACTAATTATCTTTCACTTCATGAAGCACAGCCTTGCTTATATATCTTTTCCAAATGGAGGCTTCTTAAAGATGCTGTGCTTTGAATCTTTGCGAATTGACCCCATCCATTCTCTGCAAAGGAATGAGCCTTTCAGTTTGCCAGTGGTTGGCAAGACCGTTTGTGAGACCTGGGGGGATTTCATCGGGCATCATGAATTAGGGTGGAAAGGAGATCTCATCCTGCATGTAGGACACTGGAGTCAGGTTTACTCTGAGCTGAAAAAAGACTCGTAGTCTCCATTGGATCATTTGTGGCTGGACAACTGGCTAATGGTGGTTGAAGGGAAGGTTTTGATCTCTCTAGAATCCACTGAAAATCCTTGTGGAGAGTGATCTCACAAAGTTTTTGGCATTGCTAGCAGTGCCTATCAATCTTTGGTTCTTGTTAATGGTACTGTCAAAGTTAAAATGACTGTTCAGACACAGGACTTGTTCCATTAGGCCCAGGATAAGGAACTGGCATGTTGGGGACAACCTCCTTTCTGGAACTGAACAGGGAGAAAAAAAAAATCCAAGGTTAATCAGCTCCAGACTCCATTTCTGATGAGGAGGTACTCGAATGTGCTTGCAATTCCAGCTCTGCAGTTTCTTTTGGAAAAAGGGCCAGGAAGAGCAGAGAACAGAAATTAATGGCAGGCTTAAGGGAGCTTCTGCCATCTTGAAATGAGTCGTGGTCATTTTGATTTATTTAAGCTACTTTCTGGACTTGGGAAGAATTGTGACTTCAGCCACATTATAATAAGTGAGTCTGGACAAAGTTTCTATAGAACCACGGGCTCCTTTTCACCATACCGCCCTAACGTGGGCAGCCTGGAGAAAGCTGGCCCTCTGCTGCTATCCTCCTTTCCACTTTCAAGAGCTCATTGGCTCCTTCAGTTTTCCAGAACTTCAGTCCAGGTAGCATTCTTCTTGTTGCCCTGCTCGCCATCCGTATGCTCCCACAATGGGAGAGCAGAAAGGCCCTGCATGTCCTATGCCACAGGTCAGAAAGGGGCCTTAAAGCTCTAGTTCAGTAATTCCCCCCTGAAAAGTCTGGGGGATACTGCTGGTTTCTTGCTATGCAGTTTTTTTGTTTCCTCCTTCCAAAAGTTTTATCTTTTTTTCTAATCTCTCTGGAGAAGGAAAAAGAGGAAAGGCTATGTCTTTGCTAATCTAACGTTTCACACTTCCACAGATTCTCTGGTTCCTATGAAATACTCTTTTACTGACCACCTCAACCACTTGTCTGCTCTGAATTTGGGCAAGTTAATTTCTTTGTGTCTCTATTTTTAAATTTGTAAACTGGGATAATACTTATAGATGGGAGTGCTGAATGAGATAATCCATATAAGGTCCTCTGGGTGGTGCTTAGTTTTTGATGCTCAGTACAATGTTCATTTTTGATTCTGCACACTTAGGGTACCTCTTTGTCTCCAAACTTTCATACCCTGTATGTGCTTCTTGGCTACCTTGGCCTTTCTACCAGGAAAGTGGAGAGAGGACAGGAGAGCTGGAGTCCACAGTATTTTATAAGGTCAGCCCCATTTATAGAGAATGGACTGGGGGGGATTCCGAATATCTCTTCATTTTTCTTGAAATTTATCATATTTTAGTTCATGACCTAACATGTTCTTTATATAAGATATTGGAAGGAGAATGTAAAGTTGTTGCCAGTTAATGATTCATGGGCCCAAACACAGATGAGGTTTTTAGATAGGTCAGGGCAAAGAAAGGCCCAGGACAACTGGGCCACAGGAGAGGTAAAATTGATGTTTGGTGTAATTCCCAGATAAGATGACACCTAAGAATTACTGGGGGATTTTTAAAAAAGACTGGGTGACCAGGCCCCGTCTCTAATCTGCTGGATCAGATTTCCTGAGGGTGGAAACTTCTGAGAAACTGTATTTTTAACAAGCTCTCCATGTGGTTCTTAGGCAGGCGGTCTAGCCTTGGTACATGGAATAGTATTTCAAAACTGTGATTTAGGTGGAAGGGGGAGGAAGCTGAGGAGGAGACTAGGCTGCAATGAAAAGTGAGGGACCCTGGAAAACCAAGTACTTGCATCAGAGCCCCAGGAAGAAGAAGGAAAGATTAAGGAAAGAGCAGGTAGTGTCTAGTGAATAACATGGGCTTACCTTCTTTACAAGTTTCTTCCCAGCAGCGCTAGCTGATTCTAGGGTGGTGGAGGCTCTGGTCCATTTATCAAGAGGCTGGTCTACTTATATAGGCCACTCTCCCAGAGAGTGAATGTCACAAAGGCTGCTTTTTACTCTTAAAGCTATGCATTTAATACTCCTGAGGTTCTTTTTGATGGCTTTTCCCCTTAGAGGTATATTTTTTTCTCAACCTGTCATCCACTAGAGTTCTGCTGGCTAGGTGACAAATGGTGATGTGATAATATTTGAGTGTTGACTTGTGCTAGGCACAGTGCTAAGCATTTTAAGATAGATTAATTCATCCCATACTCATGTTTACTTTCTTGCCTTAAAATGATGGAGCTGAGATTACATTATATGTCTGCAGTCTTCTAGTAAGTTGCTGTACTAGGATTTGGACCCAAGTCTGATTCATGAGCATTCTAAGTGCTAGGCTGTTCAGCCCAACAGTGGGGGACCGTGGCACTGGACTTGGGAGCTGAGGGAAGGCCAGAGCCTGATTCAGTGTGAGCAGTTTGCTCCTTTCTAGTATTTTCCTCCCACACGTCTTAGGTTGCTGATCCTTGGAGTTGTTTGGTAAGATATGGAATCTTACTAATGAAACTCATTTCATTAGCATGGGGGAAAGACCTACATTTGGGCATCTACCAGAGGCCAGGTAACATGCTGGCCATAATATTCCTTAGGATAGTCATGTGGGGACAGTTTTATTAGACCTATTTTACAGATTTGGAATTAGAAAGGCTCAAAGATCAATAACTCAGTCATCTGTAATAAGCATACAGCCAAAACTTTGAACCAAGATCTAACTCCCAAGCTTTGGTCTTTCTATCCCTGCACATCACCTCTGTAAAGTGTTCATGACCTGTACTTTCCGGGACATAGTCGCGAACACATGAGGGAGTCTTCCCAGGGGAGAAATACAGAAGTTTCCAGAACCATAAAAACATTTGCAATAGGAAGGTTTCCTGGGCAATTCCATTGCTCTGAGGAACTGGTATGTGGTGATTTTTTCCCACCTTTTTAAGATGAGAATTGAGAGACTGTCTTTTCAGACCAAATTACACTAATGGTCATAAGAAAAATGACTGCTATTTTAGTTGGTCGTCTTACACTTTCTGCTGGCTGTGGAGATTAACACTTTTCTTCCTGCTTTAGCTGTTTAGCTGGGCCTAGTCTTAGAACCTCCCCAAGTATGGGTAGCAGATTACCTCAAGCTAGAAACAGAAAAGGAACCATTCACTTGGGCGGCTAGCCTGATTATCTCCAGTGCCTTGGGTTTTTCTCCAGCTGCCTTTATATTAATAGTTGCCAACAAAGACAAGAATGAGGCCTGCACTAACCTTCCTCAGATTCTCTCCTTCCATCCTCTGTTCACCTTGTGGCCTCTTCCTATTATTCAAGAGCCCAGAATCCAGTGGGGGGATTTGGTGCATAAGTGTTCTGTTTACCTCAGAAGATTTTCTTTCCTCCCCTTTGGTAACTTTTACCTTTCCATCAACTCCTCAAATTAATACATTGGACACACTCTGCCAGGCTGTGGAGGATGCAGAGAAATAAGTCCTTGCCATCAGGAAGTTCATGGCTTATTCACTCAGTCACTTTGAATTCTGAAACAAGCAGGTCCCCCTATAGTGATTGGCCCTGGTCCCCAGGTATCAGAGAAAGCATGGACTTGAACTGAAGCCCTATTAGTAGGCTGATATGACAACTTGTGATAACAGCTGAGCAGTGGAAAGAACTGAAAATAGTCACTCCCAGCATCTTGGTCTGGAAGTGACTGGAGCTGAGCTTGTCAATAGCTAAGGGACGGACTGAGAAGTGTTTATCATTCAAATGGCACATTCATCTACCCTTTGGCCAGCACTTTGTGCAATATGCAGGTATCCTTACTCTAAGCCAACCTCCTGTTGCTTCACTGCTGGGGGAAAAAAAAAATCTCTTAACACAGTCATAGTGTAACAGAACTCTGAACCCTGACCTCATTTGTTCAGACTTGTATGAGTGTGCACACACATGTGCAGCTCGATTGTCCACTCTGACAGGAAGTTAATCGTTACAGTCTAGACAACAAACACATTTTACTTTTAACACATGCTGTTTGTTTACTGCAGAGCACATTGAATTTTTGCATACAACTGATCTTGTGCATGCAGAATTAGAAAAAAACTTGCTATAAATCACTGAACAAGTCAGTAATTCACCATTTTTGTCTAATATTTCAGAGTAACTTCAGGGTATGAGCATCTGTTTCTCTAGTTTTTTTTTTTTTTAATGAAATATGTTGATAAGGCCTTTTCTTCGCAGGGAGCTCCTAAAGTATTTACAAACATCTTATTAAACCTAAATTCCTTAAGGTGGTTAAGCCACATGTATAACACTACGTTGATTTTATAAACATTTCCGCTACAGTCAGGAGGGGGAAATGAAGAGATGACTATCAAAGGCCACAGCTTTCAAGAGATCTTGGCCAAGAATCAGTCTCCTGGTTTCTTGCCTGGATAGATGATTCACTTCACAAACAGGAACACATGCACACAACTTACTGAAATTAAGATAAAATTGAGAAGCCAGCATAAGCCTTATGTCCTACTAAGCCAGCAGCTCTGGATCCTCTGTCCAGGGAGAGAGGACAAGTGAGCTAGAGAGCTAGGATATACCTGTGTGTAAATTTAAGTAACCGTATAAGGCACCAGTACAAAGAGATATTGTAAGGCTGTATGTGACGGATTGCTGGATTCCTGGTGGAGACATTCAAGTTTGGTAGATCGCAGGAGGGAGAGATGGAGATATGGAAGAGCCTCTCAGTCTCTTATCATCCCAGGTGAAAATGCATTACAATTTCTGCAGCTTTACGGTTTTGTACCTGTGTGATTTGATTCTGTACCAGTCACATGGGAATTCAGCATGCAGTGCGGTTTGTCTTATAAGCATTACATAGCCAGTCATGGTGCCGGTGAGAGAGGAGTGTGTGTGCGTGAGTGGTATCAAGTTGAGGGAAAGCTTGCAGGAAGGGCCAGAGAAGGAAGTATGAGAGGCGGGGAGGGCAGGAAAGGGAAGGAAGAGTTGTTCTCTGTGGCTTAATCTAGACTGACATGAATGCTGAATCTTTGTCTTGGTTTTGCCATTTATAAAATGTCATTTACATACATTATGCAGGAGTGTGAAATCAGGCCATTTGTGTCTTACATTCCTTGAAGAGTCTTAGTTTGTTCATTCACTCATTTGCCGGGGACCATGCTTGCATCTGTACAATAGATATAGTAGTGACTCTTCTGATAACAGTGTTGTAGGAATGTAGCAAGAGAGGGTGCCAAATCTTGATGATTTCAAGCTGCTTTATACAGCTACATGAAGTACTATAGACTTATACTATCAGAAAGAAAAGATGTTAAAATATATTGGAAAAGAGTTCAGTGTAGTCAGATTTTCACCTGTATGCAGACAGTAGCTCATGTCCCATGGCTGAGGACCTAATGTGTAACGTGGATCTATGGTGCAAGGTAGGGTTTGAGGACAATCGGGTCCTTGAAATTACTCTGATGGCTAAATCTTAGATACTCTTCTCCAATAACTTTGGTTCCATGGTTGATAACACAACAGAAAGGTACATGGTGTTTATATCAGTGGAGTCCTTTTAAAAACTATGTCATTGCAGCATCTCTTTAAAAATGGGTAAATGTGAATAGGGAAGAAAAAGAAAATCTCTCCATTGTGATAAGGTCTTTTGTTGATCCTAGCAGGGCCTTGATAATGCAGTTTGGTGTCTTTCAAAGCCTTTTTATTTGTGTGAGAGAGGAGGTGCAGAAATTTACTTCTTCCTCCCCGTCTCAGAAGCCAAAATTATCGCAGCTTTTATGAGGAGATAAAAAACTAGGTGAAGTTTTACTGAGTGCAGAAACTCACTTGTTACAATTTCCTAAACAAAATAGTTTTTGTTTTCCTACTTGGAAAATCTGGCTTTTCTAAATAGAATGTTCTGGACTGCACAATGGAGCTGAAAGATTGTTAAATTCATATGACCTTGAAGTAATGTACTGTCTCTGGGCCTTAGCTCTTTAAGTACAGTAAGGGGCTGTAGGACCAGGTGATTCTTAGGTTTCCTTCTATCTCGTACCTTCTGGGCTGTCTCTGATTTACTTAGGGCATGCTTTTCTTTTTCAATCGTCAGGACCCTGGAGAGCAACCCGGCCTTGCTGTCTTCACAGGGCTCCTTATGTAGTACAGACCAGCAGAGGGTTTGCAATGACTTGAATTGATATATGGGTTGACATTACAGCATGCTGCTGGTGAGCAGAGACTACTTGCCCTAACTGCCCAATCTTTTTTTTTTTTTCTTCACTTATCTCTCCTTTTGCTGGAGTAGGTGCTGCATATGCGTTATTAGATGCTAAAGGATGTTTGCTTCTTGTTCTCTCCCATCTTGTGCTCTTTATTTCTTTGAGTGTTCTGCCCCAGACATGTGACTACAGACAGCCTTTTGGGGATGCTGGCTGACCTGGCGATGAAGGCTGCGGTAGATGGATGACCTACAAGATAGAGCAGTGCACTGTAGTCAGTAGATGTATAGTTGTGCTGTTGAGGAACATTTCTTTTGAACCCTGAAGGAAGAAAAAAACCTTTGCTGCCAAGCTATAGAGAAATAATGGGGGAGACTGGATCTAAAGAACCAGGTGGGCAACGTTGTAGATTCTTTGGCCAAGTGGAGAGTAGCTACTTAATTGTTAGGCAGCCTAGACATTAGAGTATTGAATATCTCATTCTGACTGAGCCATTCTCATTTCTACCCATGCTGTGTACCCTGTGGCTTACTCATTCCAACCTCATTAGGTAAGTTCCATGTTTAACTTTGCACTGTCTTCTAATGACATCAGTAGCAGACCTGTTTATAATTTTCTTTCAAGAACCTTCATCTTTTCCTCTTATTCCCTAGAGGGCGTAATGAATTGCACTCCGGTGTTTCTAGGTTTGTAAATGGAAAAGATAGAATCTATCCTTTATTTGGTGACTTGTTGGCTACCTGAGGCCATGAGTAGATGGACAAGAAGGCACTTTATTGCATATGTGGGACCAAAGATGTATTAGAATAGAGAGGAAAACAGGACTGCATTTCCAACTCTAGTGATTACATCTACATGCCTTCAGACACATCCTGAGTTATCACTGTATTGCATGGACAGGGGTCTACACTGGGTAAATGGGAGGGGAAATAGGCTGCAAGAGAAATAAATGTGTTCTTGTAGGAAACATACCGATGCTTGCATCTTTATTGTTACAATTTTATTGTCTCTTTGATATGCACAGTTATTTTTTAAAAAGGAAAGCAAGGAGAGAAAAGTCAAAGCAGGACAATACATGTGATGGAAGGAATCTTGTCTTTCTAAAGAATACATTTATATATTGTCTCTCTTCCTCTTATTCACTTGTTGGAATTGAGCATTGGGGAATAGAAAATGCATGAGCCATGAGGACTTTTTAATTGGGACAAAAAAATCCAAATACTGCATTAGTTTTTTAGTTAGATCTGGGGTATTAATGTGGTCGTTGAATGGATTTCCTACTCTGTTGCAAAGAAATACCTCTTTCTGGAAACTCAAAAAGTAGCCAGAGTGGTTGGATAAGAAACAGATATATAGTTGTACCTATTTGGTTGCCTTTTTTTTGGGGGGGTGGGGTATGGCAGGGGTGGCAGTGTGGTGTGAGGATGAGGAAGCTTGGAAGGAAAAGGTTTCTGCACATTCTTTTCCTTACTCTACCCCTAAATTCAGTTGACTTTTGTCCCTCAGCTTGTCCTTAATTTCTTATGTTTCTCCCAGCAGGAGTTCCAGAGCCACTAAGCCAGTTGGTTGGTTAATATGTCTGGGCCCTCACTGGAGGGTTTTCCCTGGGCAGTTAGAGTGAAAATAATTCCCCTTCTCTTTAAAAGTCCTCTGTGATGCTGTTGTCTGTAATTCTTCCTCAGGAATGTCAGGCTACGTCTCTACTCGTTAGAGTCTATTAGTTGGAGGGTATCACTTTCCTGATAGCAAACTTCACACACAGGAACTTACATGCTTGGATTCTAGGCCATCAGCTGGCTGCTTTGAGACACTTAGCATGCCTCTATTAACTAGAATGGAATTTTATCTCCACTGGAGGTAAACGGCTCCAGGCTGTGACATCCTGGTACATTCTCACCATAGCACTTGACTCACTCTCATTCACTCCCTGCACTTCTGCTAATACCTGCTCTCCAGGTCTGATGCTATCTTTGAAGCACAGGCAAGGAAACAGCTGGGGAATGTATGATTCCTATTTCTTGAATTCTTTTGACATTTTAGCCTCAGAGGCCCAGCACTATGCTGGGGGAAGCTCAGACTTCTTGCTTAGTCATTAGGGAGTTGAGATTAGTGTTTTGCATTTCTTTAGAGATGTTTCCTCTAATCACTTGATCTTCACTGTAGCTCTCTGAAGTAAATGTTATTGCAGTCTTCTAGATGGGGACTTGGGAGGTGCTGAGAGAAGGGACTCACCCCAGAGAGTCTTTGCCGCCTGGAACCAGTGTTTAGAGGTCTGTCCTTATTTCTTCAAGGAGCTTATTCTTCACCAATCATTCCATTTTTTTCCCTCTTTATTTTTTTAACACCCTCATGTGACAAGAGAACACTTGTACCTTCTCATGGAAAAAGTACAATGTATTCCATTTATAAACTGAAGAAAACAGGCCAAGTTATATGTGCTACTTGCGAAAACGGGGGATGCTAATCACTTCATGGGACCATTTCCCTGTGGCACTAAAATCTCCCTTGTTGTACATTCCAACCACTCTTGGTCTTCAGACCTCCGAGGGCTTCTGTGGTATTGTTTTTAGACTCCTCTTCCTTCCTGGAATCTGAATGTTGATAGGCAGATTCATGGTCTCAGTACCACAGAGAGCATATCGTGTCAAGCCTTCGAATGGCCCATCATCCTCGTGTAATTTGTATGGCTTGCATGTACCTCTGTGCTGGTGTGTAATGGCCAAGGACTTAATCTTAAATCATGACTGACTGCAAATGAGCCATTTGGCCATTTCTTCAAACGTGAGAGAGATGAATTACAGTAGTCTCCAGTGTTACATGGGTGGTTTTATTCTGTTTCAATATAAATTCTGATACTCATGATTTCAGGGTGATAAACTCTGTGTTCTTTAAGGTGACTTTGCAATCACAATGTCTCATTAAACTATTGGCAGTGAAATAAAGAGCTGGGGCTGGGGGAACCCCCATTTAGGAGGACGTCGGTCATTATTGTTACTTTTATTGGCATCTAATTAGATTCATACTAGAGCCTGCAGGAGCTAATAAGAGCGAGCACAGGAAATAGATGAGCACCTTGAATTCAGAGTAACTTTCACTGGTAGCGATTTTTCATAGACATTAGGGTGACACATAAGGACTTCACTTTGCAAACCTGATTACCATCTTCGCTTCCCACCGCAACATGTAGGTAAGTGCATTTAATGGCCTCCTGTAAGTTTAGGATTAAAGTCATAATCCTTCATATAGCTTTGAGACATTTTGCCTAGTCCGGTCCAAGTTTACTTCTTCAGTTTCCTCTTGCACTGCTTTTCCTGCTTCTCTGACCTCCAGTTCTGTTAGTGCCTTAAGAGAACCATCTTCGTGGATGCCACAGGACCTCCATACATGCCATTTCTGGAATATCAAGCTAAATCCTACTTACCCTTAATCTTCAGAACAAAGATTTTATACTTGTGTTTTATACTTGGACTGTAAAATAGTGCTCCTTTTCCTGCGGAGGAGTCCTTGATCATTTCATTGATGTCTGCTTTTCCCACAGGCTGTAAACACCCTGAGAGCTCACCACTATATCCCCAATGTATATGATAAAGCTGTTGTTGTAGTAAGTAGTCAACAGATACTTGTAAATACCTGAATGAATGAATAAATGGATGAGTTCTGGTTTAGGGGGTCTGTATTTGTGGCTTCTGACCCGTGATCTTAGCTTTCTAGATGGTTCCAGAAAAAGGTCTCCTTGTTCTTCGCCTCTGTCCCCTCTCTGGAGAGAATGGGCATCATTTCTACCCATTCTACTTGTCCAGGGTTATAGGGAGGATCCAGTGAGAACCAGCATGGAATGTGTGTTGTAAATTTCAATGTGCTTTGTAAACATTAGGCACAAGGAATGGTGAAGAGGAAATAATCCTAGTATTTCTACTTTGAACTTCTGAGGATTATCCTTTCCTTGAGGAAGGCAGTTAATCTATAAAAGGCTTTTGGTGATTTCCTGGTCTGATTCACAGCGCAAGGTGAACCATGCCTCACTCTCAACTCGAATTTACATGCGTCCTGTGTCCGCAGGAGCTCTGGCAGGCATGAATTGAGTGTAGGTGATTTACACATTGGGTATGAACATAAACCCATCACAGGTAGGATTAAGGGCCAATGTGCCCCCTCTGCTGGAGAGCAAACATAATTGGGTGGTACATGTGTTGGTCCTGTAAGGTGGCTATATCACCAGTTTAAAATTCTGAGGGTCTGCTTCTTGAAACTGCATTAGATGCTCACAGTAAGGTCTTCCTATCAAGCCCATTAAATTAAGCCCCGTGGGCAGGTTTTTGCATTTTTTAAAAATGAGTATCGCATGCTATTTTGGTGTAGCCCTATTGTGAAACTTAGTGGATTTTTCTTTAATTTTTTGAGATCATAAAAGGTGCTTGCCAGATTCACAAAATGTGTATAAGAATCTATGAGGACAGAAATTCTAGGAAACTATGTGAAGGTTGGGGTGAAAATATACAGCATAGGTATTTTTTAGCTTTCCATGATGGAATAATAAATTTATCAATGCATTTCTTATGTAAAGTATATGTTACAGTACTGAATAACATGAAAAGAGAAAGGTGAAAGCTATTTAAAACCATATAATTCTTATCACCCTACTCTTAATTCCATTGTACAGAGGTGATCATTAAGAGTTGTATTTCCATTCTTTAGGTTTTTCTTTGCCTCTACAAGCACTTGTCCCCTGAATGATGAGCTGGCATGTATCCTTCCTCATTTGCTTTATCATTGAGCAGAATAAAGCCTTGCCACATCATTGGTGTGGAGAAGGAACATATTCAGGAGGGATGAGGGCTTATAGGATACTCTGGGCAGTTCTGTGACTTGGTAGTGTACGTGGTGGTATTTGCCTGTAGCCGCCTGCTTTGGGCTCCACACAACAGTGACCATAGAAACAGGGCAGGGAGCCAAGAGCCCCTGCCCTGGATCAGCATGTTCTGTCTCAGCTGTGTAGCTAGGGGAGACCATGGCAATTAGCCTCTGCTGAGATGGGGGTTACAGAATTGAAGTGGGTATGTGAGGAGGGTCAGATGGTCAGAGCATGGGCATAATGCTAAGTGTTGTTTGTGTGGGGCCCATGCTGGCCCCGGTCAGGCATGACGTGAATGCAGTGAGAGAAAGTATAGTGGTTAAGATCACAAGCTTTTGGGGGCGCCTGGGTGGCTCAGATGGTTAAGCGTCTGCCTTCGGCTCAGCTCGTGATCCCGGGGTCCTAGGATCGAGTCCCGCATCGGGTTCCCTGCTCCTTGGGAGCCTGCTTCTCCTTCTGCCTCTCTCTCTCTCTCTCTCTCTGTCTCTCATGAATAAATAAATAAAAAAAAAATCTTTAAAAAAGATCACAAGATTTTGGAGTTTGACAACCTTGGATTTCAACTTTGGCTCTGACTCGAGTTATAGGATTTTTAGCAAAGTTAATTAGCTTTCCTTTTTTTTTTTTTTAAAGATTTTATTTATTTGAGAGAGAGAGAGTGAGTGAGCGAGAGAGTGCGTGCGCATGAGAGGGGGAGGGTCAGAGGGAGAAGCAGCCTCCCCGCTGAGCAGGGAGCCAATGTGGGACTCTATCCTGGGACTCCAGGACCATGATGCTCAACCAACTGAGCCACCCAGGCGCCCTAAAACTAATTAGCTTTCCTAAGCCTCAATCCTAAAATAAAGATAATGCCTCCGTCACTGGATAACTGGAATTTAACAGGACCATGCCCATGTATTAGGACATTGCTGGCTATGAATAACAGTGGTTTAAACTGTAAGGATATATTATGGTCACCTAAAGAAGTTGAGATGAGGCAGTGCCTGAGATGAGAGTTTGTGCTCTGGTCCTCTGGGACCAGTGCATCCTTTATTTCCTTCTGTTCTGTTATCCTCAGCATTGTCTCTAGAGGCTTTCCCCTGGCAAAGGGGGAAAGGGTTGCTCTGATTGTCAGAGACGGACCATTCTTCCTTCCATGGTGCTGGCACACTGCTCCAACAAGACTCTGTGGTTCTTTGAGCAAAGAGGGGGAAGTGGGTCTGGGGCAGGCTGTCAACCCTGTGGCTGTAGCTTATCAATAGTTGAGTGCTGTGCATGGGAAGAGTTCAATACGTACCTCCAAGGTGCTTGCTGATGCTGGATTTGATAGTGATGGTTCTTCCACATCTGAGAGAAGTGAATAGGACAAATCCAAGGAGGGGTTACCAGTATCTGTTGAATCAGGAGTCCTTTATACACGCAGCTGTTCCTGCCCTCAGAGCATCTGTAGGTCTGCGATCAAACAGAAGAAAGAATGAGTGGATCTGAGCGGCCACTGTGTCTCCTGCTTGAGTCCATCGACCCTGGTGGGCAGGGCAGCTCCTGTTAGGCCTTTGCTCTGGCAAACCTGGCTTGTGGCTGTGGCCCTTTCCCCATGAAGTGCCATGGCAGACCCATCGAAGCCAGTGCCTGATTGTAGCTTCTACCAAGGTCTGCCTTCCCGTTCCCCTTCCTCACTTGCTCATGCTCCTAGTTCTTGCGTTCTTGGCCCACTGATCCCTGGCTTTTGATTTCCCCTGCTTTACATGTATAGTTTGGCAACTGATGCAGTTTCCTTTTGTTTACTGACCTCAGAGCTTCAGGGCACCCCTGTCAGCGCCACCCCAGGGCATACCCCTCTGGCAGGATAGCGCTTTCCTGCCCTCAGGGGAGACCCAGAACTTGGTTTTCACTGATTGCCTGATGCTGACTCCTTCCTATACTTGGATCTTGTTCCCTTGCTATACGTAAGCTGCAGATGGAATCCCCAGTTTACCTTGCTGGAGTTCGAGCCAGGCAGCAATGGAATCAGCACTTGCAGATGGGTCTAGGGTTTTCACTTGGAGTAACTCAAATTAGGAATCTGGATTTCAATGAAGAAGAAAATACAACCTTGACAAAATTGTGACTGAGCTTTGCCCTAAAGCTCATCCTTGCTAAGTGCTATGTGAAAAAGGTGATCCAATATTTGCAAGATGAACAATCATGAGGCTTAACTGAAGTGTCACCTTTAGAGGGAGTGTGCTTAGGTATTGGCTCCAGTCATCCCTCAAGGGGGAGACAGGGGGATGGTGGAAAAAGTCTTGGAGTCTGGGCAAAGTATCTTCCATTTGCTTCTCCAGAAACCTTTTCTGCTCTCTGTTTTGCATTTTGTTGTGTCCTGCCGGTAGGCTGAAAAATGGGTTGCATCAGCAGGTTCTTGATCATTTAGGTTCTTGGAGTTTCCTCAGCATGAAGAACAGGCAGGAGGTGAGGGAGAGGGAGGAGAGAATAGGATTTCCCTAGCTCTTTCTCCGTGGGGTCACCGTGGGCTGACTGAGCCTCTTGACTGAAAGCCACAGGTCCTATCAGATGGCCTTTTTTGGGTTCCCTGCCTTTTTATGCCTAGGAAAGAGATTCCTTTGCTCCCTTTTTATAAAATCTGTGGTAGTACACCATCCCTTGTGGTTTATCTACTCTCTGTTCATACTTCTATAAATGATCAGTTTATTTGCTGCAAATTGCCAAACCTCTCTATTTCCCACAGAGACCCTGATGGTTACAGGTTCAAAGTCAGAGACCCTGGATCACTCTCTGGCTTCACTACTTTGTAGCTGTGTGTCCTTAGGCAAGTTTCTTAACCTCTTTGAGTCCTGGGTTGCTCATCAGTAAAAGTGAGGTAGAAATTATCCTTCCGACTCAGCAGGAAGAAAGAGTGTGAAAGGTGCACAGTGAGGGGTTTTCAATGATTTGCCAGGAGTTTGGGGAAAGCGGAGAACTTTGAGGATGGAGCATGTCGGTCTCCAGAGAGGGCTCTGCATCCTCACCCAATCCTCTAGCACAGTTAGGAAGAGGCATATTTGACAGGGGGACAGGACCCAACAGATGATCTTTCAAGGCCGAGCCTGTAGGACCTCCTCTCCCATTCATCTCAGCCTAGAATTCCAACTCTTGTAGAATACAGAGGAGATTCCCTCCAGTTACAAATTACTTAGTGATGACATTAGCCTCTGTAAGATGGACTCTGGGATAAAGCTTTTGGAAAACCTAATTATGTGGTCAGAAAAGAGGAATTTGTCAAAATGGTGTTAAGAGGCATAGATGAAAAAGCCGAGCCTTTGGCTTTTGTTGTTTGCTATTCAGAGTGTGGTATTGGCAAGAGTAAGTCCTGTTACTTGCGTCTGTGATAATCTGCCACTGGTTGCTTTAAAAAAAAAAAAAAAGGCAATGACATTTATATTGGAAATTGCTTGGGAAGGTCTTGTGCCTGAGCTTTGAGAGAGATGTGGTGCTGACTCTCGATGATCAGTCTTTATCAGGTCAATCATCTCCTCTTTCATTGTCTCTGAAGGATTTCCCCCCTGTGAAATCATCTTGATCATTTACCTGTTTCCAATTTTATGGTGTCTTATTTTCCTGACCCATACGTCTGACCTTCAGTGAATAGTGTTAGCAACTTCAACTTGTCTTATTTTAATGCTGTCTCCCCAGCACCTGGCTGGATGCTTGCTTGGGCATTTGTTGAATTAGGGAGTGGATTAACAAATGAGGGAAGGAATCCTTTGCATAAGTGGCTGTGTCAGAATGGAGAGAGAATTCTAGGCCTTTAAAGAGCTGATATCTGGTATTCTTTCCACAGCACTGAAGAGCTTGGCATGAACCCACAATTCCAAGATATGAAAAGCTCAGGGCCCTAACAGAAGCAACGACAAAGGTCAACTGTTAGAGGATTTGAATATGGGAAGTTTGAGTGAGGCTTTAGATGAGAGCCTGACTGCTGTGTTCATATCCAGATCCCCTATTTCCACAGGTTTCCCTTTGACTACTTTAATTGGGCCACAGTTTTATCATTTTTGTTAAAAATAATCCTACATCGTGGGTTTAATTGTAGTAATAGAGAGTATATAGATCTATGTTTGGCACATAATAAGCACTTAGTCATTGTTAATTTTTATTACCAGTAGTAATACTAACAGTAAAAGGAGTAGGAGGAAAATATTAAACAAAAATTCACTGAATGCTAGCTGGTAGATAAGACTTGGGTCCTAGCTCTTGGACTGCTACTCAACTTTGTAACCTTCAAATATTTCCCTTCTCTTGACATCATGCAAAATGAAGAGTTTGAATCTGCTGGTCCCTCGGGGGCCTACGGACCTACTCAGGTTTTTTTTTCCCCTATAATGGCACCAAAGAGACATGAAAGCCACCAAAAACTTCCATGTTGCCAATTCCAAGGATTGATTGTCTTCATCTTTTTTGGCCTGTCAGCTGCATTTGACACAATTTGTTACTCTCTCCTTGAAAATTATCCTTCACTGGATTATTGGGCCATCAGTTGGAGTGAGCTTTCCTTTGTGTTACACTCTAACTATAATCTGTTAGAATTAGGTTAATCATAATATATCTAGAATCTGACCACTTTTCCGCACTGACACAACCACCAGCTTGCTCCAAACCACTATCATCTGTTACTTGTATTGTTAAAATAGTTTGCAACAGGTTTCCCTGATTCTACTTTGGCTAGGTCCCTGTTCCCAGACTTGTCTCACCTCCTCAACCAGAGTAAGCATTTAAATTAGGTCCTGACAGTCAAAACTCAAAAACTCACCAAAGCTTTCCCCATCTCAAAATTCACCAAAACTTTCCCCATCTCCCTTACAGTGAATGATGGAGTCTGTAGCATGGCCTAAAAGTCCAAGGTGCTCTAGCTCCTTGCTGCTTCTCTGTTCTCATCTCTGCTGCTTGTGATCCAGTCACATCTGAGTCCTTGATTCTTCTTTAACATTGCACACACACCCCTGCCCTATGGCCTTTACGTTTGTTCTGCTGCCCAGTATATTCTATGTACATTCTCCTGACTTGCTTCCTCACTTCCTTAAAGTATTCAAATGCTCTCTCATCAATGAAACCATCTAAAGTAGAAACTCTCCCACTACGTTGTTCACTATTCCCTTTCCTGTCTTACTTTCTTCATGTTTCCCACTTTGTATATTTATTAGCTTAAGTGTTTGTACCTTCTCCCAAGATGGCAGGGATTTCCCCCATACCTGTATCTGTAGCACTTAGCATGGTGCCTAGCCCATATTAGTCACCATCTGTTGAAGGAAAGAATGAATGATCACAAAATACTGCTTCTTTTGTATCTTGTTGCTCAGTGTTGAGCTCTTTGAGTTAAATGTACATTTGGTTAAAAAAATATTAAAGCAGATGTTTGACTTTTCTGATCCACCAAATGGATAAGAAGTGGGGTTACCTGGGCAGAGAGACCTTGCAGGGCCAAAAGGATAGTTGTGAGGATGGTTTGCAGTAGGTACGTAACAGATGACTGCTGCCCCGGTTGGAAGTGTTGCTGGGTTTCCTCCTTATTGAGGAACTGATGAGTGAGGTGGAGTAGGTGAAGCAGATGGGGTGGGACGGAGGGCATAGTTGAGGAAATGTACCAAGAGCAACCATCTTTTGAACAGATACTGCAGCCAGTCTCCATTGATGTTACAAATATTTTATTTGTATCCCCTAGAGACATCTATCCTATCACCTCTTAATTTTGCAAGAGATAAAATGATTGTACCAAACTCTACTAGCTCAGAAGAATTAGAACAGGACATTATGGCATCAAAATCTCATTGGTGTGTGGGGGGGAAGGTGAGGCATAAGGAAGTAGCTCTAGGGTTCTCTTCAGATCTTATGTTCTAATATACACCTATATGTCTGGAATACTTAGAATCAAATGATAAGTCTTTCAAAAAAGTCAAGCCCTCCCCCCACCCCCCTTTTTTTAAAGATTTTATTTATTTGAGAGAGAGAGAGAGAGAGAGAGAGAGAGAGAGAGACAGAGACAGCATGAGAGGGGAGAGGGTCAGAGGGAGAAGCAGACTCCCCACTGAGTGGGGAGCCCGATGTGGGACTCAATCCCAGGACTCCAGGACCATGACCTGAGCTGAAGGCATTTGCTTAACCAACTGAGCCACCCAGGTGTCCCCCCCCCCCCGACCCCTTTTGAACCAGTATGATGCTACAGGAGATATAGAATTAAATATAATATCCTCTAAGAAGCATTTATTGACATTATTAGTATTCATTTATTATCTGTTTTGTATTAGGTCCCATACTACTTTCTGGAGATTAAAAGATGGTGATAAGAACATTAAATTCTTAGTATATGCTGAGTGTTGTTCTCAGTGCTTTAAATGTG
Source organism: Zalophus californianus (assembly GCF_009762305.2). Lineage (NCBI taxonomy): Eukaryota > Metazoa > Chordata > Mammalia > Carnivora > Otariidae > Zalophus > Zalophus californianus. Next base: position 74,925,638 of record NC_045605.1, read on the forward strand.
TTCTCTTAATTCATATGATTCACAAAAATCATATGAAGTAGGTACTGTTATCCACATTTTTCAGATGAGAACTAGAAAACAGTGGTGATGTAACTTATATGCTGAAGATTAAATGACAAGTAAGTGGCAGTCATGTTCTAAATCCAATTAATTTAGTTAAGAATGAAGTCCTAACCATCTATATTGAAGAGAAGGTTCAAGTTCTTAAGGATCCCAGGGCATAGTTGGGGGACAGGCAGGTGCAAATAAATGATTCCTATACCAGTGTGGTATGTGCTACTATTGTGGGCAAGGAAACTATGAGAATACAGAGGTGGTGCTATTAATTTTGCTTAGGGGTGGGGCTTAGGAGGAAGGGTAAAGAAAAGCTTCCCTCATGTCTTGATATAGAAAAATGGTGATTGCCTACGTCTGAATCTCTCCATCCTTCTTTCCAAAAACAAAGGTCAAGGAGAATAAATAAAAGTATACATCCCCACAATTGGAGGCAGGGAGTAAAGTAGACTTCAACATGTCCAAAAATAACATTTTGTAAAAAGGATGTAAAACAGCAGAAACATGTATATAAAACTGTTAAAAATGAGAAAATATTTCAGCTGATACAAACTCTTAAACTCAGAGTAGAATTGAGAGAAAACTCAGTATTCCCAGCTTGAATCAAATATCTTTTAACAAACCTTTAGGGAGAAGAAAATCCACTTTTAACCAGAAATTCAGACTAGAAGTGTACAAAAAAATAGGTAAAACATAAGGTGACTAACTATAGGAACAGAATGAAAGAGAAAGTATCATTTTAGAAATGAAGATAGAATTACAAAAACCCCAAAGGAGAATTTGAACTGAAAGAGCATAAGGGACATTAAGGAAATGTGTTAAAATCACAAAATGAATATGAAATAAAAATGACCAGAAAGAAAATAGTCAATAAATTTAGGTAAAGATGATCCAACATACATATAATTGAAATCCCAGAGGAAAAATGATAGAATATTGAATAGAATAGAATATTTAAAACTAATACAAGAAAGGCAAAATGATCACGAAAAAACTAATTTAGAGGACTCAGTTCTCAACTGCAAAATTTACTATAAAACTGCAATCAAAACTGTGGTATTGGCATAAAATAGACCTATAGAGTAATGGAATAGAGAACCCAGACAGACCCTCACCTGTATGGTAAACTGATTTTCAAAAAGGGTGCCAATACCATTCAATGAGGAAAGGACAGTTTTTTAAAAAAAAAAAATGGTGCTGTAAAAACAGAGTACTTGCAAAAGAATTAATTTGGACTCTTTCCTTTCATGACATCTAAAAATTAACTCAAAATGGATCAAAGACCTAAAGGTATGAGATGAAACCTATAAAACTCTAAGAAGAAAAAAAGGGAAAAATCTTCATGATGCTGAATTTTGAAAATGATTTCTTGGCTATTAACACCCAAGAGCCCAGGCAATAAAAGAAAAAAAATCAATTGGACTTAAGATGAAAAACTTTTGTGCATGGGGCAGCTGGGTGGCTTAGTTGGTTAAGTGTCCAACTCTTGGTTTTAGCTCAGGTCATGATCTCATGAGTCCTGAGATTGAGCCCTGCATCAGTCTCCACATTCAGTCGGGAGTCGACTTGAAGATTTTTTCCCCCTGTCCCTCCCATACCACTCACGTACTCTTTCTCTCTCAAGTCTTTAAAACAACAACAACAAAACCCAAAAAACTTCATGTGCATCAAAGACAGAAAGGGAGAAAATATTTGTAAATCCTATATCTAGTAAGAATTAAATATTCAGAATAAAGAACTCCTACAACTCTACAATAAACAATCCAATTCAAAAAGGGGGAAAGAATTTGAGTAGACCTTTCTCCAAATAAGAACACAAATGGCCAATGAGAATATGCAAAGATGCCACCATCCTTCAAGAAAATGCAAATCAGAATCACAAGATACCACTTCATACCATTAGGATGGCTATGATTTAAAAAGGAAAATAACTGTTGGTGAGAATGTGGAGAAATTAGAACCCTTGTACATTGCTGGTGGGACTGTAAAATGGTGTAGCTGCTATGGAAAAGTTTAGCCATTCCTCAAAAAACTGAAATGACCCAGCAATTCTACTCACAGGTATATACCCAAAGGAATTGAAAGCAGAGATTTGGACAGAGGCTTGCATACCAGTGTTCATTGTGACAATTTTCACAGTAATCAAAAGGCAGAAACAACACAAATATCCATTAACATATGGATAAACAAAATGTATATACAAACGGAATATTATTCAGCTGTGAAAATAAATGCAGGTCTGGTGCATGCTACTAGATGGATGAGCCTTGAAAACATTATGCTCAGTAAAACAAGCCAGACACAAAGGGACAAATGTTCTGTGATTCTACTTGTATGAAATGTCTATAATAAACTCATAAAGACAAATTGGTTAGAGATTAATGGGCTGAGGGGTAGAAGAATGAGGAATTATTGCTTAGTGGTTGCAGGGTTTCTGTTTGGTGTGATGAGAAAGTTTTGGAAAGGGTGGTGGAGGTATAACATTGTAAATGTAATTAATGCCACCGAATCACACACTTAAATGGTTAAAATGGCAAATTTTGTTAACTGTTTTACCAAAACTTAGTGAATAATGTAATATACCCTCGCCCAAACCACTGAAGTATGTATTTCAAATGGACAAATTGTATGTGAATTCTATTTAAAAATTTAAAAATGCAAGACCTCAAAATCCAAATCTGCATAGTGAGTGGGCCATCATTTTCATGAATGAAAATTGACCAGTGAAGTCAACACTGAGCTATATCCTAGTAAAACTATTAAATTTTAAATAAAACTATTCTCATGACTTCAAGGCAAAAAGATGATCATTTACAAAGCAAGGAAATTCAGGTTGGCATCAGATATTTTGACAGCAACATAGAAGGCAAGACAAAAGTTGCATTTTCAATAAAACTTGAGGAAAGATAGTATGAGAAAGGCTTCCCAGTTTGACAGCTGAGTTCCGTGCTGGTGTTTTATATAGCCAGATAAGTGCTAGGAAGAGGTCTCAAACCAAGGAACCAGAAGGATGGAAGCAAGAGAATGCATGAAACTTCCAGGATTTGCAAATAGGTCAGTATGGTTGTAGTCTCTCTAAGGTCAAGTGGAGACCCCTAAGGCCTTAGATTTAATCAAATAATTCATTTACTCATTCACTTAATTGATATTTCCTGAGTATTAGCAATGCCCACTTACCTATGTGTTACTGAAAGAGTTGTGTGTAAGATCTATATGAAAAGAGGAGGGGGAGGTTAGAGACTAGGGAATGCACATACAAATTTTCATTTATGCATGAAATGTAGCATGACATTTACTTGAGTAATGTTATTCTAAACATCCACTTTCAATGGAAAATTTGCGTTTCAACTTTTTCATTGACCTAGTATTGGAAGTACAGGTGGACAGTTATTTCACTTAAAAGGCAGAGGGAGCTGAGCCAGTATATCCATTGGGTAATCACACAATCATGGAGAGATGGCTGTGTCCAGCAACTCAGAAGACTGACACAAGTGCAAATATAAGTGAAAACCACTCTTCTTGAGAGTACATTCTGTGCCTGGTGGTGGTCTGGATACTGGGGAAAATACCATGGCAAGTAAGGGGTGGTTTCAGCTTTCAGGTTGCCCACACATCCATAAACTGCTGATTACATTACAGGATGTAAGTGAGGGTAGGCGCCAAGATGTGGTGAGACCCTCACAAGTTTTATCTCACTATGCACTGGTGAGTGGGCATCCAAAGACTTACTGCTGTTATTCATTTGAGTGTAGGATTTTAATTTCCAGTTTATCTTCCTATACATTTTCATGTTAAAACACTTAAGTTGTAAGTAATAGATATCAACTTGAATAATTATGGGCATGATTATAAAAAGGTTGCCGGATTATCCCATGGACTGAACATAAGGGGATGTAACTGGATTACTGGGAGGAACTGGAAAACCAACATTCAGGTTCATACTTAATACTTGAACCATTTCACATCAGTATTGGGCAACAATTTTCAAAGCAATTACTTCACAGCATCTCACTGAACCCAAAATAGTTAAGTCGAGCAGGTATCCTTTTTTTTTATGTAAAAGGTGAGGATATAATCTCAGGCAGATGAAGTGAATTTTCCCAAGTGTAGTGGTTAAACCTAGAATTTAAAGTAGAAGCCTTCTGACTCTTAGACCTTTTCTTTTTCCATTAGTCTTCTTCAAAACATTCTTTTCTTACTCGCATGCCAAAATTTCCCCTTAGGATTTCCTCACCTTCTTAAATTTTCTTCTGTTATTCATTTTGATTTTGGAATTAAAGGAGTCACCTGCATGTCTTGCTTGAGACTTCTTTGAAAACTGGCTTGAAATTATACCATGTAATCTGAACATGAAGGGACACCAGGAAAGGGGATAATTAAAGAGATGAGTAGATCTCTGTTGTCTCAGTGATTTTCTTATCTTATATGAAATGCCTTATCAGAAACAGGCCATTATAGTTTAAATGATGAGATAGAATTTGAAACTCCATCAGACACTTTCTGAGCTTGGAGTTGTAGCCTCGTTGTTTTCCAAACTCCCAATTTTTCCTCCACAGTGAACAATAACTTTTTGATTAAACAGCTGGCTATTTATCGAATGCCTCACATTTAATAACAAAAGTTTTCAGAACAGGAAATTTTATCTAAATTGCTTTGGTCTTCAGTGATTGTGAACTTCTAAAGTCTGACAGGACTGATAGCATGAAAAAGTAAGTTTCTCTCAAGAAGGTGATTACTTTTTAAAAGAAAGGGCCCCAAACTAAATAATTCAGTGTACTTTCTGCAAAGCAGAAGTCAAGGCACATAAGTTGTCCTCTCTGTAAACATTACTAAAAAACAGTCAAGTTGGAATTGACAAATTTATATTGGGAAGACTGTAGACAACTGCTAAGAGGAGAAAAACAGGAAAGTACCCCTTAGTCAAGGACCGTCTTCATTAGTTTTGTTCTTAATAGGAGCAGCTACCATTCAGTTAGCACTGTCCTTGGCACATAGCACTAAGTGCTCTATATGTTAGTACCCCAGCGCCAGTTCTTTCTGCCCTCCTGCTGACATTTTCCCTTGGCTGAAGCCAACTGGAATCAAAAGGGAGAGGGAGAAAACCTGTCAGTGCTTTGGTATAAAGCGGGGCAAAGAGTGTATCTGGAGAGGGTAAATGGGGATATCCAGCTCACCTTAATTTATGTTCATAGCGTTTGCCACTCTCTGAAATTGTTATTTGTTTATTGTTCATCTACATTAAAATGCAGGCTCCAGGGATATAATCTTGTCAAAACTTGAGTCCCTGCCTGTATATTATCTATCCATCTATCCTCTACGTAGTTATTAATGGGGCATGATCAGGAAAACTTTTACTTATAGGTGCTCCAAAAAGATGGGATGCTGAAGTTTTGTGTTTCTGATTAACTAGAAACAGACCCACAGAAAATCTCTTGAATGCTGCTTGGGGGAACACACTATTCAAATAAGGCCTCCATCAGACCTTATTTGCTACAGTGAGGCCGGGCTGGTACCTAGAAGTCTGATTTTATGAGGAGCCTAGGAATCTGTATCTTTGAAAAGCTTACTAGGCTATCATGTCTACCCAGGTTTGGGAAAGGCCTATGGGCCTCATTGGTGCTTTCCAAGGTCCTGAAAAAGTAAAAAGGTCAAAGAATACAGGTCTGTCTGTATCTTGGGAATGCTAATGTTACGGGTCAGGGTTGGTCTGTGATTGTATCAAGACTTAATGGAGGGAGACAAATATTTCCCTTGTCCCCTACCATAGCCTCTAGACCCTGATATATTTCACATGGATTGTTTGGAAATGGTCAATCATGAAGCCTTTGGGGAGATGTCCATTTGTTCTGTGAAGCTTTGAAATGTTACACGAGGATGTCACCTACACTCTAGGCTTGACAGATGGCTTTTGGGCGTTTAGATATTAATATAACAAGTAGCAGATGGACGTTGGATCAGAACACCTTCAATGTCCTCTCTGACCCTGAGAGTCCTGGTTACCAAATTGTGCTTTATATGAACAGCAGGCTTTCGATTTAACATAACATTTAAATTTTCATCTAGCTGAATAATGCAGTTAGACTAAATTATCATCAGGATTATCAGCAAATATTTTGGAGGCAGCTAGCGTAGGGTATAGTTGAATGCTATAAGCAGTGCATTTTGTCTTAACTCCTGGGAAACATGGGACCAATGACTATAGCTTCAGTGTGTCATCTGTGGCAACACATAGGGAGTGATTTAGGGGGGTCTTACTCCCCTATCCTCTCAAGTTGCTGCCCCCGTACTCTTAATGAAATTGGTAAGCCGACGTTGGGTACTGTTCCCTAAACAGTTGAGCCAAGTGGCTTAGATGAGGTTTTTTTTTTTTTTTTCCCCCTGAAACTGTTTTAAAGTGTCTTTTAGATTCTTCTGTGAAAATAAGAGCATTGATCTTACCTGATAACATTAATTCACTTTAAAAAAGCATTTATAATTTACAACATAGTTTTACTTAGATTATCGGTTTTTGGTTCATTGAAAACCTATATACAATAGGTACCAGTTATTAAAAGTTTGAAGAAACTGAGGGCCCAGAAAGGTTCAGTAACTTGCCCCAGGTCACAAAACATGAATAGTTTAGGTAAGACACCAACAGAGGTTTTCTGACTTGAGTCCAAAGATATGTCTGTATTTCATACTATTTAACCCAATGTTGAATATTTGACTTTGTAAGCACAGAATCCATAGGGGATTATAAAGCTATATGGCATGGTAGAAATTTATACCTGGATTTGAATTTAGGCTTCACTATTTATTGAATGATATTAGGCAGGTCATTTAACCTCTGAACATCTATCAATTGAGTATAGCAATGCCTGACTTTTAGGGTTGTTTCAAGGATTATAAAATATGTAAAGTTCTGCCATTTAGTAGGTACTCATAGGCAGCTCTTCTGACTGTTGAGGCAGTTTCTGAGCTTGAGTTTTACAATCCTTGCCAAGTAAGTGGTCCTCTGGCCCTGCTGGGACATCTCTCAGAGACTGCAAGTTCACTGCCTCCCAAGGCTGTTAACTTCCCTCTGTGTTTTCTGTTAGAGAATTTTTCCTATCTTGAACCAAAAATGCCTCTTTGTAGCTTATGCTTATTGGTATATATTTTACCTCTTTTAGTTACACAGGATGAGTCTAATCCCTCTTGTACTTGAGAGTCCTCCAAATATTTGAAGACTTTATCATGCTCTTAATCTTTACTTCTTCAGACTGAACATTCTTCAGCCATTCATCATTTGATTTGGTTCACAATCTTCCTTGTGTGTCTGTTCAGCATCTGAGAAGTTTCTACAATGAAATGTGATTATCTCCAGGCGTATTGGCTCAGATTATAATGAGGTAATTATCTTATGGTACAGTTTAAGATCACAACATCCCTTTTGACAGCCTTCTTAGCTCACTGTTGACCAAAATGGCTAATATTTTTCCATATGTATTTCTGTTAAGTAATAAATCTCAGATTCTGTCTTTGAGAAACATAGTCCCTAAGCATGGAACCTTTCATTTTTCCACGTTAAATTTCATCCTATTTGGCCCTAATTCCTTCCTATTAATGTTGCTTTTAACCCTGATGGTATTATCCTAAATCTGGTATGATTGAAACAATCATACCAACTTCTTATTTCCCTAGAAACTCAAGCACCTCTGATATTAAAGTGTCAAACCATAATATAAAAATGCAAAATAGGACAAATGTAACAGAGCCAGTTGCCTCACCTCATCCATAGTCAGCATCATCTTGGAATGATATCAGAATCATGAACTTTTGGCAGAGAATAAGGGTTGGTAAGAAGTAGTGGGAGAGAGATATTAGGGGCATAAAATATGGTTAAGGGAAAATGCCTTGGTATAGAGACCTAGATGAGGAAAGAAAAAGGAGTAAAATTTAGTTGGTAGGTAACAAAGTTATGAATTTTTAAAAAAAATTTAAGTATAATTAACATACAGGTGACTTTGCTTAGCATTATATCTAGATTCGTCCATCCGTGTTGCAAATGGCAAGATTTCATTATTTCTTATGGCTGAGTAATATACCGTGTGTGTGTGTGTGTGTGTGTGTGTGTGTGTATGTGTATGTGTATGTGTGTGTTCATCTATGGATAACATTTGGGTTGCTTCCGTACTTTGGCTATTTTTGTTAAAGGTACAATAAACACAGGGGTGCATATATCTTTTTGAATTAGTGTTTTCAACTTTTTGGATAAATAACCAGTAGTGGAAATACTAGATCATATGGTAATTCAATTTTTTAGTTTTTGGGGAACCTCCATACTGTTCCTCACAATGCTGATACCACCTTGCGTTCCCAGCAACAGTGTACGAGGGTTCCTATTTTTCCACATCCTTGCCAACACTTATTATTTCATTTTGATTTTAGCCATTCTGACAGGTGTGAAGTGATCTCATTGTGGTTTTGATTCGCATTTCCCTGATGAGTGATGTTGAGCATCTTTTTATGTGTCTGTTGGCCATCTCTATTTTCTTGAAAGAAAAAAAGTCTATTCATGTTTGCTGCCCATTTTCAATTGCATTATTGTTTTGGTTTTGAGTTGTAGAAGTTCTTCATATATTTTGGATATTAACTCAGAAAAGGTATGAATTTGATGAGTGTTTTGTAAGTGGATGAAGCAGGTCACATGAGGACTTGATGGTCTCTGGGAAGATCTCCTCTCTCTGGAGAGAACCTCTTCTCTGGCAAAGTCTCTCCAGAAGTATTTGTTAATCTCGTTTGAACACTGTTGCCCATTCATTTACCATACAAAGGTATCTCCTTCCCAGATTGCAACTTCGCTGCCTCTTTTGTTTGCCTTTGTACTTACTTTGCAGCCAGCTGGCAAGGAACAGTTTGGAAACCTGCTGTGAGCCCTGCTACTGTCCTCTCTCCTGAGCTCTGCATAGATTTAGCTTGGAATTCAATTCTTACATGTTGGGGGCATACTCTATTCATTCCTATAATCCATCTTCCTGACTAGTCTGTTTTCTCCTGTATAAATGCCAGAGGTGCATTTTTTGAATCTAGTCATTTGCTGTCAGCTGGGTTTGTTAAACAGATGGGTAGGAGGAGACTGCAGAGTGCCTCTTTGGGGGGATTCCTTTCATGCTTTTCTGGTGCTTTGTGATGTGTATTCCATGTTAGCAAATAATAGCCAGGCAACCTGACATGGAAATTCAACAAGTAGCTCATCAATGTACACAGTTAGCAAACATTCCCATCATGGTAGGTTTTGAGGAAATATTTTGTAGATTGCCATGAATGTTTAGCAATTGTCAGGGCCAAAAAAACTGTTAATGATACCATAGATGCCTTGTTCTTTTAAGTAGAGGTGAAGAACTCTGTTCTCACATGTGCCCTATGATGCCAAGACTGGGAAGATTGTGTTACGCTCCTCTTAGCATAAGACCAAAGAGGGACTTAGCCCCCTGTGCAAAGTCATTACCACCTTTTAGTTGGGGTGGGGGGAGATGGGAACAGCATGGGAATTGCCTTGTGTTCTGTATAGGGCACTTTCTCCAAAGAGCACCGTGGTAGTCACTAGTGCCGGGTAAAAGGCAGTGGAGGATGGGGCCCTTGTCTAGCAAGAGAAGGTCATTGCAGCTTTCCACTTGAGGGAGAATGTGAACATTTTCCTTTAATTCCAGGCAAAGCCCAAGATAAACCTCTTCATTTAGCTTGTCATTTGGGCTTCATATTGTCTTCTTGAACAGCAGCATATAATACATGTTGATCTACATTGTTTACATTGGAAATTCATTCTTGTATGTAATTGGGCAAGGTACCGTGGATTCCCTTCAGAGGTCTGTCTTCATCCAGGTAAATAGAAATCCAATATTCCTTCATAAGTAGTGTTGTTGAACCATTGCATTGCTTTGTGTCGAGCTCTGAGGGCTTTACCTGTTAACAGAAAATCTAGTTCTTCATAGAATACTGACAGGTCTTTTAAGCAGATGGGACACTTGCTAGGGAGGGCATTCTTAACCAAAGTCATGAATAAAGAGATGTTGTACTTTGTGAAGAAAATTTCTGAAGTGAGCCCTCGATTCAGTGAGTGACTTTCATGAGAAGTATCAGTTAATCTTTGCATTGTTCGTTCCTCTGAAGCAGTTTTTATGTTTGGATGTTTAATTTTGCATGGTATTGTATTAGAAATGAGGTACATGTTAAAATACATGTTAAGGTACATGTTAAGAGGGCGCCTGGGTGGCTCAGTTGGTTAAGCGACTGCCTTCGGCTCAGGTCATGATCCTGGAGTCCCGGGATCGAGTCCCGCATCGGGCTCCCCGCTCAGTGGGGAGTCTGCTTCTCCCTCTGACCCTCTTCCCTCTCGTGCTCTCTATCTCTCATTCTCTCTCTCTCTCAAATAAATAAATAAAATCTTTAAAAAAAAAAAAGATACATGTTAAGATACATGTATACTAGCAGCATGCAAAATTCCCATAAATTCTCATAAATGTTGCATGGTATTAGAAATGGGATACATGTTAAAATACATGTTGAGACACATGTTAGGATACATGTATACTAATGGCATGCAAAATTCCCATAAATTCTCCCAATATAGCTTAATAGGCAGTGCCTCATTTGAGTGCAAGGCCTAGAAAGGTGATTAAGTAGGAATTGGGTTTTCTTTAGCCATAAGGAAGGAGAGATTGTAGATGGTTGTAGGGTAAATAGAGATTTGTATCAGATAGCCTGTGGGAATGTGATAAATTTGATTATAATGCATTCAACTTTAGCACTAAATCGTGTGCTTATCAAAAGGACTGCACTTGATCTAATTAATTTTCAAGTTACTGTTTCTCTTGTTCTGTCTGGTTTTCCTGTTAGTCATCTGCCTCACAGATTCAGACAAGCTATCCGTATCTTCTTTTCTTTTTTTTTTTTTTTTTTTTTTTTTTTGCGGATGAAAAACGGGGGTTCATCTTGCTCTTTTGTTCGGTGTTCTTGTGTAGCTCTCATGAACTGGGGATGGTGAAAGAAGACCCTTGAAAGAGGTGATCACATTTCACTTGTTTTCATGGACTATAGTATCTGCAGAAAAATGTCAAGTTTGACCACCTAACGTCTTTGCTGTATTACTTTAGAGCTTGTATAAGCGTCTGTAGCCCAAGATAGTATCAGGGAGCATTCTTTCATTTATTCAATAAATAGATGGAGTAGGCACTTACTTGGACGAGTGCTCTTCCAGATACTAGGGACACGGACAAGAAGATAAGATAGATAAGGTCCCTGCTTCCAAGATTCTTGCCTCTGGTGGGAGGAGACAGTCAATCAGGAAAGCGCCAAGACAAATTTGGAGACTTACTTGGTTTGATAAGAGAATAAGCTAAGTGAGGATTGGTTAGTACTTTATATAGGATGTCCAGGCAAGGTCCAGGAGACCATGGAGCAGATGCAAGGATGTTGTGGGTGGGGGTTTTATTTCCTGCATTCTCAGCAGATAATTGGTGGTCGTAGCACTTAGGAATTCCAGGCACAACTTGTGGGTCTAAGTGTTGGGCCCAGAGTACCGGAAAAGATCAGTTCCTTCATTCTTGGCAGGTAGGTCTGAGAAAGCAGGCTCAGCTGGGACCAGAATCCTAGAGACTCAGGTGGGTAGTGGGAGGTACCTGGTCCTACCGTCAAGTGCTGGAGGGTTAGGTCCAGATGGGTCATCTAGGTGGGGAGGTTCTCAGAGATTGGTAAAGAACTAACATACAGGGGCGCCTGGGGGGCTCAGTCGTTAAGCGTCTGCCTTCGGCTCAGGTCCTGGTCCCAGGGTCCTGGGATCGAGCCCCGCATCGGGCTCCCTGCTCTGCGGGAAGCCTGCTTCTCCCTCTCCCACTCCCCCTGCTTGTGTTCCCTCTCTCGTTGTGTCTCTCTGTCAGATAAATAAATAAAATCTTAAAAAAACATACAGGACAGGCAGGATATATATTTTAAAAGGGATGTGTGAGGGCAGTCTTGAAGTAAGAATTTGAAGTGAGGGCTTCTGCTCACTGCAGCCATCTTCATTTTCCCAGAAACCTTTCTATGGATTGGCTAAAACCAGTTCAGGTCCCAAATGGTCCTCAGAATGTGCCCAGTCCAGTGACTGAGCAGAAGTGCTAGGAATAATGTCCTGTCCTCTTTTAGTCCTGTAAAAGTAGGTACTTGTTGTTGCTTAGGTGATTGTGTATCTAAACACACAGTGTAATAAATTAGCAGACTTCTACCTCTCTTTTGAGTCTTTCTCCAGTGTAGTTTTTTTTAAAAATTCAAGTCTTTTTGTTTTTGTTTTTAAAGATTTTATTAGAGCACAAGCAGGGGGAGCGGCAGGCAGAGGGAGAAGCAGGCTCCCCACTGAGCAGGGAGCCCGATGTGGGGCTCGATCCCAGGACCCTGGGATCATGACCTGAGCCGAAGGCAGACACCTGACTGACTGAGCCACCCACGCATCCCTAATCTTACGTAAATTTATGCTGAACTTTGAACAAATGTCAAATGTCAAAGAACTTGTTACTTTGGAAGGATGTAAAAATACTAAGATGTTTGCTTAGGGGGCTCCTGGGTGGTTCAGTTGGTTTAGGGTCTGACTCTTGGTTTTGGCTCAGGTCATGATCTCAGGGTCTTGAGATCGAGCCCTGCCTGGGGCTCCATGCTCAGTGGGGAGTCTGCTTCTCTCCCTCTGCTCCTCCCTTTGCTCTCTCCCTTGATCTATCTTAAAAAAAAAAAAAAGTTTGCTTAGAACTTAGAATAATGTCGAAAAGTCTGATATATGGCTTGAACAAATTAAAAGAAGCCAATGAATATTTTAAAACAAGATGAAAATACTGAAATTTTAGGATGTCTTAGAAAATACGTTTTGTCCAAAAATTGTTTTTAATCTACGGTTTAGTATCTGTCAGTTTCCTCCATAACTGAAGAGGTTAAACAGCAACAGAAATGAATGCTGTTAATTCCTTTGGGTTCTTTTTTTTAATTTTTTTTTATTACTTATTCACTTGTTCTAGCTTTTAAATTTGTAAGTGAAAAGAAATTTGGGACTATAAAACTTTCAAAGTGGAGGAAACTTAGGACAAAGAAGATACTATGTTCTTGAATTTTGACATTGTCATTGCACATCTTTAAATACACTCGGTGTGACAGGTGATGTCCTTCCTTGAAACTGTATCCCGAAGCACAAGCAGGCATCTAAGACACAGGTAATCCCATTGCAATAGATTCCGCCAGTGGTCTGTAATGGGTCATACGACCTGTGTAGCTTTGCATTCTCAGACACCTGTGAGTTTAACAGTGGTGGTACATAGGTGCCAAAGCATTAAACGTATTTCACTGAAGCCTCAGGGCAACCCATACCATCATCAGTAATAGTTCTGTTTTTTCAGTTGTGGAAGCTGAGGTACAGAGAAATAACTTGATTAAAGTCACATAGCTAGTAGAATACAGAACTAGAACAGAAATCCAAATCTGTTTTATTCTGAATTCATGTTGTCTCTGCTCCACCATGCTATCTCTGGTATCTCTTGGCTTCGTGTGCATGAAAATACATCAGTCCTCTTTGATTTTAAGTGGGACGTATTAGGGCAAATAATACTGGCCAAAACTACAGAAAATCCTCTCTCTCTCTCTCAGTGGATTAACGTAGAATTTTATTGCTTAGGTAGCATGCAGTTACGTGTGTCTAGTTGGCAGGTAGCCTTTCCATGTCATTTAGGAATCTAGGATTTTCCATCTTGTTTCTGCCTGCCTCTTAGCTCTCTATCTTCTCTAGTCACCTGAAAGGAGGTGGAGGGAATGGTTGAAAGATGCTTGAGGGAGATACTTTTGGGGAAAAGGCAGGCCTGGAAGGGTTGCACCTCCACTCACATGACCTGGCCACCTCTAGCTGTGAGGTCGGCTGGAAATGTAGCGTAGCTGTGAGCCCTGGAGGAAGAGAAAAGGGGCTTCTGGGAGAGCTAACCAGTGTTGGCCACATACTTTGGCACATGAACTTGTTTTCTGTTTTCCTTCCTGATGACTAAGTCAAGTTAAGAATTTTAACTTACTTGAGTGAGTAGCACAGATTTGGGGGTCTGGGCTCAAATATAGCTTTGCAGTTTACAAATTGCATAACCATGGACAAGGTATTGAACCGTGCCGTGCCCAGAACACCTACCTGATGGTAGTGTTGTGAGGGATAAGTGAATTAATACATGGAAAGCCCTCCACGTGCAATGCTTGGCACACACTAAGTGCTGTGTAAATGTTGGCTTTATGTCTGCGTTGTCAGCTCCACTTTGGTTTTCATCCAAAAATGTGCTCTGGTGTTCCCTTCTTTGGAAAGTCTTCTCTGATTATGACAGACAGAATTCTGATTTTCCTTTCTGCTTGCATAGATCATTGCACTTCACTGAATGATAAGGTGTGTGCCTGTGGGTTGGCTTCCTGGCTCAGGCATTTCACCTGAGGAGAGGGACTTGACCATATTAGTTTTGCTCTGTGTGTCCCTGTAGCCAACACCATATCAAACACATTGTAGATAACCTGATATTGATGTGAAGGAAACCTCATTAACCAGAATATTAGAATATCAAGCTCTATTTCCTGACCACACAGGAAACCAAGGAGGTCATTCCATTAGCTTTGACTTTTCAACTGTCTTGATCGATACTAGATTTAAGTGACAAATCACTGT